>NC_045616.1:48871207-49181207 GCF_009829155.1 Mustela erminea
ATTTAATATAAGCAAATTATGTCAAATCAAGTATATCAAATATATCACATTATAAAATGTGCAAGATTTTCCAAAACATACCTTCCACACACACACATGTATGGACTTCTAGTATATGTATCTAGAACTTCCTTTGTAAATGTAGGAATCAGATTAGTTTTGTTCACCCCTGAGTCTCTTCAGCCAAAGAAACATAAAAAAATCAATACATATTTGTCTAATGGGTATTTAGGTATGCAAAATGAAATGAAATGCATTTCCTCAGGAAAAAAATATGCACGCAATTAATAAAAGCCTAATAAGATATGTTCCCAAAAATAGGTAAGAATTCTTTTGTTTTTGGAAGAGTGTATCTTTACCAATATACCTCTTATATCAATTAAGCCACACCTGCTTTTGGGAATTGGGAATGTTAATGCTATATCCATATAACATTGATGAGATCTACCAGTCCTGACTGTGGACTTCTGTGAGAAAAACTTAGACGTGAGGTTTTCATGTTATTCATAAAATTCTTGAATTTTGCTTGACAATTTAAAGGTTACAATGGTTTCATCCTGGGATGCACAGCCGTCCAGAGTGGTATATTTTTTGCAAAGTTTTCCATTTGAGAGGACAGTGATAACCTCTAAAAGGAAGGATAAGTGCTTTGCTCTGTGAAGTTTCACAGGAGAAGAAAAGAAGATTACCAATTTCCTTATCTCTTGACCATACATTTCATGGAGTTTGTGTTGAATTTATATGTTTTTTATAACTCAGCCCCCTACTTAAGTAGCAAATGTTTCTGGAAATTATAAAATGTAGAAGGAACTACATTTTTTATGTAGTTCTAAAAGAAGCAGTCTAGTTTAGATTTTGCAGGTTCTATAATTGGGATGTTCCACTGACTAGTTTCATGGGGTATAATTATCTTCCCCCTTAATGTGAGCCTTACTTTGGGATGTGAGGTGAGGAGAAAGCTCCAAATGATTAGTAATATAGGGATCCCACCAACAACCTAATGTCCATTTTCATATGTATTAAATTTTGTTGCAAAGTTTCAAAGAACAGGAACTGTAATCACAGGAGCTTGGTTATCTTTCTGTTTGTTTCTGAGAGTTCATTGAAATATGTGGACTCTGCAAAAATCATGTAAGTGTCCATGATGTACATAACATCTTATTCGCAGAGTTACTCTGACTCTGTGTCACTCAGCTATGACCCTCTACCAGTAGACTGATAAAAGAAGAAATTTTGAGATAGATCTTATCCATCCACTTGAAAGACTCAGGAAATAATGGGATTGATTACAGCTGAGTAAGAAACAGCCAGGGCCTTAAAAGAAACAGATGGTATACTTAAACTGAGCAATTGAAGAGATTTTAACAAAGGGACTCTTTAAGATGTGGTGTGCAGAATTTGGGGAAGCCACCAAGTGATAGTGAAGTAATCTGGGGTTTGAAAAAGAAGGGCTTGGGGACCTAGGAGGACTTCACCAAAGCTAGCCTGATAGGACAAGGAGACAGGGAAGATTACCTCTACACAGAGAGGGTAGAGAGGGTCAGTACATGGCAGCTGTGGCCTTCAGTAGGGATGCAGCCAACCCATAATGACCTGAGAGGAGGGACTTTGGAATAAATGTCTTCATTCATCCATTTTCCTCCTTTCCTTTGGGTTTGTGTCTGTCTCTAGTTGGCCGAATCCTACCAAAAACCAAGAGTGAAGGAGCGGGTCAATTTTGTCTGCACAGGTCAGCATCTGGGGCAAATTTTAAGAAGAAAAGGGTAGAGAGTAGGCCTGGAAGACTGAACTGAAAATATAAAGCACATTGTGGTTCCCAAAGTATTCTTAATGGAATACTAGTTCTGTGAAATCGGTAATGGTGAAAATGGCCCAGGATCAAATTAGCTTGGGAAATGCTACATAACATAACCCACGACATATACAAGGTGCAAGGCACTGACAGAGCCATGAAAAATAGGAAATCTCTGCCTTTATGAACTTTATAGCTTACTGAAAGAGAAACAATAAGTGCACAAATAAACAATGGCTGCATAACTCAGTGTTATGTAGTGACCAGTGTTATGAAGAGTAATAAAAGTTTCTTTTTGATGGGATGTATCTTAAATATTATGCTATCAAAAACAATTTTGTAAATATGGATTTAATAAAAATGTCTGCTGGGAAAGTATGACCCCTTCAAACTGAGACATTTTTAATAATATATAGTACATTGTTTACCACATTGGAAATATATAAAATAAATATTAAATTAACTAATTTGGGAACTTAATAGGAGTCATATAAATTAGAGTAAGCTATAATCTCAAGCACAAATGACAAAGGGAAAAGTGTATAAAATGAAAATGTGGAAAACGGGTAAATGAAAATTTTAAAAAGGGGAGTAAATAGAAGAATGTAAAATTCATTATAATTGAACTAGAGTTCACATTTTGCTTATTGATAGAATCTTGTATACCTAGTATCTTTAGAATTAAACATAAAACAGAGCTGGAATAGCTTCACATCTTTTTATGTGTTTCCTTCCTCTTTTACTTTGCCTCTCCTATATTTTCTCTGTGCTTTCTTAACTTTCCTCTAAAGTGACCAAACACTACTCATTTTATATCCTGCGTCTGGCCCTATATTTTGCCCTGTGGGGTTTTTAAGATATGCCTTGCAAGTTAAATTATATAAAAAGAACTGTTATTAAGTAATAATTGTAAGAACATAAAACAAGGAAAAAGCTAACCTCTACATGGACTTGCTTTGTGTCAGATAGTGTCATAAGTGTTTACGTGGACTACCCCTTTAGTGCTCACAACAACCCCATGCCATGGACACTTATTTTCCCCATTCTATAGATTAGAAAACTGAGGCATTAAGAGTTTAAGTAACTTGCCCAGTGATACACACTAGGGGGTGGTAGAGGTGTGAGATCTAACCCCAGAGCCTGGACTTTTAAATTACTTATGGAATAATTTAAATAATGTTCACCTACCTTATTTTTCCTTCCCTTTTCCTATGTTTATCTCTTTTGTTTCTTAATTCCACATATGAGTGAAATCATAGGATACTTCTTTTTCTGACTGACTTATTTCACTTCACATACTATTGGAAATGGCAGATTTCGTTTTTTTAGATTGCCAAGTAATACTCTATAGCATACATATATATCACATCTTCTTTATTCATTCATCAGTCAATGGGCATTTAGGCATCCATATTTGGTTATTGTTGATCATGTTGCTATACAAATTGGGGTGTATGTGCCTCTCTGAATCAGCATTGTTGTATCCTTTGGATAAATACCTGGTAGTGC
This sequence comes from Mustela erminea, assembly GCF_009829155.1. Lineage (NCBI taxonomy): Eukaryota > Metazoa > Chordata > Mammalia > Carnivora > Mustelidae > Mustela > Mustela erminea. The sequence continues at coordinate 48,874,509 of NC_045616.1, forward strand.
AATTGCGGGTTGTAGGTTAGCTCTATTTTTAACTTTTTGAGGAATCCCCCCTGCTGTTTTTTCAGGGTAGTGGCACCAACAGAGTAAGAGGGTTCTTCTTTCTCTGCATATTCCCCAACATCTGTTGTTTCCTGAACTATTCATTTTAGCCTTTCCTAAATCTGATCAATCACATCAAACTTGGTAACACTTTTGATGCATCAGCTTCAAGCTTAGAAAATTATAAATTACAAAAAAATTATAAATTATAAAAAATATATCAGAATTCAGTGTGTTAGAAAAAAGAAAGGATATGTGAGCAAGAAACATGAAGACATAGTTGAAATTCCAAAGAAAGGACTGCATATAGATGGAATAAATATTGAATCCATAAGAAGAGGAAGGTAGAAAGATTATATTCAATAAACTTTTGAGGCAATTGTGGGATAAGTTATACTGGAACATTTTAAATGAAGGCAATGCTATGTTTTTTATATCTTATGCTATGACATTTACAGAAAAATAAAAATTTTAGTGGCATACTAGTGTTTTTATATAAAATAAATACAAAAGCCTAGTTAAGACATAAAAATTCCATGTACCACCAGAGATGTGGGAGGCATATTTAATTCATGTACTTTCAAATATGAGCACCATGGGGACATTTTTATCTGAGAGTATTTTTACTCTATGATACATAAGTTTATATGTACCCTATGGTGACTATGTCAACCAAATTAAAAAATAATTACCTAACTTCAAAGTTTCAATACTTTTTTTCACTTAATTAGGCCATTAAAATTAAAAGGTTTCTGTAAAATTAAATAAAAAACTTCAATAATAATTATAGTGTATGTAGATAGCTTTCACCAGTTTAAATATATTTACTATTGACCATTCTAAAAAGTCATGAAAAGTACTTTTCCATAAAATTATTAATAGTATTATCCATAAAGTTAGTTTAACCAGAACACGTTAAAAATCAGGTTTTCCCAGGGCACCTGGGTGGCTCAGTGGGTTAAAGCCTCTGCCTTCAGCTCAGGTCATGATCCCAGGGTCCTGGGATGGAGCCCCACATCGGGCTCTCTGCTCAGCAGGGAGCCTGCTTCCTCCTCTCTCTCTCTCTCTCTCTGCCTGCCTCTCTGCCTACTTGTGATCTCTGCCTGTCAAATAAATAAATAAATAAATCTTCAAAAAAAAAAAAATCAGGTTTTCCCCCCGAAGGGCTAGGTTTATATAACAAAAGCAGTGTGCTCTTAAGTATTTTCAGATAAAAGATATATAATGCAAATAGTGGAGAAATCAATGAAGGTAAATTATATAGATATAAAAATGAAATATCCTAGTACAGAAAAAAATGGAGATAGGTCTTATATTACTATAACTAAGATATTACTATAAGTCAGAAATAAGGTTCTGTTACAAAACAGAACACTTATTTGTTAAAAATGACTTTATAAATATCCTTCTCATGTTTGAATTAATTACAATGATTAATTTTAATATGCAGGCATCTTAAAAGCATCTGCAAAACCTACTCACTGTCCAAAGAAAACATACGTCTCACTGAGTTGTATACTCCTGATGAGAAAAAGTTAAGTAATTGAAATATTCACTCGATTCCTCTCATGAGAACCACTGTGCCATAAGAGGGATGATACTTTGAACTTCTCTAAAATTGGGGGAAGCTATCTGGATTGGACAGGGTTTTGAAATATATAAAATTTTTCTCCTGGGCTTTAGACACATAGACCAAACCAAAGAAAATTGAATCAGTCTAGAAAATCTATTGGACAATTCAAACTCAATTGCCCTTTTCCCTAACAGAAATAATTTTCCTGTGAAGTATCTGGTGATGCAGCCTTCTTTATCTTTACAAAATATTTCAATTGTTCTTATAGATCATACTGTTCTTTTTGTCTGAATACTAGTGATGCTTTCCTGAATCTCTCTTAAAAGGATACTGCTCTGTATACAAGACATGCCATAATGGATGGTTCTAGAGTTATTTTGTGGGGCTGAAAACTATCTCTGTCATTTATTATCCATCTGGTCTTGTACAAATTACATAATCTCTCTGAGATTTTCTGTCCTCATTTAAAATTTTGTTATTTATGCTTACATTGAGGGACTGTTGGGAAAATTAAATGATATAATACAAATTATGATTATGTAAGAGTAACCCATACTAGCTTCTAAAATAGTAATTTGTAATACTACTATGATTTTTGATATCTCTTCTACCAAAATGAAATACAGAGATAGGTCCACATTTTATTTTTTCTTTGTCATTTTCCATAGCTTCTAACTCAAAGCTTGTACAAAATGGCAATCAATAAATGCATGTTGCATGAATGTAAAAGTGGTTAAATAGTAGAATAATGATGGCAAAGTTTTGCCTGACTTTGATATTCTTAGGAAGAATTTTATTGCAGGCCTGAGTGTGAGGAGGATGAAGTAAGCAAAACACTGACATTGTTCTGAAGAATTCTGGGTTGTTGTGGATATTCATGAGCTCCAGGAAGACTAGTCCTGTGAATAATACATCTGCTTTAATTGATTCTATTGGCTTTATAAAAATATATATCACTTCATAGTGTGTGATCCATGTAAAATGCAAACAAAACTAACACTTTTTCCCCAAAACTTTGGTTGAAGAAAGAATATTTATTTGATTCTCTCTTGAATTCCAGGGAGACTCTTACAGAAAACTCATTTGTGATTAAAATTATTACTGTATTGAATATTTCTTACAAAAGTAATTAAAACTAGTCAAAACACATCCTGTCTATTCAAGTAATAAGAAAATATGTGTGCATCTGGGGAAAAAAAAAAAAACACCAAAGCAATATTTAAAAATGAATATACATGGGATGCCTGGGTGGCTCAGTCAGTTAAGTGTTGGCCTTCAGTTTGGGTCCTGATCCAGGATCCTGGGATCAAGCCCCCCACTGGGCTTCTTGTGGGACAGGAAGTCTGCTAATTGCTCTGCCTTCTGTCTGTGCTCTGTCTGCCACTCCCCCCTACTTGTGTAGTCTTTCTCTCTCTCTGACAAATAAGTAAATAAAATATTTTAAAATAAATAAATAAATAAATAAATAATGAATATATCGTTATGGGCAGTACAGATATATTCCATACTCTTTCGTGGACTTATCATTTCTTATACAAGGCACGAGTGACAAGAGAGAAGGGAAAGGAAGTTCTCAAATAAAAGCACTTTTGACATAGAGATGATAATGTCCTAAATGGAACCTTGAGACTAAAATGGAAATTTGCAGATGAAGTACATTCCAAAGCGAGGTGGTAATCCAAAATGCAAATAATTTCAAAGGAAGAATTCTAGAAGCAGTAGAAAAAATCTAAACTTCTCACCTATTTCAAGAGTGTCAAAACATAGGTAACGGAGATCACCAAAATATCATAAAGAAGATTTCTTAAGAGAGACTGTCCAAGGAGTCTCAGCCCACCTCGGTGGTTTGAGTACAATCGAAGAACCAAACTGGTTAGATGTTTAGCTAATTCAAACTGTGGTGGTAAGGTTTAAAAAAAAAAAAAAAGTGCTTTGTTGTTGTTTTTTCAAGATTTTTATTTATTTATTTGACAGAGAGAGATCACAAGTAGGCAGAACAGCAGGCAGAGAGAGAGGGATCAGCAGGTTCCCTACTAAACAGAGAGCTCCATCCCAGGACCCTGAGATCATGACCTGAGCCAAAGCCCAGAGGCTTAACTCACTGAGCCACAGGTGCCCCCAAAAACCATGTTTTGAGAAATAGCTGCATCATCAGAACTTCTGAGAACAGTGGAAGAGTGGCTTTTCTCTTCAACATAAGAAGACCATTCTTGAAAGCTGTCTAAAAGAACTTCCAGGGAGGGGTAAGAGCACCTCAGGGGAAGGAAGCTAGATATAGGCTCCCTGATGCCATGGGCTTCATTCAGGTGGTGATCCACAGAACAGAGTTACATTTACCCATTGGAGGGAACTTCAGATGGAAGCAATGGAAGAGGGACTTCAGTGTACAAAAAGCCTGTGCCATAAAATGAAGAGTCTACTTTAAAATTTCTCCAAGTTCAGAAAGGATTTATACTGGATAACCATCAGAATACCAGTAGAGTAAGAAATTTCATACACTGCTTCAGTTTTATTCTCCTCTCTCTGTCACTCCACCAACCCTGAAGGGATTAGCTCAATGAAAGATGAGGATAAGCCCCTAAGGAAAGAGAGGACCCCAAACCAAAATCATTTTCCCTGATTAAGGCCCACAGCACTCTGAGTTTGGGAAGGGGAAAGTAAGTCTGGAGGTTTGAATTTTACAGAACACTGGACAGTTTAAATATTGAATTATTCTTTGATTTAATTACTGAACTGTAACTCAAAGGACTTCAGTTATGTAAGCATAAGAGAAGTCATGAGGCCTGCCTAAGATGGTATCCAGCATCAGGGAAAGGCTCAACCTCACTGAGAAAATCTAAAAGTATCGTAGTAACAAAACCAAGTTCCCTATATGATACATCCTAGAAGCATCCTTGTTGATATAATATTGTGCTACTTAGTTTTGATGGAAGTATGAATATTTATATCAGTAACAAGGGTTTTGATCATATATCACTTTTGTCACATGATGAATGTTTTCTTTATTCTCAGGTTTGTGGTAAATTCAGAGCTATGTTTATTTATATAACCTAACATAATATCATACAAAAGCTAAAACTGTGCTACTTTCTCGGCTCTTTGACCAACTGCTGATTTGACAAAAGTGTCCTCTGGGATAATACTATAGGTCCAGTTAATGGATAAAATACTGTGTCTTAAATGACTTTTTTCTTGTTATGTTATTTTAAAAATTACAGCCTTTTCGATGGAAGCATTTTCTAATCTTAGACTTAAAGGTAGGTTTTGTGGATTAAGAAAATCTCTAAAACAATATAAGAATTCTGTTAACAGCAAAAAGAATATGAAAATACTTAAATATAGTAAATATAATTTTTTAAAAGATGTATTTATTTGAGAGAGTGGGAGAAGGAATCAGGGGAGGGGGAGAGAGAGAGACTCTCAAGCAACTCTCGAACAAACTCCCCACTGAACACAGAGCCTGACACAGGGCTCGATCAATGACTGAGACCATACCTGAGCTGAAATCAAGAATCAGATGCTCAACTGAGCTACCCAGGCATCTCTTGTAATACTAATTTTTATTCTGTGTACTTAGTCATCCTATCTTTTAATAGAGACACAGTCTTTTTTCCCTTACATAGGATAGGATTTTATAACTTAGTAAAGAATTATCACATTTTTAAAAGTCTTGCCACCTATCACAGTTGCCCCAGTTCTATGAATTCAATGCCTTCAAGATTCACTTAAGCCTTGGGGTTACTCTCTAGGCACATTTAATTTATGAACTACTCTTGAAATATGATACTGGAATTAAGAATATTGAATTTTTCTCTTTGATATATAATATATTTGATGAATTTTAAGTGTATAATCAGTGAAAAGATATTGATGTATGGATCCCAAAGGAGAAACACATTAAAAATTTTTTTAAATCTCTTTAATAACTAAATAACTAACTTGGAAGAGGAAAAATAATCTTAGGAAGCTATATGTTTAACTAAAGAGAGGCATTTATAATATAGTCAGGAAATAAACCATAAAGGAATATTAGACTTATTACATATCTGTGAGTGGGCATGACTAGGAGACTTCAGAACAACTGTCCGCATCCCAACTGCAAGGGAAGCTCTGACTTGTATGCTGGGGAGGAAGATGCACTCAACTGAGCCTGCCTTAGAATTGAAAAGCATGATAAAATAATCTTGGTTGAGGAGTTATCTTCATTTTGAGAGGTGACCATTTTTCAGGAGTGTCAGTAGATGTACAATACAGTTCCTAAGGCAGAAGTATGGCGGATGGCAGTAGCTTTTGCAGTAAAATGGAAAACCTGACCTTTGAAGGTTGGTAGTGACAGTATTAGTGGCAGAGCATTATCAACAGGCCAGTTCTGCAGCACTATTTTGGGTGTCATTCCTAGAAGCTTAGTCTCAGATCTCTTTTTCCAGCTCCCCGGTGATTGCTTGAGCCATTACTTAGGTGACCATATAATTTGTCATCAACCAGGACACTTCTGAGAGTGAACATGAGAATGAAAACAATTATACATCATCCCTAGGGCAAAAGCCTTAAAACCAAGACTGATGTAAGTTGTATAGTTACTCTACATGTTAATCTTTAGTAAATCAAATTTTGCGACACCAGAGTAAATTTATTTTATATAACTAATAACCTTTTTTGTTTCAAAGATTTTACTTATTTATTTGACAGAGATCACAAGCAGGCAGAGAGGCAGGCAGAGAGAGAGAGAGGAAGAAGCATGCTCCCCGCTCAGCAGAGAGCCCAATGCAGGGCTCAATCCCAGAACCCTGGGATCATGACCTGTGCCGAAGGCAGAGGCTTAGCCCACTGAGACACCCAGGTGCCCCATAACTAAGAATCTTTAACAAAACTAAAATAAATTTAAATACATCCATGCTAAAAAAAAAAATGCAGTGTAGATATTATCTGTAATTAGTGAGGCCAAGAAATGTTTATTTTGGAGGGATGTCCATACTGTACTCTTAAGTGACAAATATGGAGAGGTTTTTGGATGCATGTGGGAGAATATGGTAGTGTTTTAGATTCTAATGTTTTCAAATATTTCTCCTAAATTAAAGACATAAAGCAAATAAAACAACTCTGTCTTCCACTTTACATGATGGTAAAACTCAATTTATTTGTTAATAGGGAATACAAGTATCCAAGACCAGAAATATTAAGTCCAGATCCTGCCCAGATAGGGACTGAATGGAGGTGAAAGAGGAGTGTAACAGAGTCATCTCGTGACAGAACACAGACATTACCAATTACAGTTCACCTTCAGACATAGAAGGCATCATCTAGGAGGAAACATGGCAGGTTAGACCACTCATAGCTGGTAAGTCATAAGTAAAGGGTTTGGAAAATACACAGGACCAGAGATGGCCATCTTGAGAAGTCAAAGCCTCTGTGAGAGACAGACAACTTTGAAGTTAGAGTTGTCCTTGGGTGTCCTCGGTGGCAAAAAGAAAGAAAAAAGCAAATGAAGATGACCCTACTGAGACAAAAGGGAGGCAAAGAATTAGAAGATGTAACACAAAAGAAAGAAGTGTCCTATATTTTAAACAAAAGGCTGTCCTTTAAAGCAGCTTTTATTTTGTAGCAGAAGGGGAAGACCTTGAATTTAGACATCAGAAAAACCAAATCTGCTCTTTCAGAAGTAACCAGCAATACATGTTTCGAAGAATCCAAAAACAAGTATGACAAAATAAAACCCAGCATCCATATAAAGCTATTCTGAGAGGTAAAAATAATAAAAATTCTTAGATTAAAGCATATCAATTAAGTCAAATCATGAAGCATAACAAAAACATAACACGAAACACAAGGTTGAAATTTTTAAAAAATTGAGGATAAATGATAATGTGAATCAAAATTTAAAAAAACTGAAAATAAAAGTCAAAAAGATGTGAAATAGAACTGGTTTAAAGAAAGAAATATTTCCAACTATATCTCAGAAATGAAGACAAAATTAATAAGAACCTAAAAATTAATATAAACAAAAGTATAGTAAGAGATCTGCAAAGAAAAAAACAATAGTAAGAATTATAAAAAACAGAATTTATAAGAAAGCAATAGATACATAAAACAGCGTAGAGTGAAGAGGATCTAGCATAATATGGTAGTATCTGAAGCAGTCAAACTAATGGAACCAAATTAATATTTAAAGCTAGAATTAAAACATTATGTAACAAAATAATTCAATATGAAAATTCAAAGTTCCTGCCCCATGCCTGGGAATATTGAATTCTCTATTCTAAGTCATGTCATGACTGAGTTTAACAATGAAGAAAAAACTCATTCTCCAAGATTAAGACAAAATCACTGATTTTCAATTCTAGTTGTTTACCACTTACATACACAAAAGCAATTTTCTTTTGTATATTAATCTTGTATCTTGCAACTTTGTTGTACTCATTACAGGAGGAGTGTTTGTGTATATGTGTGTGAGAGAGAGGGAGTGGAGAATTTGGTAAGATTTTTTTAAATAGATAATCATGTCATCCATGATTAAAAAGTTTTATTTCTTTCTTCCCAATCTCTAATACATTTTTTTTCTGATCTATTGAACTAGTTAGCTTCCAGTACAATTTTGCTTAGAAATGATGAGAGTTAGCATGTTTGCCTCGCTTCCAGTCTTAAATGGAATGTGTGTCTGATTCAATAACCATTAGCTGAAGGTTAACCACTTGATATGGAGCCAGTTTAAACTGAGAAATGCTATAAATACTTTAAAAATTTCCAAGAATTTGCATGGAAAAAGAAAGTAAAATTTTTGTTCATAACTTTTTATACTGATTACATATTGAAATGGAATGTTATGAAAATCAATTTTCCTTGTTATTTTTTAAGTTTGGGCTATTGAAAATTTAGCACAATAAATATACACTATATAGGTATATGTACATAAACACATATGTTCATATAGATATATACATAGGCACATATATATGCCTCATGTAATATTTTTAGTGGACAGTGATTCTTTTCTACTTCTTGGAATGTCGATTTAGTAGTTCAGCTATTTTGGACCATGAGGTCAAAAATCACAGCCTATAGTTGGTTAAATAATGAGCTGGGAGGTCCTTTGTGCCACGTTTCCTGTCAAGTTGTATCCTACCAAACTTAATTCACACAACTAAAAATAATTAAAAAACATTTTTTGTTTGTTTGTTTATTCACTTGACAAAGAGACTGAAGCAGGGGTTGCTGCAGAGAAAGGGGTAAGCAGACTCCTTACTGAGCAGGGAGCCCAATGTTGGGCTTGATCTCAGGACCCGACGATCATGACCTGAGACAAAGACAGATACTTAATCTTCTGAGTCACCCAGGCACCCCTAAAAGTAAAATTTTACCCTAATTGTACTATACCTATTTCAGGCTTTCTGTCACAGAATTAGGTAATTATTACAATTATAAGTGAATGTCTAGTTTACATTTGTAGATAAGTAAGTAAATTATGCTCACCAAAATCCATATTGGTGAAGTGAGATTTCCTTTGGAGTTGTTTATATTTTGCTTTAATAATGAATATTTAGTTAATTTGCTAAGAATTTGCTTGAATGTCAGTACTAAAATGAAAAACAAAATTTACAGATAGTCTCAAAAATTGACCTGTCCAATTTATTTCAAACCTGAGAACTATCTACATTAGCTATGATTTTGGTGTCAATCTTGACAAAGAAATGAGAGTAGTGACAATTCCTCAATTGGATAGAATGAAATTATAGAACTGTGAAGGTATTTTCAATATTTATTAAAATTGGTTAAAATTCTCATTTACTGGTGAACCTTTAAAGAAAACTCTAAATCACATAAAACCATATATGCTATTTTATTTTTTTTTTTAAGATTTCATTTATTTATTTGACAGACAGAGATCACAAGTAGGCAGAGAGGCAGGCAGAGAGAGAGGAGGAAGCAGGCTCCCTGCTAAGCAGAGAGCCTAATACGGGGCTCCATCCCAGGACCCTGGGATCATGACCTGAGTCAAAGGCAGAGGTTTTAACCCACTGAGCCACCCAGGTACCCCATATAAGAAAACTGTGTTTTTTTAAGGTAGTCTGACAGAAGAGGTCACTATTGAAACTATATACTGAATCTCATAATGTTAAAAATATTATATTTTTTCTTAAGAAAACCACTGAAAAGCCATATCAGTATTAGTTAAGTGTACAGAATTTAAAAGCCTTGCTATATTGAGCAATTAATGGATATTTATAAAATATCATGTTTTGAAAGTTTGCTTTTCCTGCATAGTAAAATTTATGACCAAATATATTCATCACTAAACTAAACCTGCTTTAAAATTCCTGCACAGAATTGACATTCAGCCATGTTCTAACAGTTCACATACTGGCAAGGTCTACAAAGATGCCACTGAAAATATATATATAGTGCATAATTTTCATTTCTTTGCTGTCAGGGTAACATGTGTGCTTCATATGCTTAAGTGAAGTCTAGCAGTACAAATGTGTCAAAAAATCATAAAAATTTGTCTTCTATGACTAACATATAGGATTTAGGACCCTAGTATTTGGGATATTTATCTCTAAGGAGGAAAAAAAGTATTTATTCTTGGATACACACACACACACACACACACACACACAGACACACACTTTATGTTTAACACATTTTCCCTACAGGATTTAATGAAGCAACTTAGCTGAAATAGCCATATTCCTTGTATAAATTCCCCACCCACATTGTAATAGCCTAAAATATAGCTTAGGATTCCATGTTCTAGGATTTCAAAAATGGTATTGGAAGGGGAGAAAAGGTGTGTTAATTAAACTTCTAACCCTCAAAAGGAAATTATCTTCTACTAAATGTGTCTTTTAACTTTGTCAAGGTGTTTGCCGTGGAAATAAATAAAATGAATTATGAGTTAGCTTGGGTTATTTTATTGCAAGTGATGGAAACTAAAGCCAACTTAGTGGAAGTAAAAAGAAGTAACTCTCATAAATGGAATGATGAAGATGGAGGTCAGTATCAGACCAAGTTGAGAAGACTAGGTTTTGTCAATTTCTCCACATCACCACTCAGCCTAACACTTGCCTCTTGAGGACTTCATATTTCAGTATAATTTCTCCATTTGGTAGGCAAAATAGTTATGGCCACAAAATGTTGCCAACCATGAAAGTCCAGTAGAAATAGACTAAATTAATAAAAGATAGGGTCTCATTTGTTTTCTGAATTATGAAGGCATATGCAAGTGTGATCTGTGGTGGGTTAGAGTATTACCTCTGCAAATAGCGCTCCCTCGACAACTGTGGCAGGAAAACAAAGTACTGATGCCCTAAAGTCACCGCTTACAGGACAAAGATTCCGTCAAGAAAGATTTACACACTGCTTTTTGTTTTTTTCAGTTTTATGATTGATTTCCACTTGGTCTAATGGATTTCTGCTGAGGTTCAGACCTCTTAGCAAGTTTTCCTTACCTTTTTGTCCTTGTTATTAAATTTATCATCAGTAATAGACTACAGTACACAAACATTAGTTTAAGCATTATAATCATTCCTTCTTGTGAAATAGGGGCGCCTGGGTGGCTCAGTGGGTTAAAGCCTCTGCCTTCGGCTCAGGTCATGATCCCAGGGTCCCGGAATGGAGCCTTGCATCGGGCTCTCTGCTCAGCGGGGAGCCTCTTTCCTCCTCTCTCTCTCTCTCTCTCTCTGCCTGCCTTTCTGCCTACTTATGATCCCTGTCTGTCAAATAAATAAATAAACAAATCTTAAAAAATATATATTTTCATAGATCATCATTTATGTATAATTATTAAGACTCTTTTCACTTTTCTTTTGTTCCTATTCTTTCATAATTTTTGTGCTCATTCTATTGTCTCTTGTCCACTTTTTTCCCTTTCAAGTTTTATCAAACCAGTTCTAGATTTTTCTTTCTTTTTGAAATGGATATTTTCTGGCAACCATTGTAAAACATGTTTCTGTAAAATGAATACTGGTTATATGCCTACATTATTTTTTACTACATAATTAAAGGTGTATTCAATCTAAGGCAAAAAAAAAAAAGTCACCTGCAGTTAACATTAAGTCACATTTAAGGATGTAACAAATTATTTTAATCTATATATTTTTAAAAATAACTGAGGGGCACCTGGGTGGCTTAGTAGGTTGAACCTCCAACTCTTGATTTCAACACCAGCAATGATCTGAGGGTGGTGAGATGGAGCCTGGCATTAGGCTCTGCCCTCAGTGGGAAGTCTGCTTGTGATTCTTTTTTTTTTTTTTTTTTTTTTTTCGTATATATATATTTTTTTATTTCCAGCATAACAGTATTCATTATTTTTGCACCACACCCCGTGCTCCATGCAATCCGTGCCCTCTATAATATCCACCACCTGGTACCCCAACCTCCCACCCCCCGTCCCTTCAAAACCCTCAGATTGTTTTTCAGAGTCCATAGTCTCTCATGGTTCACCTCCCCTTCCAATTTCCCCCAACTCCCTTCTCCACTCTAAGTCCCCATGTCCTCCATGCTATTTGTTATGCTCCACAAATAAGTGAAACCATATGATAATTGACACTCTCTGCTTGACTTATTTCACTCAGCATAATCTCTTCCAGTCCCGTCCATGTTGCTACAAAAGTTGGGTATTCATCCTTTCTGATGGAGGCATAATACTCTATCCCCAGGGGTACAGGTCTGTGAATCACCAGGTTTACACACTTCACAGCACTCACCAAAGCACATACCCTCCCCAATGTCCATAATCCCACCCCCTTCTCCCAAACCCCCTCCCCCCAGCAACCCTCAGTTTGTTTTGTGAGATTAAAAGTCACTTATGGTTTGTCTCCCTCCCAATCCCATCTTGTTTCATTGATTCTTCTCCTACCCACTTAAGCCCCCATGTTGCATCACCACTTCCTCATATCAGGGAGATCATATGATAGTTGTCTTTCTCTGCTTGACTTATTTCGCTAAGCATGATACGCTCTAGTTCCATCCATGTTGTCGCAAATGGCAAGATTTCATTTCTTTTGATGGCTGCATAGTATTCCATTGTGTATATATACCACATCTTCTTGATCCATTCATCTGTTGATGGACATCTAGGTTCTTTCCATAGTTTGGCTATTGTGGACATTGCTGCTATAAACATTCAGGTGCATGTGCCCCTTTGGATCACTACGTTTGTATCCTTAGGGTAAATACCCAATAGTGCAATTGCTGGGTCGTAGGGCAGTTCTATTTTCAACATTTTGAGGAACCTCCATGCTGTTTTCCAGAGTGGCTGCACCAGCTTGCATTCCCACCAACAGTGTAGGAGGGTTCCCCTTTCTCCGCATCCTCGCCAGCATCTGTCATTTCCTGACTTGTTTATTTTAGCCATTCTGACTGGTGTGAGGTGATATCTCATTGTGGTTTTGATTTGTATTTCCCTGATGCCGAGTGATATGGAGCACTTTTTCATGTGTCTGTTGGCCATCTGGATGTCTTCTTTGCAGAAATGTCTGTTCATGTCCTCTGCCCATTTCTTGATTGGATTATTTGTTCTTTGGGTGTTGAGTTTGCTAAGTTCTTTATAGATTCTGGACACTAGTCCTTTATCTGATATGTCATTTGCAAATATCTTCTCCCATTCTGTCAGTTGTCTTTTGATTTTGTTAACTGTTTCCTTTGCTGTGCAAAAGCTTTTGATCTTGATGAAATCCCAATAGTTCATTTTTGCCCTTGCTTCCCTTGCCTTTTGCGTTGTTCCTAGGAAGATGTTGCTGCGGTTGAGGTCAAAGAGGTTGCTGCCCGTGTTCTCCTCAAGGATTTTGATGGATTCCTTTCGCACATTGAGGTCCTTCATCCATTTTGAGTCTATTTTTGTGTGTGGTGTAAGGAAATGGTCCAATTTCATTTTTCTGCATGTGGCTGTCCAATTTTCCAAGCACCATTTATTGAAGAGGCTGTCTTTTTGCCATTGGACATTCTTTCCTGCTTTGTCGAAGATTAGTTGACCATAGAGTTGAGGGTCTATTTCTGGGCTCTCTATTCTGTTCCATTGATCTATGTGTCTGTTTTTGTGCCAGTACCATGCTGTCTTGATGACGACAGCTTTGTAATAGAGCTTGAAGTCCGGAATTGTGATGCCACCAACGTTGGCTTTCTTTTTCAATATCCCTTTGGCTATTCGAGGTCTTTTCTGGTTCCATATAAATTTTAGCATTATTTGTTCCATTTCTTTGAAAAAGATGGATGGTACTTTGATAGGAATTGCATTAAATGTGTAGATTGCTTTAGGTAGCATAGACATTTTCACAATATTTATTCTTCCAATCCAGGAGCATGGAACATTTTTCCATTTCTTTGTGTCTTCCTCAATTTCTTTCATGAGTACTTTATAGTTTTCTGAGTATAGATTCTGTGTCTCTTTGGTTAGGTTTATTCCTAGGTATCTTATGGTTTTGGGTGCAATTGTAAATGGGATGGACTCCTTAATTTCTCTTTCTTCTGTCTTGCTGTTGGTGTAGAGAAATGCAACTGATTTCTGTGCATTGATTTTATATCCTGACACTTTACTGAATTCCTGTATAAGTTCTAGCAGTTTTGGAGTGGAGTCTTTTGGGTTTTCCACATATAGTATCATATCATCTGCGAAGAGTGATAATTTGACTTCTTCTTTGCCGATTTGGATGCCTTTAATTTCCTTTTGTTGTCTGATTGCTGAGGCTAGGACCTCTAGTACTATGTTGAATAGCAGTGGTGATAATGGACATCCCTGCCGTGTTCCTGACCTTAGCGGAAAAGCTTTCAGTTTTTCTCCATTGAGAATGATATTTGCGGTGGGTTTTTCATAGATGGCTTTGATGATATTGAGGTATGTGCCCTCTATCCCTACACTTTGAAGAGTTTTGATCAGGAAGGGATGCTCTACTTTGTCAAATGCTTTTTCAGCATCTATTGAGAGTATCATATGGTTCTTGTTCTTTCTTTTATTGATGTGTTGTATCACATTGACTGATTTGCGGATGTTGAACCAACCTTGCAGCCCTGGAATAAATCCCACTTGGTCGTGGTGAATAATCTTTTTTATGTACTGTTGAATCCTATTGGCTAGTATTTTGTTGAGTATTTTCGCATCTGTGTTCATCAAGGATATCGGTCTATAGCTCTCTTTTTTGGTGGGATCCTTCTCTGGTTTTAGGATCAAGGTGATGCTGGCCTCATAAAATGAGTTTGGAAGTTTTCCTTCCATTTCTATTTTTTGGAACAGTTTCAGGAGAATAGGAATTAGTTCTTCTTTAAATGTTTGGTCGAATTCCCCCGGGAAGCCGTCTGGCCCTGGGCTTTTGTTTGTTTGGAGATTTTTAATGACTGTTTCAATCTCCTTACTGGTTATGGGTCTGTTCAGGCTTTCTATTTCTTCCTGGTTCAGTTGTGGTAGTTTATATGTTTCTAGGAATGCATCCATTTCTTCCAGATTGTCAAATTTATTGGCGTAGAGTTGCTCATAGTATGTTCTTATAATAGTTTGTATTTCTTTGGTGTTAGTTGTGATCTCTCCTCTTTCATTCATGATTTTATTTATTTGGGTCCTTTCTCTTTTCTTTTTGATAAGTCGGGCCAGGGGTTTATCAATTTTATTAATTCTTTCAAAGAACCAGCTCCTAGTTTCGTTGATTTGTTCTATTGTTTTTTTGGTTTCTATTTCATTGATTTCTGCTCTGATCTTTATGATTTCTCTTCTCCTGCTGGGCTTAGGGTTTCTTTCTTGTTCTTTTTCCAGCTCCTTTAGGTGTAGGGTTAGGTTGTGTACCTGAGACCTTTCTTGTTTCTTGAGAAAGGCTTGTATCGCTATATATTTTCCTCTCAGGACTGCCTTTGTTGTGTCCCACAGATTTTGAACCGTTGTATTTTCATTATCATTTGTTTCCATGATTTTTTTCAATTCTTCTTTAATTTCCCGGTTGACCCATTCATTCTTTAGAAGGATGCTGTTTAGTCTCCATGTATTTGGGTTCTTTCCAAACTTCCTTTTGTGGTTGAGTTCTAGCTTTAGAGCATTGTGGTCTGAAAATATGCAGGGAATGATCCCAATCTTTTGATACTGGTTGAGTCCTGATTTAGGACCGAGGATGTGATCTATTCTGGAGAATGTTCCATGTGCACTAGAGAAGAATGTGTATTCTGTTGCTTTGGGATGAAATATTCTGAATATATCTGTGATGTCCATCTGGTCCAGTGTGTCGTTTAAGGCCTTTATTTCCTTGCTGATCTTTTGCTTGGATGATCTGTCCATTTCAGTGAGGGGAGTGTTAAAGTCCCCTACTATTATTGTATTATTGTTGATGTGTTTCTTTGATTTTGTTATTAATTGGTTTATATAGTTGGCTGCTCCCACGTTGGGGGCATAGATATTTAAAATTGTTAAATCTTCTTGTTGGACAGACCCTTTGAGTATGATATAGTGTCCTTCCTCATCTCTTATTATAGTCTTTGGCTTAAAATCTAATTGATCTGATATAAGGATTGCCACTCCTGCTTTCTTCTGATGTCCATTAGCATGGTAAATTCTTTTCCACCCCCTCACTTTAAATCTGGAGGTGTCTTCGGGCTTAAAATGAGTTTCTTGGAGGCAACATATAGATGGGTTTTGTTTTTTTATCCATTCTGATACCCTGTGTCTTTTGACAGGGGCATTTAGCCCATTAACATTCAGGGTAACTATTGAGAGATATGAATTTAGTGCCATTGTATTGCCTGTAAGTTGACTGTTACTGTATATGGTCTCTGTTCCTTTCTGATCTACCACTTGTAGGCTCTCTCTTTGCTTAGAGGACCCCTTTCAATATTTCCTGTAGAGCTGGTTTGGTATTTGCAAATTCTTTCAGTTTTTGTTTGTCCTGGAAGCTTTTAATCTCTCCTTCTATTTTCAATGATAGCCTAGCTGGATATAGTATTCTTGGCTGCATGTTTTTCTCGTTTAGTGCTCTGAAAATATCATGCCAGCTCTTTCTGGCCTGCCACGTCTCTGTGGATAGGTCAGCTGCCAATCTAATATTTTTACCATTGTATGTTACAGACTTCTTTTCCCGGGCTGCTTTCAGGATTTTCTCTTTGTCACTGAGACTTGTAAATTTTACTATTAGGTGACGGGGTGTGGGCCTATTCCTATTGATTTTGAGGGGCGTTCTCTGAACCTCCTGAATTTTGATGCTCGTTCCCTTTGCCATATTGGGGAAATTCTCCCCAATAATTCTCTCCAGTATACCTTCTGCTCCCCTCTCTCTTTCTTCTTCTTCTGGAATCCCAATTATTCTAATGTTGTTTCGTCTTATGGTGTCACTTATCTCTCGAATTCTCCCCTCGTGGTCCAGTAGCTGTTTGTCCCTCTTTTGCTCAGCTTCTTTATTCTCTGTCATTTGGTCTTCTATATCACTAATTCTTTCTTCTGCCTCATTTATCCTAGCAGTGAGAGCCTCCATTTTTGATTGCACTTCATTAATAGCTTTTTTTATTTCAACTTGGTTAGATTTTAGTTCTTTTATTTCTCCAGAAAGGGCTTTTATATCTCTCGAGAGGGTTTCTCTAATATCTTCCATGCCTTTTTCGAGCCCGGCTAGAACCTTGAGAATTGTCATTCTGAACTCTAGATCTGACATATTACCAATGTCTGTATTGATTAGGTCCCTAGTCTTCGGTACTGCCTCTTGTTCTTTTTTTTGTGTTGAATTTTTCCGTCTTGTCATTTTGTCCAGATAAGAGTATATGAAGGGGCAGGTAAAATACTAAAAGGGTGGCAACAACCCCAGGAAAAAATGCTTTAACCAAATTAGAAGAGATCCAAAATCGTGAGGGGGGAGAAAGGGGATAAAAAGAGGTTCAAAAAGGAATAAAGAAAAAAAAATAAAAAAGAAAAAAAAAAAAGAAAAAAGAAAAGAAAAGAATTTAAAAAAAAAAGGAAAACACCTAAGAAAAATGTAAAAAAGAAAAAATATATATATTAGATAAACTTGTAAAAAATCGTTAAAAAAGAAAAAGGTAACAGTTAAAAAAAAAAAAAAATTTTACCCGAAGGCAAGAAAAAAAAAAAAATACAAAAAATGAAAAAGAAAAAAATTAAATTAACTGCAAGACTAAAAAAAAATCACAGGGAAAAAGCCATGAGTTCCGTGCTTGGCTTTCTCCTCCTCTGGAATTCTGCTGCTCTCCTTGGTATTGAAACCGCACTCCTTGGTAGGTGAACTTGGTCTCGGCTGGATTTCTTGTTGATCTTCTGGGGGAGGGGCCTGTTGTAGTGATTCTCAAGTGTCTTTGCCCCAGGCGGAATTACACCGCCCTTACCCGGGGCCGGGGTGAGTAATCCGCTCGGGTTTGCTTTCAGGAGCTTTTGTTCCCTGAGCGCTTTCCGTAGAGTTCCGGATGACGGGAATACAAATGGCGGCCTCCTGGTCTCCGGCCTGGAGGAGCCGAGAGCCCAGGGCCGCACCCCTCAGTGCGCCCTCAGAGAACAGCGCCCAGTTACTCCCGTCTGCCTGACCTCCGGCCGCGCTCTGAGCTCTCCGAGCCTGCGACCAGTTCAAGGTAACACCGAGCTGTGAGCTTACTGTCGGCTCTGTCTCTGTAGCCGGCTTTCCCGTTCCAATACCCGCAAGGTCTGCGACACTCAGACACCCCTGATCCTTCTGTGACCCTGCGGGACCTGAGGCCACGCTGAACCCGCGTGGGCTTCGCCCCGGTTTAGCCTCTGGAGCGATGTCCCTCAGCGGAACAGACTTTTAAAAGTCCTGATTTTGTGCGCGGTTGCTCCGCCACTTGCCGGGAGCCGGCCCCTCCCCCCGGGGTCGATCTTCCCGTCGCTTTGGATTCACTTCTCCGCCGGTCCTACCTTTCAGAAAGTGGTTGTTTTTCTGTTTCCAGAATTGCTGTTCTTCTTCTCTTCGATCTGCCGATGTATTTTCAGGTGTTTTCAATCTTTAGATAAGCTATCTAGCTGATCTCCGGCTAGCTGAAGCAGTCTCAGCCTGCTACTTCTCCACCATCTTGACTCCTCCCCCCTGCTTGTGATTCTTGCTCTCCCTCTATCCCTCTTCCCCCCCATTCCCTGCTTATGCTTGTTCACTCACTTGCACGTGCTATCTCAGATGCATAAACACATCTTTTTAAAAAAATTACTGAAAAAGTCTAATAGGCTGCTTCTAGTCCCTCTTGCTTGTATACCTAAAAGTTCATTTTGCATTTTGTAATTAGTTGCTGTGTTGAGCTAAATGTAGAGATAGGTAACACTCTTGTGGTAGCAATTTTTTAATTTGTCTAAGCAGTATACTGAATAGGCATGGAGGGAAGTAGTGAATAGAAATGATAAAAAGAGATGGCTAGAATAAATAAAATACTAATTTCCTATTCAACTATTCCATTAGACTAGTGTTTCTAAAAGTGAAGTACCTGAAAAAAAAAAAAAAAAAAAAAAGTGAGGTACCTGGGACCCTTTCAGGCAATGCTTGCACAAGATCAGAATTATTCTTAAAACAACACTAGGATGATTGACTTTATCATTCTCCTTCTCTTATGAGTCTGTAGTGGAGCATTTCAGACACTACAGGGTGTATACAACATCATTGCTCTGATAGCGTAGAGTCTGTCCTTGTATATTTGTGTTTTCTAAAAGTTTCTACAGTGGTCAGCTTAAGGTACAAATATGTGCATTTTCAGAGATTGACTTAGTTCTTGCATTTGGATCTTCCTAGTTATCTTTGGTTATGCCTCTTCGAATCTCTGTATCCTTGTATCATCCCAAGAATTCATCATTTTGAGATCTTGCGGTTTTTCTTACACCCATGTGGAAACACAATAAGTGCACATCTTTAGTTTTGCAGTGATACTGAATTTTTTCTATCTAAATCTTTAAAATTATATAAAACTGTTATTAAAATTTTGAAATATTTAAAATTTTGATTGCAGTGTATTTGAGTTATATTTAAGAAGTGTCATTTACTTAAACACAAGAGAGTTAAAAGACTCACTTTACCAACACCTAGCTGCACTAACTAAAGATGCTGAAAAAAATGAAACTTAAATCACAGAAAATTATCTAATTTGTGAGAAGGAAAGAATGATATAAAGAAAGGAAAGATAAAGAAACTGGTGAAACAACAAACAAGAAATAAAAGTATGATGAAAGTTGTATTTATTTTGGAATTACAAATGTCAGTATTTCAATTTATTTTGTCTCATGTAGTAAAACACCTTTGCATAGTAGTAGGACAATAGTTATGATGTGACCATTTATGAGTTGAAGAAATTTCATAATTTGAATATAGATAACATAAGCTGCTGTTGGAACTTTTCAAATTAGAAATTAACTCCTGAGGTATCTGAAAGAGTAAGTTATTGTATCGTGTTGGCTAAGAGAACTATAGGATAGCTAAAAGGCAAAATATCTTATACAGTGGGCATTACCAAATGTTTGATGAACAACTAGTAAACAAAATCGTCGCATTGCCACTTTCCAAGAGTTAACTTGATGAATTAAAGACTCAATTGTAGACACAAAGACTCTGTATAAATATCTCACTTACAGAGCTGTACCTGCATATGAATACATTTCCAGATGTGGCTGAACCCTGTTAGGATTTTTTTATGTAAATGATTGATAACAAACGTAAAAGTCACTAAATAGTCAAAGTTTTGAATAACCTCTTTTGATTCTTATGGTTTGTCCCATCACCTGTGTTGAGGAAATGGGCACTGAGTGCAAATACAATGGTAGGTAAAACTATACTGCTTCAGTGTAAATCAGAGCCATAGCAGCAACTCCCCCAGTATTGTTTCCTTATCACTACACACTCATGGGAAAAAAGTGACATTTCCCTTACATGTCCCTGATTAAGTAGTAAAAAAATAATTTTGTTATGTCTCAGCCCTTGAGTGCAGATCTTTTTATATCTCATTTGACAAAATGGTAAGTATATAAAGGACTTTGCTGTATACAAAGTACAGTAATAGGAAAAAAAAAAAAACCAACCTTGTGTGACTGAGGTACTGAGCTGTAATAGTAGATACTATTTTAATGGAAGATGATTTTTACTTCCAAGAATGGCTAACAAAGAAACTATAAAATTAAAACTGGGTTATTTGAAATTTTCTTAAAAATGAACTGTTATTTTATTTAGAGTGTAATGACTTAGTCATTCCAAAAGGTCTGAGGATGTCTAATTAGACTAATCAGTGACTTTCCAAAATTTCTTGACATGGTTCACAAATTTTGCTCAGAGATGAAATTTCTTCATGGAGGATTCTTCCATTTGAAACTGCCTTGATACCAGGAATCATCACACTTAATTCACCTCATCATATTATCACTTCCACAAACTCATTTAGATTTGAAACTAAGGAAAAAAGAGTATCAATAATTTGATCTTTTAGCTTTAATAAAATGGCCAGTAATATACCCATGTAATAGCAAAAGCATGTTAGGATATGGAAAACGGATAAAAATCCAATTATATCAATATAGTTAAAAGACAATGGTGAGATGAGGTTAATGAAAATATTATAAGTGAGGAAGCCTGAATTTTTTTTCCAGATTTAGAATAAGATATGTGTCCCCATGTTGAAAAAGCAAAATGGAAATGGAAAAACAAAATCTACATGAAAATTGTTCTTAAAAGTCAACTTAATTGGGGCAACAATATCAATTGGAAAATTGGCAAGGGGTAGGAGTCAACAATAGATTGAGTTCATTAAAAAGAATTTAAATGTATTTAAGATACTTTTTCAACTATGAAACAGATTAAAATATAATTATTATACCCAATATTTGTGAGTGTGCTGAGAAGGTAGCATTCTCATAGAGTACAAATTTTAGGATGCCATTTGGTTCTATCTAATAAATTATTTATAAATAACCATATGAGGAAATAATCAGAAATGTTTAAATATAAGTAGGTACATATATATTTATGTATATTCATTGTAGCTAGCCAATAGGGAACCATCACAGGCAAACAAAGTTCAACAAAGGAGGCAATGATTAAATTATGACATATCTATATAGTGAAAAGTAAAATAAACATTAAAAATAATACATGTAAAAAATCCAATGATATGGGGACTTAGAGTGGAGAAGGGAGTTGGGGGAAATTGGAAGGGGAGGTGAACCATGAGAGACTATGGACTCTGAAAAACAATCTGAGGGTTTTGAAGGGACGGGGGGTGGGAGGTTGGGGTACCAGGTGGTGGGTATTATAGAGGGCACGGATTGCATGGAGCACGGGGTGTGGTGCAAAAATAATGAATACTTTTATGCTGGAAATAAAAATAAATAAATAAATAAATTAAAAAAAAAATCCAATGATACAATGAAATGATGACAATATTACTAAAAAGCAGGTTAAAAATACCTCTAATGCATATATAATAACAATTTCTAATTCCTTTAAAATACATGTGTGCATATATGTATCTGTGTGTGTGTGTACTTAAGAATTGCTTTTTAGGAAAACCCTGATATGGACAAGGTCAAATTGTTCAAGGCTTCATTTACTTCTTTTAGAATGTATCAGATTTAATTTATAACAATTAGTTCTTCCAATGGTCTTATAACTAATGTTATAACTAATTGGAATATTAGCAAATGTACCCTTATAACATGAATACTTAAAAGATGATGAATAAACATATGCTCCTACTCAGCTATTTTGGGTTTCCTATAAACAAGAAATATATTCTTTTGGATTTAAAAAATTACAGCAGAATGCTTTTAATAAATTCAGAATGGTCTGTGATTAATCTTTGTTCAGTCTTCACACATTTAGAATTTATTTCCATTTCTGATTATAAAAAAAAGGCACTTCCTTTCTCTGATTAAAGGAATAAGAAAGAAAAAGAAAAACAGGAGGAGAGGATGAGTGGTGAGTTAAAGGACAGATTGAGTGTATGTATTTTAATCTGGCAGTTGTCTTGTGTAATTTTTTTTGCCAAAAGACTGCTAATTTCATACAAAAATTTAAATATTGTAGCAGTCACCCAACTTAAACATTTGGCAAATAGTTATCCTATTTCAAAAATGGAAAATATTTCTCAAGTGCTTCTGTTTTCAAAATACTGTCTCATGTTATTCTTTATGTTTGCTTGATCATTCTTTGGGAGAAAATTCTCTAAATTTGGGATGTGATATATATACATCTCCTCCTATCAC
Organism: Mustela erminea; assembly: GCF_009829155.1. Classification (NCBI taxonomy): domain Eukaryota; kingdom Metazoa; phylum Chordata; class Mammalia; order Carnivora; family Mustelidae; genus Mustela; species Mustela erminea. The sequence goes on from NC_045616.1 coordinate 48,897,269, forward strand.
ATCCATTCAAGGCTACCTAGGTTTATTCAATTAGTTTAAAGTGAAAGAAACATTTTTTTCTTTTTCTTTCTTTCTTTTTTTTTTGTTTTATTTTTACAGAGTATATTCACATCTTTTAAAACATATAGAAGGTGTACTGAAAAGAAATGTTACATTTCTGGGGTGTGAAGTACATTTTTAACAGGAAAACTTGAGAAAAAATATAAAAGTTATTTTATATTTCCCTCAATTTAAACAAACTGAAACTCACTTTTCACAGGAACATGGAAACTCTCACTTTTAGATGTGAATCATCCCAAGGGAAAATTTGCTAGATTCACATGGCTTCAGGCACCATATCCTCAATCCCTTAAGTGCCTTTTGTTATTTCTTCTGTCCTCAAGCTGACATTAGAGGGAAGTTTTTTTTTTTTTTTTTTAATGAAAAATGAAGCTAGAGTGTTGAAGTTACACAATCTGCTTTATTCCACTTGACCACATTACTGTCAAATCTACCATAATTTCTAGAATTCTTAAGTCTATTTATATAGTTAATATGGACTGGTAAGTGTGTGTGTTATTATCCATTTAAACAGAGGGACATATCTTTTAGTTTAGGGGTGAGGAAAATATTTATATAGAAGTATACCAAAAGTTGGATTTGTAATAACTTTAGATTTCGTTAGAGGAAATGACATAATAGAATCACTATGGTATATAAGAAAGTGATTGGGTGTTTTCCCATTATGAATCATGCATTTAACAAAATTTATGATTTTGAAAAATATCCAGGCAATTCTTCCCACTACTAAAATACACTATTCTTGACCAATTAACTTGTTTGGTAAGAGCACCAGATTAAGGCAATATGTTCACAGACTCTGCTAATGATCTCAATTAGGCATTTCACCAATACTGGTCAGAAAAATGGTTTAGCTTTATTTTAATCACCACACAAGGAGAATAGCACATTATATATATATCAACTGACAATAAATCCTTGAAAGAAAAATGACTACATTCTAATCTAATGTAGTCAGAATTGGTTTTACTATGAAGCAAATGATGCTTATTTCAGCTTCAGGGAGCCTCATTTGAACTGACCTTCCAAGGACTTGGGAGGAACCTATAACATGGTTATTTGGACATGCAATTTTGTAAAATTTGGAAAAATAGGACAATTTAACTGCATTCAGTTAAGACTTCTGTTTCCTTTCCCTGTTACTTTTCCCGCATGATAGCTGGCATCTTGGGATTCTCATTTGGAATAGTTAACTAAGGAAAAGTTCAGATGTGGATACATTCGGTTTTGGCTTAATGGACATATATAAATGGTTTCCAATTTCTTCTGTGCATAGTTAAATTATTGCTGATTGTTCCAATGCTAAGGACCAAAGGCCTAGGAGCCAGAGGTTGTACGATAATAAGAACATATTCTAGAGACCCAGCACAGTAAATAACATGGGTAGGTGAAGACAAAAATATAAACTATCACATACATAGGGAAAGAAACTGATCTCTAGAAAAAAAATTTTCAAATTATATAGTTTGCATACAAAAGTTTGTTGAAGTCTTTCCACAAACTTCTAAGTCTAAAAGCAATTCTAAAAATGCATATATCATTGAAACTGAAATAATCCCTAGCCTGTTAATAAGAAGAACAAAAAGCCACTAAACATTTTAAAGAAAGTAGTAAATTATCTCTTCATCTCTCTATAGAAAACATTATAAAATTGTTTTCCTATAATTAAAGAGTTTGCAGCCAAACATTAGAAAAAATTATAAAGATAGATTCAGAAGTTAACTAATAAAAATAATTATGGTGTTTATCTGGCTGCCTTCCTCCATCTGCCAAGGCAAGAAAGGTGGATGGAATTATCACATTTCAAATTTCTCTGACCTCCTCTCCTGTCTCATCTCTCTGCTTTGCTCTTCTATCACAGCTAACTGAAGGACTTTCTGCCTTTTTTGTTTATTTAAAGGCTTTAAATAATAATAATCAATCATGTGATTGATTATACCAAGACCACATGAGTCAGGGATCACTTCTATTTTAAGGTCATGTGACTTTAAAGTCCCCAGCTGTACCTAGATCAATGTTTGAATGAATAGCTAATAGATAGAAGTCTTGAGGGGAACATCTTTAGTATTTCCCTATCACAGTACTAACTTAGTTCAATCTTCCTTTTTCTTAATTTGAGAGATTTAGCGTAAAGTGGTTTATCCAAGGAGTTATCCAATTTTATTGCTATTTTAAAAACTACATGAAACTATATATATTTTTATATTACAGTGGTTAGATCATCTGCTTGGGGGAAAAGATACATGGAAGCCTATCCAATTTTCATAAGTTCTTATTTTGTTTTCCTCTGATAACAAAACTATGTCTCCTCCAAGGATTAGTAGATAATTTAAACTATCTGCTATACAGCTTTTTCCAAAAATGTATTCAACACCATTGCCATTTGTACAAGGGACAAAGTATTGAGTTCTTTCCTCTGAAAGGGTCAGAAATTTTTTCTGAAAGGGCTTCATAGTAGTAAATGGTTTAGATGTTTGGGGCATATGTTGTCTGTTGCAACCATTGATTCATTTCATTGCAGCATTGAGAGAGGGACAGATCATAGGAAAATGAATGGGTATAATTTGTTTAAAAAAATAGGTGGTGAACCAGGTTTAGTCCATGGGGGAAGTTGAGACTACGTAGTTTGCCATTTTCTGGTGTGGAGATTTGGATCCTGTATCTCTGTACTAAATCCCATAGCTACTGCAGCTACTTTATTTCCCATCTGCCATGCAGAAAGGGCTTCATTCATGTATATTTTATGTTGTGGCCTTCACATTAAATTGAGATTTGAGTGCAAATAGATATGGCCATATTTTTTAAAAATTGCCACAGTTTCTTCAAAACTCTTGCTGAGTCAGTGTTTATTTTGTTTATCAGTGATGTCTATAAATTCTTTACCTTGCAGATTCCCTTCAAAATTCAGTGTTAGTAATGTCTATGTTTTGTTTTTGTTTTCCCTCAGGATGAATTAGTATATTTTGTTTTGTCAGACAATTAAAATAACATATCCCATTTCTTCCTTTTTTTGACTGAGCTTATAGGAAATCTAGACCTAGAATGAATATTCACTTCTACCTTACATGTATTGGCTTTGGGACACATTTGTTTCCTTCTATTTTCTTTAAATTTGGCCTTACAGCATTTATAATTTTAATTAAATTCTGCCTAAAGTCCTTACAAATGAATACATATGGCAGGCTTGGAATTAAATTCTGATTTGTGATTAGTCTCCCTCAAATCTAAATATATGTGTTCACATTTTATAGATTTCAATTAATTTTCTATTTGTCCTATACATTATATCTTTGATGCCATTATTTAATGTATTTAAACTCCCACAAAGAGTAGAGTATGTCTATGTAGTTATCTTTTAAAAATTTTTATTTGAATAGACTTATTTACCAAGGTTTCTGAATTTTAGCACCACTGACATTTTGAACCAGAAATTTTTATTTAGGGAGGCTTCTACATTGTAGAATATTTAGCAGCATCTCTGGCCTCTGCCCACTAGATGCCAGTAGCACTCCTGCCAAGTTGTGATAACCAAAATATCTCCAGACATTGTAGAAGGTCCCCTAGGAATGAAGAGAACTAGTTGAGAACCACTGATTTATTCAGAAAATGCACAAATTATGAATTAACAAATTGATGAATTTTCATTATATGAATACACCAGTATAATGAGCACAAAGATCAAGAAATAAATTATTATCAGCATTCCACAAAGGCCCTTGCTGCCCTCTTTTACCACCTTTCCAGAAAAAATATCTTTCTGACTTTTAAGCCATAAATGGGCTTTCTACTTTTGAACTGCGTAAATTGGGTTACAAATAATGTACTTTAGTTGCTTTCAGTTAACATTGCTCCTATGAGATTTATTTATATTATGCATAACAATAGTTCTTTCATTATTGTCATGCACCATAATTCATGCATTTTACTGTTGATGAACACTTTGCCTTTCACAGCTTTATTTATGGGAATTTTCTAATTCAGTTGATTTTCTTCTATTCAGATTTTCCACTTCTTGTGTCAGTTTTTTTAGATTGTTTTTTGAGAAATGTGTCCATTTTCTGTTATTTTCCAAGTATACTGGCATAAAAAATTGATAATATTATTTTTTGACTATTCACTTCTATAGAATCTACAATTCCCCCCCCCCACCTTTTTATTCCTGCTATGGTAGATTATGGTCTTCAATTCCCCTTGAACATTTCTGCTATGGATTATCATTTTATGAGTCTTTGAAAATCAACTTTGCTTTGTTGATTCACTGTCATATTTATTTATGATCTTGTGATTCATTTTTCTCTTATTTTTTTAAGATTTTATTTATTTTAGAGAGAGAGTTTGTGTCAGAGTGTGTGTGAGCATGAGCATTGGGGTGCAGATGGGGAGACTTTCAAGTAGACTCCCCACTGACTGCAGAGCCCAAGAGGGAGCTTGACCTTACCACCCTGAGATCATGATGTGAGCCAAAATCAAGTGTCATTGCTCAACTGACCCAGGAGCCTTATTTTTTTCTCTTATTAACCTTTTGTCTATTTTCTTGTTCTTTTCCTAGTGGAATGTGTGACATGTATCACACATGGTTTTCAATTTTAAAAATATTTTTTTTTCTATTATAAGCTTTTAAGAATTATAGATTTCTATTTAGGCCTACATGTAGATGTATTCTGCAGATATCTCTTATTACATTATAATTCAGATAAAATATTTTTAATTTTCTATATTTTCTAAACATATGGATATTGAGGGTATTTCCAAATATTTTGGTGATTTCTATCTTCTGCCATTTATTTTTACTTTAATTTCCCTAAAGGAAGAGAAAATGTCTAACTTTTTTTGAATTTTGAAGAGATTAGCTTTAGAGTCTTGCATATGGTGACTTTTTGAAGAATTTGGTGGGCAGCTGTGAAAATATATGTACTGTTGTGTGCATTGTTTTGCAAATGTCAATTTAGATTACTTAATTATATTGCTCAGGTCTTTATACTTATTGAAAATTTTTTATCTTTATCAAACATTGAGAGAAATATAAAAATCTTCTACTCTGATTATGGATCAATCAATTCTTTTTTTTTTAGTTCTGACATTCTTTGCTTTATGTAATTTGTAGGTATATGATTATGTACATATACATTTAACATGATTATATCTGATCAGCCTGGTATACTGAACTTTTAATCATTATAAAATGACATTCTTTAAATCTGGCAATACTCCTTGTGTATAATTGATTTTTCTCACATCAGTATATTGGCAATAGTTTTCTTTGTGTTTTCCCCCCTATACATTTATTTCAATGCTTCTTTGTCCTTATATTTAGAACGGATGCATTTAACAACATATAATTAAAATTGTTATCTTAATTCGATCAAAAATTTGGTCTTTTAATTGAAATATTTAGCCTATTTACATTTAATGTAATCCCTTATAGATTTGGTTTTGTACCTATAATTTTATTATTTTTCACTTGCCTAAATACATAAAAAAATAATAAAAATTAGAACACATTAACTCTATGTATTACCATTTTAATATTCATGTTATTGTTATGAATTTTAACTCTACATTTAGTTTGGATAGAACATAATATTAAAATAATTATTTTTGTACATTCAACATCCATATATATTTACCCATGTATTTACTTTCTACTTTGCTTTTTTCTTTCCTGCATTTTCACATTTTCCAGAATTATTTTCCTTCTGTTTAGAGATTTCCACTTAGTAATTCTTCTAGTGTGGGTTTTCTGGTGACAAATTATTTCAGATCTTGTTTGTCTGTAAATGTCTTTGCTTCCATATGTAAAGAATAGTTTCACTAGGTATAGAATTCTAGGTTGGCACCTATTTTCTCTTAGTCCTTGAAATATGCTGTACCTTTGTTTTGTGGCCTCCATCATTTCTATTGAGAGGTCGGTTAGCTGTTAATCTTACTGTTTTCCCTTTAAAAAAAAAAATTTTTTTTCTCTTTCTCTAGGATCTTACCTCTTCAAACTGATTTCATAAACAGCTCTGAACTACAATTATGTCTTTCTAACCCCTTGAGATTGCAAAAAGATCCACCAGTTTTGTGCACTTTTTAGTCACCTGGATAGATTCTCTGCCTTTTGCCCATCACAAAAAAAAGAAAAAAAAGAAGAGTAAATACTCCAGGATAAAAAGCTATTTCTAATGGTCAGCTCAATGTTTTATAATTCTTTTTCTCTGGATTAGTGGGCCCTGAGGTAATGTTGCCCCAGTGAATTTCAGGTATCTTTTTTATGCCTTTTATCTGGATTTTTTAATGTATTTGTAGGAGTATTTATTTTCTTAAACATTTCCCATACCTAAAGTATTAATTTAAAAAAATGCTAGATTGGAAAAATTGATTTTTTTTTCTTAATAATATCCCTGATATGTCCAGGTTTAGCAACTTAATATATCAGTGTGAGATGCTTTGGAATCACTTGTGAATTAAAATCATTTCTTGATACAAAAACAAATTTTAGAATATGTATTAGTTGTATTAGGCAAGATTTTGCAGTTGCAAAAAATGCATACATATATTATCAAATCTCAGTTACTTAAGACAAAAAAAGTTTTTTATTATGCAAAGTTCATTTCATACTGGTAGACCTCCAAGATAACTGTTCTCTAAGTGGTAACTCTGGAATTTTGGTTGATTAGATGTTATCATATTTCCATGTATTGCCAAAGTTCTCAATGCAGGAGATATTAGAGGGAGGATCAGACATATCGTTTCTCAACTTCTTTGGAAGTTCCTCTTAAAACTCACTTTAAGCCTATTAGCCAGAAGTAGGCACATGATCTCATCCTAACTGCAGAGCAGGCTGGAAAATGCAAGGGAACTACACAAAATACTTGGTAAACATTAATGTCTGTTCTGAAGCATTCATGAATAATATACTAAGTTAGAATTGCAAAGCACATTAGCTATATTGGTCATATGCAGAAGAAATATTAAAATAAGGATAGGGACTTATTCTATGAGGAATAAAAATTCAGTGATATTTCCAATGACTCAGATAATTCCAATCAATTCCAATGACTCATTTAATTTTACAGGAAATAGTATCATCACACTTGAGAACCTAAGAAGACATTCAAATCTTCTTCCCTTTGTTCTTGATCAGATTTCACATTGAGCATTTGTTACCTGTGGTATCCATAGAAATTGTAGTTCAAAGCAGTGAGTAGTTCTTAGGCAGTAGAAAATGGAATACCTCTGGCTCTTCTACTTTTTTATCACATGGTTTAAATAAGCCAGGGAGAAAAACAACCTCATTGTTTTTTTTTTTTTTTTAGGGAGGATATTGAAGAGTAGAAGTGCAAACTAAAAAAAAAAAAAAAAAAAAAATAGCATGGAGTTACTATAGTCTTCAGTGTGATCTGCAGAATAATAATTTGTAAAACCACTACCAGTCTAATGGAATAAAAAAAAAAAAGTTCAAAAGAAAGTATGAAAGTAAATTTTTTTTTAGCTTCTTATGAGCTTCATTTACGAATATAGTCATTCACACACTGTAGTCACTTTATTCACAAACGGAGATGCTTAATAATAGATAGTGTTGGTGGCTTATATTCTAAGTTTTTCAAACACTAGTGATAATTTTATATTTATATTTTTATTTCAACACCCCACAATTCTCCTTATGAGTAGCTGAATACTTCTCCAACCCAACACAAGGTATTTAGGGAAGTTCATTTTGAATTACAGTAGGAGAGAATTATCTAATGGTTACAAATATAACATATATGACCTTTGCTACATTAATACCATATCTTAAATCTGTTGGGCCATATCTTAAATCTGTTGGATTAGTAACATGTTTCTGTTTTTATTTTGCAGTAGTTAAATTCTCACCTCTTAGCAAATGGATAGAATGTATAATATTCTAGAATTTTTCTCAAAGTCCTTCAGTGAGTATACGTAGTATATTCAATGAGTATATATTTAAGAGTTACAAACATCTTTCCTAGGTTACTCAAATTATAGAGCTTATTTAACTTAAAATCACTGATCTATTCCATCTCACTTTCAATTAAGTGAAGAAAAGGCTTTAGTTGCAATCATATAAGTTGCTAGAAAAAAAGGTTTTTTTCTTTTAAGAAGATTTAAAAATAATGCCCTTAGAAAAATTTTAAGACACTTATATATAAATAAATAATTTACCAAATGTGTATCTGCGTGTGTGTTTTCACATGTATCTGAAAGTAAGCATGCTTATTTGCAAAATGAAGGTACCAGCTACATGTAGGTGAGAAATCTGGAGAGTCTGGTTTACTAACAGTTATAGTTGAATAACAATTTCTTTGCAGAGTCTGTACTATGCTACCTGCATGTGTGCACACACACATATGTTTCAACCCCCCAAATATGTCTGCAAATGTAAAAGATAAAATGATATGAAAACTTTCTTACACATTATTTTATGAAAACTGTGAAAATTTTTTTAGGACTCATGAGAATAAATCTCTTGTAAAGCATGACATTGGCACCATAAAATGTAAAGGGATGATCAGGGTCATAATTGAAAGAGTGTAATAAAAGTGACATGTCATTTTTTATGCCATAGTATAGGATTCTTATATACCCCTACTCCCACAAAAACATAAAACTCGCTTAGTTCAGAATGTTCTACCATTTCTTAATTGTTACTCTGGTCACATTTCCCGCCCTTAATCCTATTCTTTGAATCTTAAAAAAAAAAAATCTGCTGAACACTAATTATTTAACCTTGCCTCCTACCTACTTTCCCTCTTTATTCTGAGGTTTCTTAAGGGCTATAATGAGCTGTCCCCACACAAACAGGCCAAATTAGTGGATAATTACTGCTGGGCCTGTGAATGTTCTCACTCCTCCTTTCTTATAGTTTCACAACATTACCAGAATGGTCTGTCGCCTCCCTACCAATTAGGAACAATTACTACTTTATAACATTAGTGGTGGCAGGCTTATTACGTTCGGGGATATGTAAAAGTGAGGTGGGGGGTAGAGAGAGAAATGCAAAGCCAACAGGGTCATTGTCATATGAGGGGCTTCAGTAGTTTATATTCATCATTTTAATTTCATTTCTTGAGGATTACAGCTGCAAAGATTTATATTAACTCTATTAGATAAAAGTGAACATCATATATATCCAAGGCTATGTTTTTCTCCTTTGCACAGGATAATATCTCATTTTGATGGCTATAGTTTTCAAAATAATGAAATGGCTCTGGGTCATTCTATGGGGAAAAAAAAAGGTTATTTATTTTTTGGTTTCCTGGCAAAAATGCTGATTATTTTTTGGGGGGGCGGGGGAGAAGTGAGGATGGAGGGAGTGCATTTCTGTCATCTGAATTTAGTTGCTTAAGCTATATTGAGGATGTCATTGCAAAGGAAGATACTGTGACCCAGAAGAGTGACAAAACATTGCCTTCCAATTTGTATTTAAATAGGAGAGTTTAGGTCAAGAGAAATCTGTATCAAATACTCAGAATAAGCATTTTGAAAGCTTTTAAGAATGCTATATCTGCGGTTAACTTTCCTCTTTCTAGAAGGGCTGAAGCATAACAGACTTGTCTATTTGAGCTTATCTGTCCTTAAATAATTCTTTCCTAATGAAGTTTTTATTCTTAAAGTCTATGAAGTCTTGCTTGGTACTGTGAATGGATACTTTCTTTCAGGATATATTTTAAGACTTCATAATGTCTTAAATGTATTTTAATGAATGGATACTTACTATCCCTTTTGGTGCTTGGTTCTTCATAAAGCACCTATTCCATGGTCATAGAACACAACCCAAACCTTTCCCTTGAATGGCAAGTTAATTAGACTAGCTCATTTATGTTTTAGAGAAAAGAGGAAATTAGAAACCTGTAGATGGATAAAAAATAATACCACTTCAATATGTTTTGGAAGTAAAACAACATATTTATTGACCATCGAAGGGAAACAATTTTCAGATAGAATTGGTAACCATTGTTGACAGTGATGTCAGGGAGCATGAGGATGAAGATGATCATTTTGGAATTAGGAGGCTACAGTTGCCAAATTTAGGATCATTATTTTAGTCTGGGTGGTGAGAATAGAAAATGCATTTCAGAGAGTTTTAAAAAAAGATTAGATGGAAAGAGAGTGGAACATAAAGTTTTGGACCACATATGTTAGAAATTTAGTGATTAAAAGGGAGAGAAGGGGGTGCCTGGTTGGTTCAGTCAGTTGTGTCTGCCTTTGGCTCAGGTCATGATATCAGAGTCTTATAATAGAGTCCCTCATGGGGAGAGGAGGGGAAGCCCTGCTCAGTGGGGTGCCTGCTTCTCCCTCTGCTTCTGCCTCTTTCTCTCTCTGTTTCTCATGAATAAATAAAATTCTTTAAACATTTTTTTAAAAATAAAGGGAGAGAAGGGCTAACAAACCTTAGTAAAGTGATTTTGTAGAATGAGGTTTTGTGTAGTTGAAGGCAGAACAGGAGAAACTGAAAAAAGGAGAGCAAAAAGTATTATGAAGTTATAAAAGATATATATTGCATTCCAAAATTGGAAGAAAAACATTTAATGTTTTCATGTTGGTTAACAAGTAATAAAAATAAAAATAGAAGTGTAGTGATGCAGAGGTATGTACACTGAATGGTCTCTCTCTCTTTTTTTTTTTTTTTTTCAGTGAATTATAAGGCAAAGATTGTATATCATTTAGGAAATTACCACAGACATAAAATGCATAAAAAGATCTCACTTGACTGACACACATCTTAAAAAATGTCAAGATCAATAGTAACTCCCTGGTTGTTTGCAACTAAGAGACAATTCAATTGTTCACTAAGACATCAAAGAAAATATTATGTTTTTCATAACACCTAGCAAATAATAAGTAGATTAACTCTACTTCTCAGTCTTTAATTGTGTTCATATGCATCAAATATCCACAATCACAATGTGGGTTCTCTAAGGAGAAACAAAAAATCAAATGTTTATTGTATAGTGGTTATTGAACAACAAATTCTATACTTCATGCCATATGAAATACACTCACTTTATGGTGAATACCAAAAAACCCCACAAATTTCAGCATGAACCATAGGATTATTGTAATTTATTTACACACACACACACACACACACACACACTCACATATACCTTCACAGAGGAAGAGAGAAAGAAAGGGAGAAATAATTGTGTAGGGCTCTGGTGTTATAATCCTGTATCAAAAAATTAACTTGATATTCAAATGTTGAACCTATCTTACTACCAAAAACTGGACTAATTAATAATCACTGATGCAGTTAGCCTTGCCTTGGTAATCTTTGGCAATGTAAGTTTAAATTATTTGCATGTTTGAGAAAAAAATTAGAAAACACAAATTCAGAATAAAAGAAAGAAATTTTAGTATTTTCATTTTTCAAATGAGTATATTTCACGCACTATGTTACATTAGTTTCAGGTGTACAACACAGTGACTCAACTTCTATATTCCTTATGCTATGCTCACCACAGGTGTAGCTACCATCTGTCACCATCTAACACTATTACAGTACCATTGACTATATTCCCTATCCTGTACCTTTTGTTCCCGTGACTTATTCACTTCATAACTAGAAGTCTGTATCATTCTACAATCATTCTTCCCATTATCCCATCCTCCTCCCCACCTGCCAACCATCCATTTATTCTCTGTATTTAGAGGTCTGAATCTGCTTTTTGTTTTTGTTTTAGTTTTTTTTAAAATTCCCTCTCTATATAAGTGAAATTGTATGTGTTTTGTGTTTCTCTTATTTTTACTTAGAATAATTCCCTCTAGGTCCTGCTGTTGCAAATAGCAAGACCTTGTCCCTTTTATGACTAATATTCTTATTGTGTGTGTGTGTGTACCCACCCATCTTCTTTTCTTTTTTTTAAGATCTTATTTATTTATTTGACAGAGATCACAAGTAGGCAGAGAGGCAGGCAGAGAGAGAAGGTGGGGAAGCAGACTTCCTGCTGAGCAGAGAGCCTGATGTGGGGCTCAATCCCACGACCCTGAGATCATGACCTGCGCTGAAGGCAGAGGCTTAACCCACTGAGCCACCAGGCACCCCACAACCCATCTTCTATATCCATTTATTTATCAGTGAGCACTTGGGTTGCTTCCATATTTTGGCAGTTGTAAATAATGCTTCCATAAACATAGAGGTGCATAAATATTTTTGAAATACTGTTTTTGTTTTCTTTGAGTAAATACCAAGTAGTGGCATTATTGGATCATATGGTAATTCTATTTTTAATTTTTTGAGGAACTTCTATACTGTTTTCCACAGTGGCTGCATTGGCTTACATTCACACCGACAGTTGATGGGTGTTCCTTTTTCTTCATATAGTCACCAACACTTATTTCTTGTCTTTCTGATTTTAGCCACTCTAACAGCTATAAGGTGATACCTAATTTTGGTTTTGATTTGCATTTCCTTGATGATGAGTGATGTTGAGGATCTTTCCCTCTGCCCATTTCTTAATGGAATCATTATCATTATCATTATTACTATTATCACCATCATCTTCATTTTAATGTTGAGTTGTATAAGTTATATATTTTGGATATTAACCCTTTTTGAATGTCATTTGCAAATATCCTCTCCCATTCAGTTGATTGCCTTGTCGTTTTGTCGATGGTTTCTTTTGCTGTGCAAATGCTTTTTATTTTGGTGTAGTCTTAGTTTATTTTCACTTTTGTTCCTTAGCCTTAGAAGACATGTAGAAAAATGTGTTTATAGGCAGTGTCAGAGAAATTACTGCCCATGTTTTCTTTTAGGATTTTTAAGGTTTCAGGTATCATATTTAGATCTTAAATAATTTTTTAAAAAGATTTTATTTATCTGAGAGAGACAGAGTGTGCATGAGTGGGGGGAGGGTCTGGGGGGGAGAGAGAGAGAGAGAATCGCAAGCAGACTCTGTGCTGACGTGGACAACCAGGAGCTGGACACTCAACTGGCTGAGCCACCCAGGCACCCTGATCTTTGAGGTTTTTGTGTGTGTGAAAGATTTCGTGTACATATTTTGTGTATGTAAGAAAGTGGTCCATTTTCATTCTTTTGCATGTAGCTGTCTAGTTTTCCCAACACCATTTATTAAAGAGGCTCTTTTCTCCATTATAAATTCTTGCTTCTTTTTTCATAGATTGACCATGTAAATGTAGTGGGTTCATTTGTGGGCTCTCTGTTCTGTTCGACTGGTCTGTTTGTCTATTTTTGTGCCAATACCATACAGTTAGGATTATTATAACTTTGTAGTAAATCTTGGTATTTACTCAAATGATAACTCAAATTTTGTTCTTCTTTCTCAAGATGGATTTATTTCAGGCCTTTTGTGGTTCCACACAAATTTTAGTATTATATTATTTCTGTGAAAAAAATGATAGGAATTGAACTGAATCTGTAAATTGCTTTGGGCAGTATGGACAATTTGAAAGTATTCTCTCAATCCATGAGCATGGGATATCTATTAGTTTATTTGTCTTATCTTTCAAATTATGTTATCTATGTTTGATAGTTTTTAGGGTACAGGTTTTTCACCTCCTTGGTTAAGTTTAATGCCTAGATATTTCATTATTTTGGTGCAACTGAATATGAAATTGTTGTCCTAATTTCTCCTTGTGCTGTTTTGTGTACTGTATAGAAATACAACTGATTTGGGGGTATTAATTTTGCATCCTCCAACTTTATTGAATTCATTTATTACTTTTTTGGTGACATCTTCGGAGTTTTTAGGTATGGTATCACATCTTCTGAAAATATTGATAATTTAAATTCTTCCTTACCAATATGGATACCACTTGCTTCTTGTTCTTGTCAGACTACTATGGCTAGAGCTTCCAACACTGTTAAATGAAAGTGGTGAGAGTGGACATACTCGTCTTGAAAGAACACACTTTTTATCTAAGGGAAACAAAATCAAACCAAACCACTGGAATATCTATTTCTCATGGCTAATGAGTTCCTTAGAGACTCCAAAGCTTCTATTTCCAAAAGCATTAATCATTTATTAGCTCCTTCATTTTTAAATATGTTATGGAATTTATCCAAATGAAATAAAAATTCATGTTTCCCCAAAAACCTGTACATGGTAGTTCATAGCAGCTTTATTTATAAAAGTAAAAAAAAAGGGACGCCTGGGTGGCTCAGTTGGTTAAGCAGCTGCCTTCGGCTCAGGTCATGATCCCAGCATCCTGGGATCGAGTCCCACATCGGGCTCCTTGCTCCGCAGGGAGCCTGCTTCTCCCTCTGCCTCTGCCTTCCACTCTGTCTGCCTGTGCTTGCTCTCATTCTCTCTCTCTCTCTGACAAATAAATAAATAAAATCTTTTTTAAAAAAAAAAGTAAAAAAGAAATGGAAACAATCCAAATGTCCTTGAGTATTACACACTTGAAACTAATATAACATAGTGTGTCAAATATACTCAAATAAAATAATTTTTTTAAATGTGAAAGAGTAAACAAACTGTGGTATATCTGTACCACTGTAGACTACTTGTCACTGAGAAGGAGCAACTATCAATACACAAGTTGGAGTTGTATGAGAAAAACTGATCCAAAATGTTTACCTAGTGTATGATTCCATTTATGTAACATACTTGAATAAAATTTATAGAGATGGAGAAAAAGTTAGTGGTTTCCAGGGGTTAAGGAGGTAGAGAGAAGGAAAATTTTTTCCTTGGTTGTGAATGTAGCACAAGGGGTCCTTCTGATGAAACTGTAGTATATCTTGACTATGCTGATGGTCATAGGTATCTACAAATGTGGTAAAATTGAATAAAGTTATATGCACGCACAGATGCAAATAAGTATATAAAAACTGATAAGATCTGGATAAGATTGATGGATGATAGTAATCTGGTTGTGATACTGTCCTATACTTAGGCAAGATGTCACCACTGAGGAGACTGGGGATAGGATTCATAGTATATGCCCATATTATTTCTTGTATCTACCTGAAAATCTATAGTTGGCCCAAAATAAGTTTTTACAAAGATACCATTTATGTTTGAGGGATAAATGGACCAGCTTTAGCTGAGAAATTGGGTAAGAGTAATAAAGGAAGTATCATCTGAATTAGCCTTTAGAAGTTGAATATAATCATACAGGTGGAGACTTCCTGGAACAAAATATCCCAAGTGGAGAGAAGAGAACAGTCAAAGCATTAGCAATATTGATTTATTCTTTAACGACTACCTATTGAGAATTACTAGATATCAGGCATGGTGAAGGATGTTAGGAATAAAAAAAATAAAAAATAAAATAAACAAAAGCATACACTTATGTAAATTGCATATTGTTGGAGTAAAGTTTAATATAATCAAATACTGTACAAATATACGTAAGATTTTCACTCTGACTACTGTGGAGAATAAACCAGAAAGGGAAAACTATTGAAGATGTCCAATCTGTTACTTACATAGTAATATTCTAGGTAAGAGGACTTGATGCAAGACATGTTTAGCAAGAACAAATGTGATTTTTAAGAAGCAAATAGCATATGAACTAAAAATAAGTTAATGATACAGGTTTAATGTCAGTAATGGATGCATTTAGCACAACATTGATATTAGGCACTGTACTAAATGATGAACAGTGCATAGTATACTTGTTTTATAAACTTATTTTCAAATAGATGGAAAGAGAGAGCAAACAAAATGATTACTAAATATGATAAGTCTTTGCAAGAAAGCAAAACTGAATGATATGCTAAAGTAATTGATAATGGTGCTCTTGGTGGGCCTCAATAAAGCATCAAATAGAATAGTCAGATGAAGTCCCTCAGAACAATCTTTCAGCTAAAACCTTAAAAAATGTACTGAGGGTTGGTGGGGGGAGGGGGTTTGGGAGAAGGGGGTGGGATTATGGACATTGGGGAGGGTATGTGCTTTGGTGAGTGCTGTGAAGTGTGTAAACCTGGTGATTCACAGACCTGTACCCCTGGGGATAAAAATATATGTTTATAAAAAAATAAAAAATTAAAAAAAAAATGTAGCCAGCCATTGGAAATAAGAATGGGAAGACATTCTAAAGTTATCTCTACACTGACTGTGGGGCTTAAACTCACAACCCCAAGACAAGTCAAATGCTCTACTAACTGAGCCAGCCAGGTGCCCCAGGAATGGAAACATACTGTAGGCAAATGCAAAGGCTTAAGATAGAAAACAGCTTGGCATATGAGAAGAAAAGAAAAGAGATTATTTATAGCTTAGTGAGCAAGGAGGAGAGTGATACAAGATGAAGTTAGAGAAAGGCAAACAGGTAAAGATACTGCAGGGTATTTCCAGCCATGGCAAAAATGTAGATGTTATAAGAGTTTACAAGATGTTCTCATTTAAGTGGGAAGTAATAAATTACAGATAAATTTTATAATGCTTTATGTCTTTTCTGTGAAGTATTTATTAATATCCAGTTAATCATATTATAAATGCCATGGTCAAAATAATATGTAAATCTGTGGATACCAATATACCTACAGGATTTTGACCATACATACAACTTCCACTAATCTGACTTAGTTTGTATATACATAATGTCATACACTTAAGAATTTAGTTATCAAGAGTTAAAAAATGGGCCATTTGAGTAGGCTGATGTGGAGTCCCATAATTAGCCCATTATTTAAAAAAATTTGGAGGGGCACCTGGGTGGCTCAGTGGGTTAAGCCTCTGCCTTCGGCTCAGGTCATGATCTCAGGGTCATGGGATCGAGTCCCACATCAGGCTCTCTGCTTGGCGGGGAGCCTGCTTCCCTCCCTCTCTCTCTCTCTCTCTCTCTCTCTCTCTGCCAGCCTCTCTACCTACCTGTGATCTCTCTCTGTCAAACAAATAAAAAAAAAATTTGTGGGCTTAAGTGGGTAGGAGAAGAATAAATGAAACAAGATGGGTTTGGGAGGGAGACAAACCATAAGTGACTCTTAATCTCACAAAACAAACTGAGGGTTGCTGGGGGGAGGGGGTTTGGGAGAAGGGGGTGGGATTATGGACATTGGGGAGGGTATGTGCTTTGGTGAGTGCTGTGAAGTGTGTAAACCTGGTGATTCACAGACCTGTACCCCTGGGGATAAAAATATATGTTTATAAAAAATAAAAAATTAAAAAAAAAAAAAAGAGGTTTGAACCTTCCACATCTCAAGGTTTCATGTTATGTTATACATTATTCTCCTAGGGCTGCCAGAACAAAGTAGTACAGACTGGGTGGCTTAAATAATAGAAATTTATTTTTGCACAATCTTTTAGTATAGAAATCCAAGATGAAGGTGTTTTATTTTTTTACAGATGATCAGATCTTCTTAAAGAAGTGAGTTTGAAGAGCAAGAAGAAACACAGAAAGACAAATTTAGAAGTATTAAATAGGGTCCAGATGAGAGAAGATTATTTAGATTAGGGTAGTGACAACAGTGTTAAGGGAAATTTAAAATTCTCTAAATATTAGAATGTAGAATGAACAGAATTTAGTGATGAACAGTTGACTGTATTTAGATGATGAAAGAAAGGGAAAATTAAGGATATTCTTGGGATTTTCTCCTAAAAAATGAATTGAAAATTAGTGCCTCTTTTCTAATATGGAGAAGAATGTGGAATAGATATTCTTTGAGAATTTAATGTTAGATATCTAAGCATTATACTTGAGTAGGCTGTTGTATCCCTTAGACTGGAACTCAGGAGAGAGACTGAGGATAGAGTTTGATGATCATCAGTACAGAAGTGGCACTTAGAGTTTACAAGCACTTGATGTTAATCTTAGGAGAGCATGGAGATGAGGAACAAAAGAGGCTCCTCTAGAGATGGGCAAAGAGAGAGAATAACAAAGATAACTGAAAAGAAAGCAGAGTAGAAAGAAAGAAAATCAAGAACCCATGGTTCTGAAATATCAAGTAAAATGGGATTATAGAAGTATTGATCAGATTTGGTAAAATGGAGATCATTGGTCATTTTGACAAAGTAGTTTCACAGTGATAGGAAAAACAGAAGTAAGACTGTGAGGGCTGAAGAGTGAGTAGAAAGTAAGGAAGCAGAATATTCATTTCAAGGGAAGCAGATAAAGGAGACAATTTTAAGCCCAAGAGATATTGGACCACATATGCTGTTGACAGAATTTTTTCAATAAATCAAAGATATAATGATGCCAAGAGAAAAACAAAAGAGCAAATGGGGATGGGATACCAAGTATAAGTGGGAGGGAAGATTGATTTCGTTTTGTTTCAGTAGGCAAAGGGCTCATGTTTACAGGAAGATAGGTTTTGGTATTTTTAATGAAGTTTGAGGCAAGATCATCACCTAGGAATGAGTAAGATGAGAACATGGCTGGGTATGAAACATATAAGAATATATCTGAAATAGTCATCATGGAGAGTGGAGCAATAAGCTTATTAAAGAAAACAGAGAAGAAGCTCTATATGATTTTTCATATCCATTTGACCCTAAGGTCATGAGTATAACCAGTCAATCTGATGTGGTTTTTCTTTCAGCCATGATCAGTGGCAGACTGCAGAAACGAAGGAGGCAATCTTAGAAATCAACCAGGACTGAAATGAACACAGGAGAAAAAGGGCAAACAGTTGAGATAGACCCAGTGATTGTAGTAATTAATTGTGGAATTCAAGCTGGTAAATTAGAGACAACTAATAGAGATTGGCAGAATTGTGGAGCCAAGGTCAATTTGGAGACCTTGATTTGTTACAATAAAGTTATATGATAAGAAAGGGAAGAGGTAGGGATGATGATGATGACATTAATGGCAATTTTTGAGGTGGGGCAAATTGTTGCTGCTGACAAATCTAAGTGATAATCCTGGGAGAGAGCATATGAGTTAGAAACATGGAGAAAATACTGTTGGGCAAGGGGAGCAGAGGTGGATATCAAGAAGCCAAGAAGCAAACTCTTGAAGGATGTCATTTACATATAAAGTTAGCACCAAAGAATATAATGTAACCATGTAGGATGTGCCTTCCAAGTCTTCCTAATGCTGAATTTTCTGAGGGGTTGGTAGTAAAGACTTACCTTGGAGACCAGTAAGTTTATTGCCCTTTCTTACATGGAAATTATCAGGTTTTGTTGATAACTATGGGATGCAGAAACATTGATCCCAAATATAATATTTCCTAAAGTCCTTGCTTGCTTTATAAATTCTGTTATTCCTTTTCCTTTACAAATAGGAGTATAGTGAATCTAGCAGGGAGCCTAATGTTCCAAAATGAATCGTATCTACCTAAGTTCTTAAATAGAAATTGTCTCCTATTTTCTGATGTTATGCTTTACCTACCAGTTGGGAGATCCTAATATAGTGAGATATAATTTACCTACCAAATGGATACATTTTTTTTTCCCTTAATATGTCTCAATTCCCTTCTTCTACCATTTGGTTAGTCCTTGCAGCAGCCATTATCTCATGAATGTTATGTTGGTTAAACCACAGAAAACACTTCTAAGTTCCAAAACCTAGGCTACAAAATCAGATTAAAGTGTGTCAGGGCATACATGACCTGTGATACCAGGACTAGGTTTTCCTACCCCATGAGATTAGATCAGGGTTTCTTAAGAGGGCTGCTACTGACATTTTTGGCTGATGAATACTTTGTTGCAAGGCTGTTGTGTGCATTGCAGAATGTTTAGCTGCATCCCTGGTCCCCTCTCACTAACTTTCACCTTGGGTTCTCTAATGATGACCCAAAAAGTATCTCCTGCCAAATTTCCCCTGTAGGGCTAAACTATTGATTTTTTTTTTAAATACTCTAATTAGGACTTAGGGTGGTCAAATGTCCTAGAGAAAGCCATGATCTTATCTACAACATGGACACAAAACAGAATTGCCTATAGCCTAGTTGTGTAAGGGAAGAAGAGATTCTGTATAGAGACTCCAGGTGGACAGGCCACAAAGCACCCTAGGGTTTCCTTTAGCTTCTGTGAGGTATGGGAAAGAAACTCAGTGTTGTGTGTCTCCTGCTAATGAGTACCACCTAAATGACGGATACCATTTCATGGTATCATAAAAGGATACCATTCAAATAAATGGGATACAAACTCCTCAATGAGTACCACTACTGATATCCAGTGAAAAATACTGGCTAGAAAAATTCTATAGTCAAGGGATTATATAGCATCTGTAGGGGGGAATTGCTAACCAGAGAGAAGAATGCTGATTGTATCAGAGGCCAAACAGGTGATAACTCTGAAGAACAAGTCACTCTCCTCCTTTGGTGCCATAACATTACCATACCCAAGAACTAAACATAATTGGAGTGGGGGAAACCAGTGACAGGTTGAAATCTTCCCATGATCTGGGTGGCAACTTGATATAGATATTGGCTTTGGTAATTTTTACAAGTATAATTATCATCTTTCTTTTACATTTAGTTTGTAGTCCAAGGTTTTGAAAAGTGTTCACTCATTCTTAAAAAAAATGGCCATTTTTGAACTGAAATTCACAAGGCCCAAAGACCTGCTCTACCTCAGGGCTGAGGTACAAGAACAGAGAGAGAGACCAATGACAGAACGTGGACCCCCAGCTCCTGATCACCGAAAAGCAGAGCTTGGAGATGCCCCTTGTCATGCAGCACAGACACTCTAGAGCCTCAGGACCAGGGTCCCTTTCCCTTGTCTGATACCCAAGCCAGCCGGATTCCCATACACTGTCCAGAATGTGTCAGGCAGTGGGGCCAGCATTCTGGCTGCTGCTATGTGTCTGTCTGTAGTTTCTGCCCTTAAACACTGTTTCAGGCTTTCGCGGGTTTGGTCAAGTGATACACCCTCATGTATATGACCAATTTGTCCCCCTTACCATGTTTTCTGGTGACTGCCTGAAGCAAACCTGAATTCACTATGTACATAGCAAGCTAAACCTAGAACGACTCCAGTAGCCTCTGTTCATTTCCCCAGCACAGGCTTGCACCCTAGTGAGTCATTCTTGGTTTACTCTTAGATTCTTCCATCTTCTTGTTCTGTTCATGCTGATCTGGCTCCAGTTCGCTTTTGGCTGGGACAGCTTATGTTTATGCACACAGTCCTGTACACAAAACTCATATACAGGATGAAATTTTCCCTCGAAAAATACGTCATTATTTGGAGAAAGGAAATAGGGAAGTTCTGGGCTGAAAGAAGAATGTTTTTTTTTCTTTGTGGCAAGCATGCCAATGTTAAAGGAGAGTCCGGAAGCTAATATAGCTGCGAGTAGACTTTGACTTCTCCTACCTACTCTGGCACTAAATGTCTCCTTTGGGGAAAATAGCCTAGCAGGGCTGACCCTAGGCCACTAACTTCCCTGAGCTGAGGTCACACAGAGGAAGGTGAATGACTTACGATTTCATTTCTTTAAGCAGATGAGCCCAGGAAAATTGAAAGCACTTAATGAGAAGAAAAAGGATCTTTAACTTAAACTGTATATGTTACAATCATAATCCCATATTTTAAGAAATGTATGAGGCTGGTATTATATTACTATTCTCAGTTTATGTGGGAAGATGATAAAGCCTGGAGATGTTAGGCAACTTTGCCCTAATTTGCCAACAAAAACATGCCGGGGTCAGTGCATGAAGTGAGCTTTTCCCGTTCTAAACCAGACATTTCTAACTCCTGTCCCAGACTGCTACACAAGTGACAGTGGGCCTCAGTTTCCACACTTGTTAAAGGAAGGATGAGACTTCAAGTGTTCTAGTGTCTCTAGCACTAACATGCTATTATTTTCCTGGAGATTTATAAGCAACATCACTTCCATTTAAAACATGTACAAAAGCACTACTTGTGAGGTTTGCCGTATGTTTTCAACAGAAAAATTACACCTATTTCCCCATGGAGTAATGTGCAAAAAACTTTTTTTTGTAGCTTGGTGTTTATGATGAAGTATTTTATATGATTTTATGTTTTTAATATGTCACATTAAACCTTTGGAAAGTGATGGGTAAAAAGAAAACAAAAATGTCTGTAAGTGGACTAAATCTAATCACCTTCTCTCTAAATTATGCACATGGCAAAAAAGAAAACAGTAATGAGTGATAGAAGTCAATAGGATCCAAGACTTTCAAGCACCTGAATGATTCATGTTGATAATTAAATAATTATAACACTTAAGACAAATCAAATTCATAACAGCTTAGAAAAAAGAGACTTATAAATAATGTTCAAAATTCCAGTCTTGTAACAGTATTTTTTATAATATTTTTATTTTTAGGATCATTTTTAAAATTTAGGAGAAATATTTAGACTATCATCAATGTCATCATTTTATTTGGTTTAAATGCCGTTACTGGCTGCTTAATATTCTCTCACTCTACCTCAAATTTTCTAAGAAAGAAAATAAAATATGGAGACGGATACATAGGGACTACATTTGGTTTTCAAATAATGATTGATAATTTTAAGTAACTGGACAGGGAGTTTTCCACATATGTGTGTATACATACACACACACACACGTATATATAGATAGATATATAACAGGTATACTGAAGAGCTGTAACTCATAGAACGCAAACAGAAGATCAACTATTCTCTATTTCTGGCCATTTATCCCTACTCTGTGAAATTATGCTATCTGCTTAGACTCAAGTTAGTCTTGTCATGACTTTGAGTAACAAAGAAAAAATTTCTATTGAGTAATTAATACTAGCAATTAGTGCTAATGGAAATGTTCTGTATCTGCATGTCTAATAAAAATGTCATGTGTAGTTACTGAGGACTTGAAATATGGCTAGTGTGAGTGATGAACTGGCTGTTCAATTTTGTTTAATTTTAATTATTTTAAATTTGAATAGTCAAGCATGGCTAGTAGCTACTGTATTGGATAGTACAGATTAGACCAGGATGATCTTTAAAGTCTCCAAACTTTATATCCAAAAGCCTAGCTCTCTTTCCCAGTCCAGGACCCTTCAGTTTGGTAGCCTGAGGCAAAGCTAGAAAGTGTGGTCAGCTTATTCCCTTATCTTCTCATTCGACCAGATTCTAATCCCTCCCACACCTCCCAAGAGTCTGATCTGCTCTGGTGGGTGGGATGACATTCAGGTCTTCTGTGGGGAAGCAGTATGTGAGCAACTACAGGCAGCATGAAGCATTGGTTTCTCTGGTCTAACCGGTGTTTACAGTTTCTTTCTGGGCTAGGTAATTCATGATGCTTCCTTTTCTTGGAATGCCTTTGAGACTCCTGGAAACTTCCTGCAGTGTTCCCCATGATATAAGCAATACATTTTCTTTTAGCAGGTTGCTTGGGTTCCTTCTCTCCCTCTTTGGAATCCCGTAGTTTCTCTTTTTCTTTAAAGGGGAGAAGATCACCTTGCATCTCCAGATAGTCTTCTTTTTTTTTTTTTTTATTATTTTTTTTTTTTTATTTATTTTTTTTATTTATTTTTATTTCCAGCATAACAGTATTCATTATTTTTGCACCACACCCCGTGCTCCATGCAATCCGTGCCCTCTATAATACCCACCACCTGGTACCCCAACCTCCCACCCCCCGTCCCTTCAAAACCCTCAGATTGTTTTTCAGAGTCCATAGTCTCTCATGGTTCACCTCCCCTTCCAATTTCCCCCAACTCCCTTCTCCACTCTAAGTCCCCATGTCCTCCATGCTATTTGTTATGCTCCACAAATAAGTGAAACCATATGATAGTTGAGGATAGAGTATTACGCCTCCATCAGAAAGGATGAATACCCAACTTTTGTAGCATCATGGACGGGACTGGAAGAGATTATGCTGAGTGAAATAAGTCATCCAGATAGTCTTCTTATAGAAGGTTTGAATCAGCTCTGGGCCTTGTCCCACAGTCTTCACTGCAGTTCATGAGAAACAGTCACATACTCTTCTCTCTGAGGTGAAATATAGCTAACATCTCAGGCTTCCCAGTCCAGTTTGTTCCATTTGTTTACTTCTGGATCATTAGAAGCATTTGTGCATCATTGTGTTTATCTCCAGTGGGAATGTAGAAAGCTTCTGAAGCTGCCTGCTTCTCTCTTTCTCTGCTTTCTCACTCAGTGAGGAATAACAATTCTCACACACCATTTTTTTTTTTTTATGTTGTTTTGTTTTGTTCTGTTTTTTAAAGCATTGGGCCACTCTAGGCTCTGAGCCCTATAGATTCCAGGGGACCACAAATTAAAATCTCCTTGTATGAGGGAAAGAATATATTTCTCCTGTATTCTGGAGGGTGAAGTTGGGAGTCATTTCAAACCAGCAGCTCCTTTGTTCAACTCTCCATTAATATGCAATGACTATTTATGTCCTCTTCACTTGATTATAGGTCAGGGGTGACTGATCAGCTCAGCTAAAAACCTAAGCCCTTTCTTTTCCAAGTTCTACTTAAGTAATCTAGATTTTTCACTTTGCAATATTAGTACTGCTGACACTTAATATATCAAAGTTTTCAGCTGAAAGAGGAAGAAAAAAGTCCCATTTTTAAATTGTGTTATATATATGCAATCACATATTAATTGTCCCAAGTATTTGTGCATTAACTCATATCAAATTTTATATGGAATAAGTATTAATAAACTCAATTTACAAATGAAAAAAGTAGATGAGGTAATAATTTGCCAAGATCACATAGATTAGGGAAAAAAAAAATGGCAGTTCTGGGATTAAAATCTGAGACAAATTTTTCTTTGTTTAACTTCATACTGTGTACTACTTTTCCTAGGTTACTTACTTTTAGCATCAGTTTTCACAACCACAAAATAATAAATTGTGTTTAAGTGAGTAAATGAAATGTGTGTGTGGATGAAATATACAGAGAAATATTTTATATGCACATAGATTAATAAGTATACATACATATTTCCTTATGGCTAAGTCACAGTTTTTTCTTCCTATTTATTCATATATTATGAGTACTGGGGTCAGTATACACACTTTAGTAGTGTCTCTGTTCTGCAGATGCCATTAATGATGTTATATTTAATAACCTAGCAGCTTAGAATCAACTACAGATCAGAGTAACTGAGCCATTCAAGGAGAGTTTCTATCAATAAAAGTATACACTGACCTATACCTAATACAGAAAAAATAGCAAGGATCAACAAGAAATAAATAACTTGTATGCATACTCTGAGAAGTGCCAATGGCATATAGTCTTAAAGTTTAATCAATAAAATAATAAAACCCTTTATAAGTTTCTTTTTAGGTATCATTGAAAATGCAGTTTGGGTGAGTTTGAAAGAGAAAGAATATAAAACTATTGTTAGAGTAAAAGTAATTTATCCTGCCATTAAGATATTGATAAATTTAACAAGTAGTTAAATGCATGGTATTGTGTTAGCTGGAACTAATGGTCCTAAACAATGTGAAAGGAAAAATATATTCCAGTTTTTTAATAAGCTTGACTAAAGATTGATCTGTTTGACCAGGAAAGAGATATGTAAACAACTCCTTACATTTTTCATGTTTATTTTAATTTTATTCTGAATACAGTTACTAGTTCATTACTTATATTTAACTTGTTGACTTTGAGTATGTAAGGAATGCAGGAATCTCTTTATTTTAAAGGTATAGGCACTGTACTATTGCTACAAGAAAAAATAAATCTACATACACGTACTTAAAGGTTGATACTATAAACATGTCAGGATATATGAAGCTTATTTCACATCTCTATCATGAACGCATCATGTCTTATGAGCATGATAAATTTATTAGGTGTGTGTGCATAGAACTTGATAAGTGAAATAATGAAGTGCCTCATTTTATATATGGGAGCTAAAGAAGTTATGTGATTCTCCCAAGTGCTACTGCCAGTTGATAGCAAGGCCCAAGAAGTACAGTTAGGATTTGTCTTCCATATACAGGGTAAGAACATTCTGAGATGTCTAGGGAGAGAAATGATTCTTACTTTCTGGATCATTCTTAGTCTATAACATTATATCATTTATGTTATGTTTTCTTTCAGTGGAATATAACTTAAGTAGTTAGCATAGCCAAACACCTACAAAAACAATTGTGGCGTGAACAAAAAGTTGTATCCTGGGAATATGTATGATTGACGATATTTATCATACGGTTTCACTCATATGTGGAACATAAACTATAGCATAGAGGACCATAGGGGAATGGACGGAAATCCAAAGGGGGAGAAATCAGAGAAGGAGATGAACCATGAGAGACTATGGACCATGACAAACAATCTGGGGGCATCAGAGGGGAGGAGGGTGAGGAGGAGGTGGTAACAGAGCAACGGGTACTGAGGAGGTCATGTACTGTGATATTTATAAACAAACATCTATGTACATTAGATACTTTCATACATGGAGAATAGATATTCAATAACACACAGAAAATCATAATTTCCCTTCCACATTCTTCCTTTCTTCCCTCGAGTCCAATTGATATTTGACCGAAATTCAGTTTTTTCCTTATCTCCTGATCAAACCTAGCCTTACTTTCACCCAGGGGTCTAAACTTTTCAACACCCAATTAGTACGTCATTTAATTTATTCTCCATAGTGATTCTCTCTGTTGCTTTTTTTTTTTTTTTTATGCGCAAAAGTTCCTGTGAATACGTAGAGATGTGAGCCTTCATTCTGCTGATAGATCCCTTTACTTCCTGAATTTTGCAGCACAGGGAGATTTCAACATACTTAATGAATAAGCGTTGAGGGTGGAAGGCAGTTGGAAGTGGTCAGATTTCCTCTGCCACTTACTGTCCACTGAATAATCCCATTTCCTTTCTGCTCAAAGGCAAGTACAGTATGGGCTGTGCTATATCAGAAAAATTTATCTTCTGGTATTTGAAGGCTTTCTACAGTTGAAATGGTAAAGAAGTGAGTGAAATTTCTATGTGCCCACATCAGATGTTTTTAGCAGATTATTTAGGAAAAATAAATAAAAATAAAAAAGATTATTTAGAGGACGACTGGGTGGCTCAGTCGGTTAAACATCCAACTCATGGTTTTGGCTCAAGTTATAACCTTAGGGTCTTGGGATCGAGCCCTGCAGAGGGCTCTGCACTCAGCACAGAATCTGCTTGAGATTCCTTCTTCCTCTCCCCTCTGAACCTCCCCACACTTGCACGGACATGCTTGTTCTTTCTCTGTCAAATAAATAAAATCTTTAAAAAAAATAAAATAAAAGGTTATTTATTATGAATTTGCTTAATTTAGGATATTCCTGTATCTGGTGTTTCACAATGCATTAAAGTTTTCTCTTAAAAAGAATTATAATCTTGGGAAATTTAAAATGATAGATTTTTGGAAAATGCTCTATTTCTTACTTCACATGTTTACTGTTTATTCCTCTGATAAAGACTGATTATCAATAGGTAGATGGATCTGGCAATGGGGAGATGAATAAGAAAAGAACACTGATCACAGGGAGCTCACAGTCAAATGTATAAAAGAACCAGTGCCGTAGAAAGCTGTGAGGTGCCTTTGCAAATTTATCAGTCTAAAATAGCCATAACCCCTATCATAGCATCAGAGAAGTTTAAATTTGAGTCTTCAAATATAAGCTATTGCTGAACATTTATCTTAAAGATAAAAAAAATGTGTCACAGAAATTACAATTTCCACTGAACAGTTATTTAAGCCTATTCAGGTGTCAGGCCCAGAGGAAACAGCAGAAAACAATGCAAAGTGGGACCTGCTTCACTATTTTTAGTAAATTCAAAATATGTAATGAATGCTATACAAAGGAAGTAAAGGAAGTACCAAAGGAAGGTAAAGAAAATGGTAGGAGCCCAGAAAATGGACAGCTTGCCTAGATGCAAGCTGGTGGAGGTGACATTTAAGATGAATTCTGAGAGTTGAATACGAATTTCCATTAAAGAAAAAAAGCAATGGTGGGATTTCCTGCTGAGGGACTAGCAAATGTAGAGACCTCCAAGGCAAAGAGAACTTGGGATGAAGAAACTGAAAGAAGTTTCTTACTGCTGAATAGTAAAAGGTGTTTCTGAAACGAGGGAGAGGGGTCAGCTCTCAGATCTGGTCTCTGAGAAATTATTCAGGGCAGTGAAGGACTTTGAAAACAACTTTAAGCAAGAGGGTGACACGTTCACACTTGCTTTTTAAAATGTCACTTTTTTTTTTCATAAGTGGATGGGAGAATAGTAACAATAAAGGAAGCTAGACCCACTAGCAAGTAATTGCAGTCATTCAAATGAAAGATGATAGGAGTGTGAATTAGATTAGTGAAAGTGATGATGGGGACCAAAAGAATGGATTTGAAAAAGCTCTTTGGGAGGTTGAAAGCTCTTTGAGAGGTTGAATTGGTAACTGAATGGAAGTACAGTGTGTGGGAGAAAGAGTCAAGGAAAACCCCAGTTGCCTAGCTTGTTCTAGACAGTGGCAAGGAGAGACTCAGCTTTCAGCAAGACAGGAATTTAGTTCAGTGATAGTATGCTATTTCTGAAGAAATTGTGCAACATCTAAGAAATATGGGAGAGGCAATTAGATAAATTGTTCTAAGCCTCAGGAAAGATTTGGGCTGGCCTGTTTTCCTAGAACACTCTTCTTGGGCTTCTTCAAGCAGCTAATGCTCTTTTATCATTTAAAGTTCAAATCATGGATTATCTCTTAAATGCCTGGACTGATCCTATCTTACATACTTCATACTTCCAGAGCAAAGATGTCTATCACAGTTTTTATTACCTTTTGTAATTGTTTATTTTCTCTTACTACAAAATTGATATTCTCAATGAAATGACAAAGGTTTTTTCCTCCCTAGTGCTCAGTTCTTTGAAGACAATAGCAACACCTCATTTCTGGGATAATTCTAGACACATAGTAGACAGCTGTAGTAAACGTGCATATGATTGAGTCTTAGTGACTAAAGCAGTATTGTTATCTATGTAAACAGTCCCATTTAGGTTGGATTCAGATTGTCCAAGGTCTTGGATGCTAAGTCAAGTGTTTGGATTTATCGTTTTCATTTTGACTACCTCTCTAATGGTTAATGTCAGAAAGAGTTATTTTATGATGATTTATGTGCAGTTTAGTGGACATTTATTTCTATTCTCATGAATGTCAGATAAGAATTATGTGTAACCTTGGAAGTTACCATGTTCCCTATTCAAATGGTTACTAAGTCAAGGCATCAGGTTCTATTTGCTTTTGCTAAGCTAATGTCATCTTGGTTTTTTGTTTTTGTTTTGTTTTTGTTTTTTTTAGCTTTTCTGACAAGGGTACAAAAAAGCAAAGAGCCTTGCCCTTGCCTTGGTATTCTGAAAAACTGAGATTTGGGGGGCTGCCACTTAATTTATATATATTATATTGTGTGTGTGTGTGTGTGTATGAGCATATATGTATTTGCATTTTATCACTTCATCTGTAAAATTTGGTGGTTGCATTAACTCATAGCTAAACTCACTAAGGCTAAAATATATAGTATGATTCTACCTAAAGTCCACTAGGGCTAAAATGTTCAATATCTCATTCCTAAATCAAATTTTGTTATATTTTGGGCACTATATTAGATTTCATATGCTTAAACTTTGCTTACTATGAACCATTTCAGATGGGCTTTTTAATCAGAAGCAAACTAAACTCCTCTAATAAAATCTTCACCAAAAGCACTAATTATAATGATTACTTGTGAAACTTACTACAGAAATGTTTTAAAAGATCCACTTTATACTTTTGTTTCAAAAATCCTGTTAATCTGAGCTTGAATAAGGCAAGGGTTTGCAGTTGTAATTGAGAAATTCACAATGATTATGAGCTAATTTGATAGATTGCCAAATGAATATTAATTTTTATACTTGTGAAGTGTATTATTTCCATGTTTAATTGAGGGAGTGATAACAGAGCATTGTAGCAATCCCATTATTGTAAGTGGTGTGCATTGTGAATTAATCAAATGGATGGCAATAAGTTGTTACTATCTACAGCTCAATTGTCATGTGTTAAACTCCTATCAAAATGGTTTCATTTCAGCATCTCTGAAATAAAAGGAAATATAGTAGTCTTTTTTGAAAATTAAATACCATGCTTCATATACTATACAACATAAATATGAACAATAATATCTTCATTATTTTATTACAATGCCTTAAATATTTTCAGATTTATTTTAGATATAAAAATTAGTCTTTACTACTGTTATTATGAAGCGCTATCTAAAACTGTAGTATCTGGCTATACTTGAAATGTGGCCAGTATTCTGGAAAAACTAAATCCTAATTTTATGTTATTTTAATTCTTTTAAATGTAATTTGCAATAACCACGTATAGCTAGTGGTGGCTGTATTGAGTAGCACATGTCGATAGACTAAGAGCCATATTTTTAAAATACAGCCATTTTCATGACATTTTTAAATATAATTTTTTAAGTTCTTACTTTCAGTGAAACTGTTTCATATTTTTTCAAGTAGTATGTGTTTCAAACCTAAGTAATGACAGTACACATTTTATAAATTTTAATTTCTTTCTATATCTTAAAATACCCTGTTTTATTTGGAACCAGCATCAAAAAGGTAACAGAGAACTTTGGTTTGTGCTCTCTGCATTCATCCCCTTTTAGCAACATTAAAATGCCAAGTTACTCCATGTTTAGCATGTTCACTGCTTGATTTTTAAAGGCAGTCTCAAGCTTGCTAATTGTTTAGATGAAATGCCAGGCTCTTCTTACTCAACTTTGCCAATGTGACTTTAATCTACATGTACCCACACAACACTTTCTTTTGCACTGAAACTAGCTTACACATTATAGTCACAAGAAGCAGGCTGGAACTCCTTTCAAAAAGAAAGCTGGGTAAATTCCCATAATCCCATGCCTTAAAGAACCTTCTCAGACACAGAACAAGGCCACTCCTCTCTCTCACCAAGATGAAGCACAAGAGGCATTTGGATAGTTAACCGCACAGGCAAATGCCTAATTATACTCTGGAGTTCTCAGGGCCTGAATTCCAGTGTCTGCACAAATCCAGTGCCTGAATTCCAGTGTCTTGACTGCACAAAGGAAGAAAATGTCTGTACTAATTCATTTTGTGTTAATGAAGTATTCCAAAGTTTTCACTCTTGAAAATGATCTCAAATGTCCACTTCATAGAGAATCACCCTTTGGCAGCCATGGAGGCAAGAGAGGTTCTAACAGTCTGACAGTGTGAAAAATGCCTTCCAAAGATCGAATCATTCTATTTTCCTGGGTAGTGATACTTGGGACAATTCTATACATAGGCACTAGAATAGTCTTGATAAATCATTGCTTTGTTCCTGTTTCTTTGCTCAAGAAGTTACATTTGCCTCTGCACCATTGCTTAGAACAGCAACCTCCAGAATTTTTAATCATGCATTTGTGTTTAGAAAAAAAATTGAATGTACATCCATTTGTGTATTTATTTCCAAATTATACACATGTAGTTGCTAGATGTGTACACTATACTACAAGTTTTGTTTATCATATAATTTTTATGTTTGGGAAAATAGACTTTTAAAAAACCTGTTCTTATATTGCTTCTTCACTGGTTCCTCATTTGTAAATGGGACATACCTCATTTTTTTTTTAAAGATCACTGGCTTAGAGAATGAAGTTCAAATTTTCCAAGACCAGATGATAGTTCATCCCCTTCTCATTTTTTACTACTTCCTTCCATGATCCTTCTGTACTATAATAACAATTTTCAAAATCTTTTTGACTTTGATTTTTTGAGTAGATTTTTTCAACATTTTATGAAAACAACTTCAATAAAAATCTTTAAGTAAAAAAATTATTGAATATCTTCAAGTTAACTGTGTTGAAAATATAATTCAGAAGTCTAGATGAGGCGTCCCTGGCTACCTTTATGGATACATTTGACTTCCATGTTCCTTAGCTGTGTACCAGAACAAAGCCAGCTAAAGAATTAGAATAAAATCCAGCAGCCAACAATGTAAAAATCTCGTGTCCAGTACTGAATAAAAAATTACTAGTTATGCAGGTAACTAGTAATGCTTAAACAGGAAATATGTCCTATATCTAGAAGAAAAATGAATCAATAAAAACAGACTAAGGGGGGTGCCTGGGTGGCTCAGTGGGTTAAGCCTCTGCCTTCAGCTCAGGTCATGATCTCAGGGTCCTGGGATCGAGCCCCACATCAGGATCTCTGCTCAGCTGGGAGCCTGCTTTCCCCTCTCTCTCTGCCTGCTGCTCTGCCTACTTGTGATCTCTCTCTCTCTGTCAAATAAATAAAAAAATCTTAAAAAAAAAAAACAGACTAAGATATGATAAAAATAATAGAACCAATAATACAGACATTAAAACAGCTGACTTAGCCAGTTTGGACTCCTATAACTGAATACCAGAGACTGGGGGGTATTTCTCACAGTTCTGGAGGCTGGGAAATCCAAAATTAAGGTGTTGGCAGACCCAGCGTCTTGTTAGGGCATCTTCCTTATGTGTAGGCAGCCATCTTTTCTTTGTATTCTCCCATGGCAGAGAGGAGAAAGAAAGCTTTCCTGTCTCTCTTTACAAGGGCATTGACTTCATACATGAGGTCTCCTCTCATGGCCTAACTACCTCTCAAGGACCTCTTAAATTATCACCTGGGAGGTTAGGATTTCAATGTACAAGTCTGGTGGACGGCCCAAATATTCTGTCCATAGCAACAACTATTATAAATATATTCCATATAATAGAGAACATAGAGGAAAATAAGACATAATGAAATTGAGTGGGAGATAAAAAATAATATGCTAAATATAATGTCTAGTGTTAAGTATAATGCATGAAGGAAAAATTAAAATCTACAGAATAGAATGAAGAACATCAGAAATGGTACTTAAATGGATAAACATAGAAGACATTTCTTATTTTTGAGCTCATCGAAAGTGTATCATTTAGAAGAAATATATTGGCTATTAGGAGTGGTATATGTCAGATACTAAAGAATATATACAGCATGATTCCATTTATCAGATTCCAGATTACTAAGATGGTTAGAATAGATTTCTTGTTGCTATTTAAAGATAAATAAATTTTAATAATTTTTGCTTTAAGTTAATATTTCATCAGTGAGTTTACTTAATATATTTTAGCTAATAATAAATTTCTGTGCAAGGTATCATTAGAAATTAGGGTTCCATTGACTGAAAAGAACATCACCCACCAACCCACCCACATACACACAACCCTCACACACACTATTTAAAATCATTGACTAGGGAAAGAGGTCTTTTATTTGGTTTATGTCTCTTTAAACTCTGTAATGTTTCTCTGTGTTCTTTTCTGTCTCACACTTGCCCACACCTGCTTCCAAATCCATTTCTCCAGAATGGCCTCATCCCCATTCTTCAAAATACAGCTAGTCTCCTTTAGGATAACGTGTGTGAGCATCTCACGTAGGAGGTATTTCAGTCTCTTGTGAGTGAGCTTGACACATGGTTTAATACTCTGTCTCCACCATATACTAGGGTACTTGTCAAAGAGAAAATAATTCAGATTTTTTTTTTTGGGAATACATGAATTTATACACTAAAACACTACAGCGTGACCAGAATATTCATCAGGGTTTGCACTGTACTTATTTTCTTAATGTTGGGGTTAATGTAGAGCATGAAATCAGTCATAATACCTGGCTTGCTAAAATGTAACATGGAGGCCGCCAGAGGTGGGAGAAGGTTATGGAGAAGGGTGTAAGCCTTTGGAATGCCAAGGCCTGAGTGACCACTCTGCTGTTGGAATGCCATGGAGAATTATCGTCCCCCAAAGCTTTCTTAGCCCAAAGGGTCACCCGGTGATCTAAAAGATATAAGCATTGCCCCTTAGTCAGTGTGTAGCAGACTAGTAGACCACACAGATTAGCATATCTCATCTTTCCTGTAAGCAGATCCTCCTAGTTTCTGTAAGACCCCTTGTCACACATCCCGTGCTTGAGAAACAGTGATAAGGATATGTGACTATCCTGAAGGACCAATAAAAGTGGGAACAAAGGGGGAGCCTGGGTGGCTCCATGGGTTAAAGCCTCTGCCTTCGGCTCAGGTCATGATCTCAGTGTCCTGGGATCGAGACCCACATCGGGCTGTCTGCTCCGCGGAGAGCCTGCTTCCTGCTCTCTCTCTCTTTCTCTGCCTGCTTCTCTGCCTACTTGTGACCTCTGTCTGTCAAATAAATAAATAAAATCTTTAAAAAAAAAAAAGAGTGGGAGCAAAGAACAGCAAAGGGTCTTCCTCTCTGAGCATCGACCCCTTTGCCTTCTCCTCTCTTTCACAGCAAAGTTTTGAGTAATTTTTCATCTGTTGGTGCAGGGACTGCTGCCATTCCCAGCATCTTAAGGTTAGTACTATCACACATGGAAATTTTGGCCATTCTTCTGAAATGAAAGTATCTGGAGGGCAGGAACCATTACTGTTATAATTTTCACATAGGAAGTATACATAAAACATGTTACAATTTGACAGTATCTAAGTATCTCACCCTACAGATGTGGTAATCGAGGACAGGAGAATCCAAAGTCATTTAAGTTGAGTTGGAATTTTAACCAAACTTATTTTCTTGTGTCCTGGCCCAGCTCCCATCCACTAATTCAACAAAGGATTATGAAAGCTTACTTTTTGTCTACTATTTTGAGAGATGAAACCATTGAAGATTCTGGCAAGAATAACTGCTAGTCATGGCTTCATGGTCTGTATTGACCCCTCAAATTTAAAGCAAATACCATAGAGAACTACATTCAGTATCATAGTAGCATACTGATAATTTTGTTTGGGTTAATTAGGTTGAATGTTTTAGAATAAAATAGTTTCTTAACCATACTTACATTGACTAAACCCAAGAGTCAGGGAAAGTTTTATTAAGGTTAATTATATTAATTATGACTTTTACTGGAATACCAACTTCTTAATAAAAAAAAGTGTGAAAATAGACTTAGCAACTTTTTAAGG
The DNA here is from genome assembly GCF_009829155.1 of Mustela erminea. Lineage (NCBI taxonomy): Eukaryota > Metazoa > Chordata > Mammalia > Carnivora > Mustelidae > Mustela > Mustela erminea. The sequence goes on from NC_045616.1 coordinate 48,932,077, forward strand.
GAAATATGTCTCCATTAATGAAGTTTATCCCTATCTAGATCTTAAGAAAATACATTTCTTGGAATAGAGGTTAGCTTAAGTAGTCACAACTATATAAGCCAGACATTTTTTTAAAGTCTAAATCTTGCTAAAGATTTAGAGATGTAAGGAAAACTGTAGAAAAACTTATACCCTCCTCCTCAACTATAAATAAATAAATAAATAAATAAATAGCTCAATTGTTAATGGAAGCGGCAGCTACAAAAAAGATTTAATATTTGGTCTGAATGAGATAGTATTGGCTTAAGTATCAATGTTTGGGGACTGATGGCTGATCTTTCTACTATGCAGTGAAATGTTTAGAGTAATACTTGGTTTGTAATCTGAGTATCCATAATATCTTGCTGTAAATAATAACTAATTTAATTAATAAATAAGAGAATGAATGGACAATAATATAAAAATACTATGGAATTTTTGTTTCTATAGAATCAATTCATTTTGAACTAGTTTCCATTTTGTATATTCTCAACCTGAAGAGAAGTTGTAAATGACATGTTAAAATTAAATGCCAGCGTTTTTTTTAAGTAACACGCTAAAAGTGAATGCCTGTTAAAAGTAAGTGCTGGCTGTGATTTGTCTCCACTTCAAATATATGGTGTATGTATCACATACTGTTACATTACAAAGACATATATGCTGTATTAGACTTTTGACCAAAGAAAGTTCCTAAGGGTATTGTATCACAACCTTATGAGTATTCAATTACATGTGCAGATTAAAACAAGAGAGAAAATAATAATCTTAGCTATATTATTTTAGATTTTTATTAGAAGATAATGCTGTAATCTTAAGTAATTAAAATTTATTCAACATAATTTAAAATAGAATCACTAGTAAAAGGAAAAAAAAAACAGATTAACAAAATTCATAAAATTCCTTTCTGTAGAAGAGAAGGATTGGCTTGAGGTAAATTCCTCATTTTTTTTCCCCCAAAAGATAGTGAACTGATTTGGTCTAACCATGATACATAAAATATAAAAGAATAGGCCCATTTTTAGAATTGTGGTGGGATTGGCAATGTTGCTTTTGGGAGTGGGACCAGAGATCATGTGAAAGAGTTTCAATTTCCATTATCCTGTCCATCATAATATGAATATCCCCTCCTCTCACTACAGGTACAGATGTGTATTTTCACCTGTTACACCTTGAATAGTTTTTACATAGTTTTAATGAGATTCATGACCCTACAGGCCATCAGAAGGCCATGAATTGGAGGTTCTAATTAATAAATGTTCTCCATTCATTGACAAAATCTTTGAATAACATGTAAAGTAATCCATGTTTGGACAAATGTCGGAAAGTTGGCATCCAGCTACTTCCTACATTTTACCAATAAACAGAGACAGCATAAGATGTGAAGGAAGTATACATAAAACATGTTACCATGTTTACCATGTTATCACTGGATACCTCATTAGCATAACTTCATGAAACACATATTTATTATGAGTGCCTCAAGTCATTGTTAAAACTCCCTTTTTTAAAAATTTATTTAAAAGATTTTTATTTATTTGACAGAGAGATACAGTGAGAGAGGGAATACAAGCAGGGGGAGGAGGAAAGGGAGAAGCAGACTTCCTTCTGAGCAGGGAGCCATGCAGGGCAATCTCAGGTCCCAGGATCATGACCCGAGGCGAAGGCAAACACTTAATGACTAAGCCACCCAGGCACCGCAACACTCTGATTCTTAATATAAAATGCTATTAAAAGCCAGCCAAAATGGAGTAAAACAAAAAATTTCACTTATTTCATATCTCTCCCCCTAAGTCCACCTGCTATGATCCTTGATCCTGGAGTCACTTGTTATTACCCTAGGTGTATAATTTATCCAATAGTAATTTTTTTAAGTCAACTATTATATGCAAATCTAGGCATTCTGGCCGCTTGAGGGTGTATGGACATAGAATTCTAATTATGTGAGCTCATTAATCTTTTTTCTTAACCTGCTAATTAACAATATTATGGAATCTTAATATGGGCCCAAACAATTCTTTTTTTTTTTAAGTATTTTACTTATTTAACAGAGAGAGATCACAAGTAGACAGAGAGGCAGGCAGAGAGAGAGAGGTGGAAACAGGCTCCCTGCCAAGCAGAGAGCCCGATGCGGAATTCGATCCTAGAACCCTGAGATCATGACCTGAGTTGAAGGCAGAGGCTTAATCCCCTGAGCCACCCAGGAGCCCCCCAAACAATTCTTTTAAGGAATGAGAAGACCAACTTTGAGCTCATGCAGTGACCCAGGATTTAGCTTCTAAATGCAAGTCTTTTTACTGCGTTTGTTGCCCTGCCATAATCACTGTACCACCATCAGCAAGTCTTTTTAAAGAATCAGTGACCCATTGATAGGTGCACCCATGGTGTGTGCAGCACTATTGTTTAACACTGTGAAATTCTGTCTGCCAGACGGTGCCATTGGGAAACATCGTCACTGGCAGGTGGCTGGTTTGCCTTGATGTTGCCGTACCTATTTCTGGCGAGGATGCATTGCTCTCCTTATTTTTTATGATTCCCTCTCCCTACAAAAAGCTCTCTTCCCAAGAACCTTTCCCCATCTCATGGACCAGAGTTCACTTCTGTCAGTCCTCAGGTTGATAGCCCATCAGAGTAATGTCCAAACAGAAGAAATTGTGATAATTAAACTTCTTTTTTTTTTTTTTCTTTGCACAGAATAACTAATTGTAAAATTTGGCAGTCAGCCTGCCACTTGAAAGTGAAGAAAACATCTTGTTTTAACATCTGAGCAGGGATTTTTTTTTGTAATCTGTAAACAATGGGACCATATGTAGTGTGACGGGAAACATGAAGGCTGTGATAGAACATCATTGAAGGAACCTTGTGTTTGATCGCTATTCTCTGATTCCCTGAAAGAGAAATTAGCTTTTTTAAGTCCTGCATTTTATCATGATTTTAAAGAGAGAGTTTTTCTTAAAATAACAGATAACACCAACAATTTACCAAGTTCATTACTGTGATAGAGGAAAAGGGATCCCAATTTTTAAAATGTAAATATGTTTTTAAGACACCTAAACAGGTAACAGATGTAGCCACAGGCTTTTAAGAACCCTTGTTTTGGCCTGCAATCCATGTCAGTGATACAAAAAAATCTCTACACAATATGGCTCAACTCTTAGAAGGTTATTTTTTTCCTAAAGAAATCCTGTTGTTGAAACGAAATTAAAACAAAATATCACCTCGATTTAAATTAAAATTTTAAAAAATGAATTTTATCCTCTCCTAAATTGTGCTCCATTTTCCAGCGTGTTCTGTATAGCATGAGTAAATTTACTCTGACGTTAGAAAAGAGTAACTTAACATTCCCTGGGTAACAGTTTAACTCCCATGTTTTATGAAGGGCCCTTACATAGCATGGTTAAATTTTTTTATATTCACTTGATGATACTTAAAGAAAAATAAACTGACCAAGAGAACTTTGCAGTTGTAATAGTGGTAGCCATCTGTAAAATTGTGTAAAATGCAAATGTGTTTGAAGCAGGGAGAGAGCTAGTTTCTCTGACTGGCCATTAGCTAGACTTCAGGTTTTGTATCAAAAACTTTCTTTCTGTACCTTGGTGTCCTTTTCCCAAAAATAAGATGGTTAGATGGGATAAGGGATATTTAAAGGCAGAGAGGATGAAGCAAATCAGCTTCACATGAAGCACTACTGCAAAACGCTGCTGGGAGTCAAGTGCTTTCACTTCCTCTCATTCTTATCCACCCCTCCCCCCACCTCCTTCCAACATACCTCCCTGCAAAAGCACTGCTGGGTGACTTACTCTTGCCAACTGAAAATATGTCATATCTGAGAACTGTAGACACAGAGTATCGCTCAACAGTCAATTTAACATTTTTGAACACTTAAAAGCATCTCATTGTTGGAAGTGTTACATCTCATATATATATATATGTGTGTGTGTGTGTGTGTGTGTGTGTGTTACATCTCATATATATATATGAGATGTATATATATAATATATATAAATATTTATATATTTTTATATAAATATATATATATATATTTTTACCCTAGGTCCAAATATTTCTGATTTGATAAAGTTTTGATTGTTATAATCTTGATAATTTTGAATATTTTATTGGGTCATTTTCTCACATTAAATTTAAATGATGTTTTGCCATGCGCTCCTTTATGTCTCCACTGGCTTCCAACTTCAGTGTTTTCTGGAAAGCTGCACTTACAGGTCCCAGCCAGCAAGCTGACAAAGGAGTGTTCCATTTCTCTCCTGTAAAAGTTGTACTTACCTTGTTTTCATAAAACCAACCTCCGTTTCCAAGGAAACAAGAACAAAAAGGCAGTTGGCAGCTAGCATCTGGGACTTAGAAGAACTCTCACATGTCAATTTCAACTGCTGGCTGCTGGCTCAAACCTAAAAATGGGGAGTATTAAAATCACCTTCAGATTTTTAACACACAAAAGAATAGTAAATCATTTTCTTCTTAATTTTTGAGTAATTGTGTTTAATAGCAAATAATTTAAAATAGCCTTTGGAACAATATAAATATATTTTAAATGCTAGAAATAATAGAACTCAAGCTTTATTTTATAACAGTAGGCACATAACCTATTATAGGAATTTTTTTTCAATATTAGGCCATTTATTTTTGCTACTTCTCTCTTTTTACTTAAATTATGTTGCCTTCTTCTTTCTTACTGCTAACGTCCCAACTCCTTACTTCTTTCTTTTTGACTCATGCAAAATATACAGCTATCTTTTACTTTATTCATACAGATGGTGGTCATTTTTACTGCTTTAATAAAGCATTTTAATGATTAGATACCTTAGTATAATTTCATCATCAAAGGACTGGACATCCACATGAACACAGTCTGCTTTTTCTGACTAGTATGTGCTTGCTTTCTATGACTATGTACTTCAAAGTTTACCACAGTCCTCACCATTCCCTAGTCTCCAAGCTTCCTTCCTTCATGGCTTCTGGATTCATTAGAGTTTTTAGATACCTGCTAAAGACAAACCTGGCTAGAATACAAAATTTGCATTGGGAAGCAGTGAGAGAGAATTTTTTTGCATGGAAGCCAGAAACTTGTGGAGATACTTTAAACATTTAGATATTCCTAAGAAAAGTGATTAATAATTGCCAGGAAGATGAAATTTCAAATTGATACCTATTCTCCATTTCAGGTTTTATTGTTTTATATTATTCTTTTTGGTTGCCATCTTCAGATTAAAAATGTAGGTCTTTTGGTATTTCCCTCTTTTGATTTTTTTGTCTTTTTGTAGTATACCAAGTTCTTTGAATTTGAGGATGCCTTTGGATGGAGGCTAGTAGATAAAATTTGTGGAAAATTATGCATGCCAGTATTTACCAGATTTACCAGATTTGCAATGTGAACTCCTCCTTTCATTACTCTCTATTAGTGGGCTATTTGTAAAATTTTGGCAATTGTCTTCATGTTAGACTTTTAAATAAATATGCTTTCTTTTCTATAAGACAGAAATGTAGAAAATATCAAGGCAATAAATTTAGGTAGGAGTCTTACAGTCTCCTCTTATTTTCTATTCCAAAATATCTATATTTACAATCCTTTATTTTTCTGTTCTTGGTACAACATGATAGATATTGTACTTTTCATTTGCAAATTCAGATGATGTTTAATGTTTTTACCTTTGGCAGGGACATATAGAAATATGTTCAAGATCTTTTGTCACCGTTAGCCACCTTTTCATAAGGACAGGAATTACCACACTTACTTGTATGCCATATTAAAAGTTGTACAAGCAATAGTTTAAAAGAATTAATACGTAATGTTATGAATGATTAAATTTTTCTTCTGAATTTACGAAACCTCCAAAGTAAGAAAAATACTGCAAACTTTACTAGATTCAAACAATGATCAAATAGTACTGTTTTTAGCTTTTTTTTAATTGGAGATATAATTCGCACATCATAAAATTCATTATTATGAAGTGTACAATTCCATGGCTTTTGTGTATTCATAGTACTGTATGATTATTACTACTATCTAATTCCAGAACCAGCTGTCATCCTAAAAAGAAATCCCACACCCACTAGCAACCAGTGTCCTTTCCCTCCCTCTAGTCTCTGAAAATGTCTCATCTACTTTTTGTCTCTGCATATTTGCCTCTCCTGGACACTCCTATGATGGAATCACACGTGACCTTTAATGCTTGGCTTCTTTCATCAGGCATGGTATTTTAAAGGTTAATCCAAATTGCAGCACGTAACAGTTTTTCATTTTTATGTCAAATAATATTTTTTTGCATGGATGTAGCACATTGTATTCATCCATTCATCAGCTGATGAAAATATCTCATTTCTATTTTTGACTACTCTGAATTATTCTGCTATCAACACTCATGTACACTTTTGTAGGAACATATGTTTTTAGTTCTCTTGGGTATATACATAGGAGTGGAATTGCTGAATCATATGGTAATTCCAAAATAATAGTTTAATTGAAGTAACATAAATTTCCTTATAATATTGGATGCAGTACAAAAGACAGAATAGTATGTAATTTTATCCACATAAAATTGCTTTGTTTTGGGGCACCTGGGTGGCTCAGTCAGTTAAGCAGCTGCTTTCAGCTCAGGTCATGATCTCAGGGTCCTGGGATCAAGCCCCCTTCCGGCTCCCTGCTCAGCAAGGAGACTGCTTCTCCCCTGCCTGTCCTTCATCTGGCTTGTGCTTGCTCTCTGTCTCTCACTCGCTCGCTCTGTCAAATAATTAAATAAAATCTTTTAAAAAAAATTGTTTCATTTTTTACATAAAATTGTTTTTGAGAGCTCATGAAATACAACAAGAAGTTAGGAGACACTTAGGTCAATTTAATTCACTTTTGGTAAGGCGGTGTCTTGTGTTTTAGTTTTTATTTCTATAATGAGATTTTAGTAAAAAAGAATTTAAAAAAAAAGAATTTAATGTGACATATTTCTCATATGTCAGTCATATTTTTTTAAAGATTTATTTATTTGAGAGAGACAGACAGCATCGAGAGAAGGCCAGAGGGAGAGACTGTCTCAAGTAGCTCTGTGTTGCCTGACACAGGGCTCAATCTTACATTCCTGAGATCATGACTTAAGCCAAAATCAAGAGTTGGATGCTTAACTGACTGCACCACTCAGGTGCCCTTCCTGTATCAGTCAGAATAATTCCATTCTAAATTTCAAGAAAATATCCAAAATTGGACCCAGAATAGATACTATGTAACCTAGTAATTATAACTGATCAATAACTAGAAACAGAGATCTTCATATAACATAAAAGATTTTTTTAATAAACTGATGTACAAAATAGTTAATAGGAAATTACCACCATTTATTTTCTAGTATTCAATTTAACATACTGTTACTGTTACAGTGCTTCAAATATTAATTTCATTGAAAGAATTAGTGTAGCCTAGTCTTTTCACTTATTGTCTTCTTTTCTTGGAATAATAACATAACTGAGTGAAGTTTCAGACTTACCAATTATGCACGTTGAAGATGTCAGTATAACGTGTTGTATGTTTTTGTGTGCATGTGTTTTGTCCTTCTTTCTCTTTATAATTATGAAAATTGTATAAAAATGAAAATCTCCATTATGTAGTGATAGTCACTGGTGCTTAGCAATTTACTTCCCTTTGTAAGAAAAAAAATACAAATGATTTTTAACAAAAAAATCCTATTTCAGTTTAATTTTCTTTCTTGACAAATGGATAGTAATAAATTCACATTTAAAAAATAAATCCAAGTGGCCTTTCTTTTCTAAAGAGTTTCCATTTACATATTTTATTATCATTTATTGACCAAAACATATATTAAAGATTTTTTAAAATAACAGGCTGGAGAGAGATGTTCTATTTTAAAAGAGAAACAAGAAAGAGATACATGGATTTTTTAATGCTGTGTCATTTACGTGGACATTTTGACCTTCTTTCAGAGAATATCTCTTTCTTAATGTCCTTTATTCTTTTGTTTCTTCCCAGTCATACTCACTTCCCCTTTCTCAAACTCCCCCACTGCCTTTCACTTGTCCTTTCTTTTCAGTCATCCAATTATCCATCAAATTACTTCCCCATGTAAATACTTTTTTTTACCTAGCCCAGCTCAAGCACTTAGTCATTCTTATTCAATCAAATCAACTAGCATTTATTGAGTGCCTACTTTGACCCCAACTCTTCGTGAGGAGTTCTAGGATACATAAAAAACAGAGGGTACTCAAGAAATCCAAATAACACTCATTCTTGCCTTAACTGTATATATGCAAGTACACACACACAAAAAAAATGGGAGAAGATAAAGCTATGAAACAGCTTGTATTTCTGAAGACAGGTAAGATACATGAACTGGATGAGGAGATAAGGGAAGAATGAGGATAGCGTTCAATAAGTAAATCACAGAGGTGTGACTATCCTAATGTGTCATAAAGTATATTCTGGAGAGATCCCATTTGACCAAATTTTATCAACTAGTGCCTTACCAAGGGAATGAGGCACTCAAAATCCAAAAACATGGAAAAAGAAGGTTCATAGAGTGGGAAGTTAGAAACACCTAACTTAGGTTATTCCTTTATGGAAATTAAGACTCTCTGATATCAGAAGAATGGTCTGGTAAGATTCACGATAAGTTGGTAACAAAATGTTTGAATAGATCCTCCAAATGATATGGGTTCAAATTTGGTCATTATGTAAATCAAGTTTCTATACGCTGAGGTAATATTGACAAGAATCAAAGTGACCCACTGTCCAGAGATAGCTATTAGGATTTTAAAGTGTGACTATGAGGAAGAGTGTTATAGAAAGAGAAGAAAGAATTTTAAAAATATGTTGATGACGTTGTGGAAAAGAGTGGAGTAATGAAATGAGGTGAAATGGAGTGAGTGAGTTGGGGTAGGGCAAGTTAATACTAGACTTAATGAGTTTGGATTTGATACTGTGTTTGATCATGGCACTTTCCTTGACCCTGGTGATCAGGAAACTGGCATGTGGGAAAATCAGATATAAGACTGAATATGTAAGAGACTATACCCTATAATTAATTGCAAATTATGACATGAGAAAAATAGGAGAGGCAGATTTGACTTTTACCCATGAATAAGTCTTAATTGAAAACATTATGATAGATGCATTTACCAGACTTGGCTTTGCTGGCCTTCCCCACCTATCCATGCATGCCCCATTTTTATAAAATTATCCAGATTTCTGCAATAGCAAACAAGTGTCGTCTTTCTCTTAGAATTTATTACCACCCACGTCCCTTTAGTACTCACAAATCCCTAGAAGCTTATAGAATAGAATAGAAACTAAACTGCTTTTTATGGGTTGTTTTTCTTTGTAATACTAACATTTACATTTTAATATCTCTTGGTGGATTACAAAATATTCTTAGTTATATTACATCACATAACCTTGTTAGATTACAGGACAGGTAGGACCATTTTTTGAAGGTCCAAGAAGTCAAATCTTTATTCAGAGTCACACAGTTCTTTCCAACATAGTCAAATCTAGAACTCAGGTATTCATACTCTAGTCTTCTTAAAGGTAGAAGATTCTCCACACTGCTTAAGTGAGCCCTGTACATAGTATAAATGGAATATGCATCCTTTGAGAGAATGTTAGAGTGGCATGTGTGCAATAGGCAAAAGTAGCATTTGTAGGAATTTTCTATCCTGAAACCTTAAGCAAAGACAAATAAGCGCGCGCGCGCGCACACACACACACACACACACACACACACACAAACACACATATATAAAGAGTATATATATATATACTCTTAATAAGTTGCTATTTGTTGATTATTTATTATGCCCCAGGCATTAAATCAATACATGATACACATTTTCTCATTTAAATCTCACAATAAATTCACTGGAAACTGAATCTTAAATGAGTGAAGTCACTTGTACTTGTCCTCTTACTTTTAATATACAATAGGTTTTTTGAAGAAAGAACCAATACCAAATTCTGTGCAAGTATTCATTCATCTTAATTAAAAATACATATTTCTGAAAAAATGTGAATCTTAGAATATGAGACTAATATACATATAAATAACATATAAATAACCTGCAAATATATGAAGAACTATATTGGAGAAAATATGATCACTATGAAATAAATATATTTTCACATAGTATTTACTTCTTTATATGTGTATGTATAAACATACGTATTTATAATTTAATATTTAAATAAACATAATTTCTCTTGAAATTTGCTTATTGACTATTCATTTACTTTGAGAGCCATTAGTAGGAGATTATCAGTGATTTTACATTAAATGTAGTGTGTTCTTCCCTAGATTTTAATCCAGCACAGGTGGATTACTTAATATAGTAAACCGGTGAACACTGGATAACTATGTAAGAAAAAGAATTTCAACAGAAAAAAAATTCTAAAAACTACTTAGTTATACAAACTCATTGTAATCAACTTCTGAGCATGGCTATTGACACAGAAAATGATTCTTTGAAATTAAAAAAAAAACCTTAATTTTACTTTAGGTATTAGTTTCAATTGCAACTAAACCTTTAGTCTCAGTGATAGAAAAGTAAAAAATTGAGTGAGTTGAATCATGTCTATGTTCTTCTGCTGATCAGATTTTGAAGGTGCTAATGAACTGTGAAATGGCCAAAGGCAAGCAGGCAGGCAGAGAGAAAAAAAAAAGAGAAGAAGCCACAGACCGGGATCACCACAAAATGAGTAATTAGTCAATGAATAATGGGGAATTCAACTACCTTAAACTTGTATCTCCTGCATATATTTTCTATCAAAACTTGCTGGAAATATAGTTCACAATCCATTTTCTGAGGTCCTAAAGACCATGTCCATTACATTGGCTGTAGCTGGAAGTATCTACTCAGAGTCCTCAGTGTGTATTGAGAATGGAAAACAGCCACTTTTCTTAGAACAGTTGGATCATTCGGTAATAGAATAGATATATTTTTGCAAGTTTCCTTATTCCAAATTATGGAATATACTCTCTACATTGATCTATGATTTTCTAATCTGGAATTATAGATGCTTTAGCCCAGCTCCTTTCATCAACACAGGATTTTTTTGGTACAAATTTTTATTGTTTTCTGTGACTCTTTGATACACTGCAATTATTCATTGTAGATTTATTGGTCCATGATTGATTTCAATATTATCAGGCTGTGTTGGGAAAATACCAAAACATAATTCGCTGCTGTGTGTGTGTCCATGTGTGTACATGTGCTCATGCCCATGGATGTGAATAGATTTTATTTCATGGTACAAAACCACTAAGGCTAAAAGAGGAGAACCTGGCAGATGGTCTATAATTTTTAATCCACACAATGAATATAAATATGGATATATAATATGACTCTTTGGCTACGAGTTCTTTCTATTTTACTGAGTCAGGATTCATTTTCATAAAACTAATAATAATTATTTTATTTCGATTCTAAACAAATACCTCACTCACATTCTATTTTTTTTAATTTTTTATTTTTTATAAACATATATTTTTATCCCCAGGGGTACAGGTCTGTGAATTGCCAGGTTTACACACTTCACAGCACTCACCAAAGCACATACCCTCCCCAATGTCCATAACCCCACCCCCCTTCTCCCAACCCCCCTCCCCCCAGCAACCCTCAGTTTGTTTTGTGAGATTAAGAGTCTCACTCACATTCTAGTTTTTAACATTTCCCACTCTTTTAAACAAATACCTTGCACACATTCCAGTTTTTAACATTTCCCACTCTTTTTTTTTTTTTTTTTCCTGGTTTTGAAACAGAATCATGGTTTGGTTTGGTTTGGTTTGAGTAAAAGGAGTAAATGCATTCTGCCTATCTCTGTCACTTTGGATCTCAAGAAAAAGAAAACACACCTTCTCTTTCTATTTTCCTTCTGAAATTCTAGTTTTTTTTGTTTGATTTCTTCCTGGACACTTGACAGTATAACTGGTAACTGCATTTACACCACTGTCTTATCAAGATCTTTAGGAGCAAAAGAAATGGGATATACAACTTGAATTGAAGGTGGTGCTGGCATTTTAGTCCAGTATGGCAGGTGTTCGTCATAATGGAAACATAAACATTGTTTCATCCACTGCTTCTAGCAATCTCAAAAATCTCATGTCATGAATATAAGCCGGATTGTCTGGAAACTCACTTTAAACATTAATGTTTTACTATCACAGTCAATGCCATTCAGTAAAATGATATTTTTTATTGTGTTCAAGTTAAATTCTTATCCTAATATATTGTGATTATCCCCAAAACTTCTTCCAGATAATCTGTAGGTCTTCCTCAGTGCTCAAGATTCTAAACATTGGCTGGTTTATTTAAGCATTGGTCATTATTGCTGGAATCCTTCTTTCTTTGTCCTTTTAGTTTGACCATACTAGAGTTTCTCACTTTCCCTGGTTCTGATAATTTCTCCTTTGTTTGAGATAGTATCTTACTGGACTGTAATAGCTAGGTTCTAGACAGTATCTTTAAAATACAGCATGTTCTTGATCTTGGCATTTTGGTTTTAGTATTGTTCTTATCACTGGTATTACTCCTTCTCCTATTACACTTCTTGCTTAGGTGTCTTTGCAAAGTGGGAGAATACCAAACCCATCTATAGACTCTACACCATGTAACAGAGTGTAATATTATTCACTGCTCTGCCACATCTAATTCTTTTCCTTGGAATTTGGGATTTGAATTTGTGCATGTGAGGTCCATGAGGGTGCAGTCTGTAACATCCTGAGGACCCATGGGCTGATGGTTATAGCTGGCATCACCACAGAATGAGCAGCTGCTCAGACAGCCATGGAGATAGAATACGCAGACAAGGAAAAGGAGATGGAGGAGTGGGGTAATGATCCTGTGGTTGCCTGGGGTAGTAAGATTTCATTTCACTTAGTTACGACCCTGCTGTATTTACTAACAGACTGTATCCCCTGTTTTTGTTTTACTTGGAGTTGCTTTACAGTGACTGTTGTATCTTGAAGGTAAATATGCCTTAAGACTAAGCTTATGCAACTTAATTACACTTTTATAATTTATGAGTCACTTGGATTGTTTTTAGACTAAATTTATATGTTCTTTGAAAAGCTCCAAATCTCCACTGAAGTTTGTTTTTACAAGAGATTTTTTTTTGGGGGGGGGGTGATAAAACCAAACCTTGATTGTAGTAGTAGTTAAATAGCTGTATGCATTTTTCTGAAATCAGAGAACTGTACACTAAGAAGTTAATTTTATTATATATATATATATTTAAAAATAAATTTAAAAAATTTTTGAGGAGAGAGAGGGGCAGAAGGAAAGGGAGAAAAAGAATCTTAAGGAAGCTGCACACCAAGTGCAGCACCCAACATGGGGCTCAATGTCACAACCCTGAGATTATAACCTGAGGAGAAATCAAGAATCCCATATTTAATTGACACCCAGGTGTCCCTAAAAGTAAATATTCTAAAGTATACTTTCGAGATTTTAAATACACTACCATACAATTTTTATGTTATCTGATATCTGAAAGATCAAAGAGATTTGAAATTAGAATTACCAATATAACCTTTTTGCTTTGGAATATAAACTTGAAAGAAAAGAGGGGCATTGTCTTGTTTAAGGGTCTATCTTGATAACCTAGCATTACAGGAACTTAAGAGATGTTGAGTGAACGAATGAGCAAATTCTTGATTATCTATATGATACAAAATAATAGCCAGAATATATCAAAGGTCCAATTTTACTGGTCATACACTGAACACGTTTTTGAAGTTATACAGCTATTTTATTTGTGTAGTTTAAACTATAAAGATCCATAGTAGGTTCAGATATTAGTATGTATGTATTTTTAAGGAGCTGACCACAAACTTTTATAATGTAAGTGTTATTTAGCATGCATTTTTTTGTCTCGCCATTTTTCTTTTTACTCATTGAACATCAACATTTTTAGCTTCTACCATGCATCAGATAACCAACTTGTGCCATAAGACCTGAACTGCAAGGGAATGTCAGGTTCATGCTCAGAAATCTTTATCCTTTGAGTTAATTTTTGTCTACATACAGCTTCCAGTTATACTTACTTAAATAATATTCATGTCTACCTTGTTCATACTTTACTGTAAAGGAAGAAGGAGGGACATTGGTTAAGGTATAAGCTGATTTGCCTAAGATTAAAAAAAAAAAAAAAAAAACCTGAGACAGCTCTAGACTTAAACCCATCATTCTAAGTGCAAACTATCCATTTTTGCTATCTCTTCATGTGGAGATAACACATACATGTCCTACACAAACTATTCTAATAGGAATGTGCTCACTCAACATGTCTGTGGCTATGATGTATTATTGTTTTTAAGATTATCCTTCCCAAGACACTTTATCTTTTCTTTGTCTAAATTGCCATTTTGTGTAATCTTCAGCTTAACCAAACACTGCATCGTGCCCACTAAATTCCTACCATGTGCAGGAAGAAAATGCTATTTTCCATGGAGGGACAGACCTGATATCAGTTCATTTAATGAGTCATATGATAGGTTTGCCATACTTTAGAACTATCTCCCAGCATTAGGTTTTACTTTAAATATTAGAGCTGTTAATATAGTCGAGCTTAAATTTTTTAAATGAATTTATAGTGTAGTTTTAGGTTTGTAGCAAAAGTTGAATAGAACATATAAAAGATTTCTCATGCATCTCTCATCTGCATAGCTTCCCTCACTATCAGTATCTCCCAGCAGAGTGGTCCTTTTGGTAGAACTGATGAACCTACATGGACCCAGTATGACTCAAAGTCTACAGTTTACATTAAAGTTTGATTTAAGCATTGTACATTCTTTGGGTTTGAACAAAGGTGTAATGTCATGTATCCACCTTTTTAGTATCACACTTAGTGGTTATACTGCCCTAAAACCTGTGCTTCACCTACTCATTTTTCCTCCCTAACCCCTAGCAACCAGTGATATTTTACCGTCTCCATAGTTGCTTCCTTTTTCAAAATGTCATATATAAGGAATCATACAGTGTATAGCCTTTTCAGGTAGGTTTCTTTTACTTAGTAACATACATTTAAGTTTCTTCCATATTATTTCATGGTTTGATAGCTCACTTTTTCCCATTGTTTAATAATCGCTTGTCTAGATATACCTCAGTTTATCCAGTCTCCTCCTGAAGGACACCTTGGTTGCTTCCAGATTTTGGCAATTACCCATAAAGTTACCATAAGGATTACATTTTTAAAATAAGCATCTTTTCCTGTTGTCTTCAGCAAATGGGTATATATGTTACCTGAAATATTTCAATAAGTGGACAGCAATATCATTAAAACACATATACATGTATATATGTATATATATATGTGTGTATATATATGTATATGTGTGTGTGTGTGTGTGTGTAGTAAATAGGTGTATTTTGAAACAATAGAGATGACTATCAGTCACAATGCCTATAATATGAACTGTTTGAAGAAAAGTCATGTTTTGTTATTGGCAACTTTGCCTTTGAACTGACACCAGACAAATGAATATGAAGAATCATTGAGCCACATACTGTTAGGTCAACCACATTTCCCCACCTAATAACTTCCTGGCATCCACCTGAGTTACTAAGGTCACTTATTTTGGTGTATTAAGTGGAAACAGAGAAAAAAATGAAAGTCTCTGAGCAAAGAAACCTCAATTAATTTAAAACATACAATAATAGGCTGTAAAATAACAACTGCATTTTAACCAGTAAGTTCATTAAACATTTTCTCAAACTCATAACCATTATTTTGCTTAGTCAAATGTTTTCTCAAAGGAGAGTTCATTCATTTTAACTGCATAAAATACATGATGAATGAAGCAATTTACTTTTTTATTTACATTTTACCACTGATAATATTTTATTAAGAACACTATCACAAAAGAGCACATTGTGACTTTAATCAGTGTTCACTTTCTAGGGCAATGCTTTGTTTTACGTTTATAACTTTGGAGTTATGTTTGTGAATGATACAGAATAAGATGTCCCTAGAAATTACTAGACTACTGTACATTACAAAATTAATATGTGCCCATTGTTTAACATAAACACAAGCACAAATACAGATAAGAGATCTGTCTTATAATATTTTTTCAGAGATAACTGAAAAGTGAAATATTTAGAAAAAAGAAATTATGCTGTTTTGAAATAAAATATTTATAGTAGTGATTTTTCTCTTACTCATTTCAAGTTCAAGAACAGACAAAGGTGACCATTTGTAGTTTCTAAAACATCCTTATTGGTATCATTCTTAATTTTCCATTCCAAATAATAACTCTATATTTTCTTTTTATTTGAGCTTATAAAACACACTTATTGGCCATTATCAGTAGTAAGCATTCTTTTTACACCTGTAAAACTTGGAACATAAATATTTTTATCATTTGCAAATTAATTTTTTAAAAGGTTAAATGAGTAACTATATAAAGAGAAAACTAAGATGTTCTAAATAGTATTTTTTTTTTTTTTTTTTTAGAAACACAGGGAGAGAGGGAACACAAGCAGGGGGAGTGGGAGAGAGAGAAACAGGCTCCCGCTGAGCAAGGAGCCCGATGTGGGGCTTGTTCCCAGGACCCTAGAATCGTGACCTGAGCCGAAGGCAGATGCCTAACCAACTGAGCCACCCAGATGCCCCAATAGGGTAAAATTTTATTTGGATGTAGCTCTTACTAAATTTTTGTGTAGATATTAGATATTGCCTTAACTTCCTATTAATTAAAAGTTATTTTTTAATGATTTTCTTGGAACTCTTAAGCAAATTGTCTTCTCATCCATAAAGGTGAAAGTAACATCATTCTGAGTATCATACCTCTGATTTCTTTAACTTTTCCTGCTGTCTGTACCTTCAGTACACTCTTGAAGAATAGCTTTTAAGTGGTCAGCCTTGTCTTGTTCCTGCATTGATTAGTAATGTTTGTAATGTGTACTAATTCAGAATCACATGCTGAATATTTCTGTTGAGTAGCTTATAAATCAAGGAATTTTCCTTTTTATTCAGTTTGCTAAGAGTTTTTTAAATAGAGTAAGGGTTGAGTTTTATCAACTTCTTTTACAAAACCTATTGAGACAGTCATAATTGTACTTTAATCTGTTTATGTAATTATATTAATACATTTTCTTATATTAAACCAATATAATCCTATAATAATGATCACAATGCATTATTCTTTTAACAATATTTTTTATAAACATCAGTATCATTTTAATAACACTGTTTTGATAACCTTACATTAAGAATTTTCACATCTATCTTTAGTATAAGATAAATTAGCTTTTTTTGAGAATTATCCTTGCTCAGGTTTAAATTAGCATTATGGTAGTTTCATAAAATTTGCTGAATAAACTTCTCTGTATCTCCCTACTGCCTTTTCTTTTCTGTGCTAGAATATTTACTTAATAGAGACTTATTTGTTCCTTGTCATTTTGGTTAAAATTAAACTGCTGGATTTGGTGTTCTTGATAGGAAAATATCTTTGTCTTCTATAGTTATTGGTCTTCTGGGATAATATTTCATGAATCTGGTGATTTAAGGTTCCCTAGAAAATAATTATTTTTGTCTATGTTTAAACATACTTCTATAAAGTACATATTAATCTCACACTTTTTGAAATCTCTGAATCTATACTTACATGCCCCAGTATTCTTTTTTTTTTTTTTTAAAGATTTTATTTATTTATTTGACAGAGAGAGAGAGGGAGAGAGAGATCACAAGTAAGCAGAGAGGAAGGGAAGCAGGCTCTCTGCTGAGCAGAGAGCACCATGGGGGGCTCGATCCCAGGACCCTGAGATCATGACCTGAGCCGAAGGCAGAGGCTTTAACCCACTGAGCCACCCAGGTGCCCCCATGCCCCAGTATTCTTAATCCTTGTTTCCTCTCTCTTCCCTAAACCATTTGCTCAGACTCTCCAAAGGTTTGTTTTATTTACTGATGTTCTCAAATACCCATATTTTAGTTTTATCGATCAATTCTAGTTGGTATCCTATTTCTATTTTATGAATTTCTAATTTATTTGAGGTTTTTTGTTGTTGTTTGTTTGTTTTTCTAATTTTGTTATAAGAAAATTTCATTCATTTAAAAGGAATTTCAAGGATGCCTGGGTGGCTCAGTAGGTTAAGTGTCTGCCTTTGGCTCAGGTCATGATCTCAGGGTCCTGGGATCGAGCCCTCTGTTCAACACAGAACCTGCTGCCCCCTCTCTCTCTGCCTTCTGTTCTGCCTACTTGTGACATCTCTCTTTCTGTCAAATAAATATATAAAATATTTTTTAAAATAAAAGGAATTTCATAGCTTTTACATGTTTTTAAAATTATATATTTATATCTTGCTTTGGTGACCCCTGGCAAGTTTTTTTCATAATGTTCTCTGACGTCCACTGTTTCTCAACAGTGACTAATTTCGATTTTAATTTTCTGTATAATTTATAAATCATTTAGATTTTCGTTATGTGGAAATATTCATGGAGACAGATCAAAGATTTTTGTTAATTATTTTGTTAATCTCTGTTATTTGGAATCTATTAAGATTTCCTTTGTGGGGAATCTTACTATCTGTAAAGTCAAAATGTAGGAAATTTCCATGTATTAAGAAATCATAATCATACACACACATAAACTTCTTGGGTAAAGTTCTGTTTATTATCTTTTAACTCTGGCTGATCAATTATCCTATTGAAATACTTACACACTTTTTCTATTTAAGTTGTCAGTTTCTTTTTTGTGTATGATGACTTGTGAACTTTGAACTTTTTTACTTAACTATAGTGAATATATAACTTTGTGTAAGTTTAAGGTGTAAAATATGTTGATTTGATTCATTTATATATTGCAATATGATTACCACTATAGTATTAGCTAATACCTCTATCACTCACATAACTATCATTTGTGTTTGTGGTGAGAACCTTTGTTTATACAGTCTCTTAGCAACTTTAGGTATATAATAAATTATAGTTGTCTATATTCACTATTCTGTCCATTAGATCTCCAGAACTTACTCATCTTCTAATTGCAAGTTTATACCATTTGATCAACATCTCTCTAGTTCTCCCATCCCCAGAACCCTTGGCTGCTCTCTATTTCTATGAGTTCAGTTTATTTAGATTTCACATACTTAGTGCTCTCATACAGTGTTTGTCTTTTTTCATCTGGTTTATCTCATTTAGCATAAGGCTCTCAAGGTCTATCCATGTTGTCTTAAATGACAGGATTTCCTTCTTTCTCATGGTGAAATAATTAATCCATTGTGTATGTGTATGTCTCTCTCTCTCTATATATATTTTTTCACATGTGTACATATACCCCACATTTTCTTTATTCATTCATCCACTGTTAGACACTTAGATTCTTTCAGTATCTTGGCTATAGTGAATAACATTGCAATTAATATGGGAGTGAATAGCTCTTTGAAATTCTGGTTAATTTCCTGTGGATATATACCTGCAATTGGGATTGCTTGATCACATAGTAGTTCTATTTTTAGTTTTGAAGAACTGTCATACTATACCAATTTGCATCCCATCAAATTGTCAGTTTCTAAGAAGTGCATCCAATCATTGAGGACTTGCCATCTTCTCTTTACAGTCTTCTGATGTCTAAGAGTTATATTTTGAAAAAGTTCTTCTTAGTATATTAACGTTTATGTATTTTCATATATTCTTGTGGACTATAATTTTGATAAACACCAAACACTTTTTGAATTTCTCCTTTAATGTGATTCCTCAGAAACTAATATTTTACGCCATAAAAAATTTTATTAGTAAATTTCTTGATAGGTCTTATCTGCTTTTACTGAACTCTCCCGTTTTATTTTCTTTAGTAGGCATATGTGACTTTTGTGACCAGCATATACTTGGGATGTTTTCCCTGCCCTCTGAGTTCCTTCTCATTTTTAAGTGGGTTAAAGCTGCAGATTGAATACTCCAGCTTTTCTACAGTGCCCATTTCTGTTCCTATGTGTTGACATTTATGCCCCAATCCAAAGTTAATTTTTAAGATGTTTAAATATTGATAATATGTATGTTATATGCTGCTGCAGTTCTCTGAAGATTAATTATATTTAATGCCCTACCATACTTATTTTGTTTGTATTTGTTTTGATCTATTCTGTACTTGATTTCTGAGATGATGCTGTTTGTTTGGGAGATCATGTTCATACTTTACATTTGCAGGTAGCTTACATGTGTAATTGGGTCCATGTAGTAAATTTTGCTTCCAGTGATTGTGGCTACCCTGGTGAGGAGACTTTTTGGCAAGGATACCCTGACTTCATCCTGGTTCTTACTAGCTAGCCTTGGGCAGGCTAGCACTGGTTAAACTGTGAGGGCTGAATGACACATTACTATCATGGGTCTCATCAAGTCACTTTAGTCACCAAACCAGTTCTGCCTTTTCTCTATCTACCACCTCATCATGAGTTGACTGCGATTCTAATTACTGCTGCTTCTCACTGAAGCCCTATCCAGTATAGATTTTAGCCTTTGGTTCTCTTCCTCACTCTGGTTATGCCACCTTCTAATTTTTGCACATCATATCATTTCTAGTATTTTGTGAAAAAAAAATTTTTTTCTATCATTATTGTAACAGAAATGGCCCTCCTCACAGGATCTAAAGTTGTTGGTGAGATACAGCTCCCCCCAAGGGATAGTATTCCCCAATCATGTTGCACCTAGATCATACATATGTTTCTCTCCAAAGGAATGTGAACTGAAATGATATTTGATGAAGATGGTTATACTCCAGTGTATCTTTCCCATCTTCTCTTTCTGCATACAACAGCTGGTTTCAAGGGACAGCATACCTCCAGGGAATTGCAAATCAAATACAGGATTCAAGTCACCTGAATTATCTAATGGGCCAATGAACCTATCCAACCTAGAACATATGCAAAAACATAGCACTGTTGCATAAGCAAGAAATAAACTTGAAATATGTGAAGTCAATGAAATATTGCTTAGTTTATATCAAAGCTGCTAAAATTACCCTAAATTATATCAGTAATATAGAATTAATTTCCTAAAAACATATGTCCAGTATTTTCTATGGACTTTGAATTGGAATATGTACTTAATTTTATATACTGATTTAATCTTGCTCAATTCTTTTTTTACATATATATTCATTTCAAGGGTTTAAGCAGTGTTTTTTTTTATAATGTTGAAACTTTGAATATCTTCCTATATTTCTTAAGCATTATAATGGATTTTTAATATCTGATGGTCATTTTTGAGATTGGGAAGAAATATAATTTGTCCAAGAATGTTGATGTATTTAATACACGATAAAGGTTGTAATAAGAACACAGACTCTTAAGATGTACATATCTTTCTAAATATAGTATCTTTCTAAGATATTATAACTACCAGGATCTATGCCAAACAAATGATGCAACTTCCACCCCCAAACACACACACATACACACATACACACACATATGATCTATGAAAACAGCACTGTTCAAAGAGGCCTAAATTTGCTGTGTAAATTCCTGAAAATATTTGCTTAACTTACAAATGCCCAGACAAATGTCATGTATTTTGTACATGATATATTATCAGTTCTTTTTTTTTAAATTGAAGCATAATTGACATATAACATATGACACCATAATAATTTGATTTTTTTGTACACTGCAAAATGATCACCAAAATAAGTCTCATTAAGATCTATCACCATAGGGATGCCTGGGTGGCTCAGTTGGTTAAGTAGCTACCTTCGGCTCAGGTCATGATCCCAGGGTCCTGGGATTGAGCCCCACATCCGGCTCTCTGCTCAGCGGGAAGCCAGCTTCCTCCTCTCTCTCTCTCTGCCTGCCTCTCTGCCTACTTGTGATCTCTGTCTATCAAATAAATAAAAATCTTTAAAAAAAAATCTATCACCATATATAGTTATAAGTTTTTTCTAGTGATGAGAACTTGATATACTCTTAGCAACTTTCAAATATGCAATACAATCTGACTATAGTCACCATGCAGAGCATTATATCTCCATGACTTACCTCCTTTTGACCCCCTTCATCAATGTCACCCACCTCTACCTCCCACCTCCAGGAAACATCTATTTGTTCTGTGTATCTATGAATTAATTTTTTCTTCTTCTTCTTCTTCATTTTTTTTTTTTTTTGCTTTTAGGCCTCAATTATAATGAGATCTTGTCTTTCTCTGATGTTTCCCTTAGCACAATGTCCATAAAGTCAGACCATGTTGTTGAAAATGGGAAGATTTATTTATATTTTATGGATAAGTAATATCCCATTGTATGCGTGTGTGTGTGTGTGCACTGTTTTATCTATTCATTTATTGATGGATACTTAGGAAGCCTATATGTCTTGATATAGTTGAATTATGCTGCTATGAATGTGGGGGGATGCAGGTAGTGAGCTATTGTTTTTGTTTTCTTGGGTAAATATACAGAAGTGAAATTGTTGAATCATATGTTAGTTCTATTTTTAATTTTTTGAGAAACTACCATATTATTTCCAATAGTGGCTGTATCACTTTACATTCCTACCAACAGTGAACAAGATCCCTTTTCTCTACATCCTCTCCAACATTTGTTATGTCTTGTCTCTTGTGTTATAGACATTCTAATATGTATGAAGTAGTACTCATTGTTTTTATTGGTATTTACCTGAAGATTAGTGATGTTAAGAACGTTTCCATGTACCTATTGATTTCTATATGTCTTCTTGGAGAAAAAAGTATATCCAAAGTCTATGATCATTTTTTAAAATTTAATTATTTTGTGTTTCTTTTCCTTCTGAGTTGTATGAATTTTCATATAATTTGGATAGTAACCATTTAACAAATATATAACTTGGAAATATTTTCTCTCAACCGGAAGTTTGCCTTTTAGTTTTGTTGATGGTTTCCTTTGATGTGCAAAAGCTTTCTAATTTGATGGAATCTCATTTGTTTATTTTTGCACATATTACTTTTGGAGTCAGATTCAAAAAATCATCACTAATACTGATGTCAAGGAGATTACCACCTGTGTTTTCTTCTGTAATTTATGGTTTCAGGTCTTACACTCATTAATCCGTTTTGAGTTAATTTTTGTATTTGATGTAAGACAGTGGTCGAGTTTCATTATTTTGTACATATCTATCCAATTTTCCCAGAAAAAAAAAATGTATCGATGAGATGGTCCTTTCCCCATTTTATGTTCTTGACTCATTTGCCATAAATCAATTGACAGAAATGTGTGGCTATATTTCTGTGTTCTTTATTCCATCAATCTATGTATCTGTTTTCATGACCATACCACAGTACTTTGATGAATATAACTCTGTAATATAGTTTTAAATAAAAAAGAATAATGCTTCTTACTTTGTTCTTCTTCAGGAAAGCTTTGGCTCTTTACTTTCTCATAATGGAGTATGATGTTAGTTGTGGACTATCTTACATAGCCTTCATTATGTTGATGTATGTTCCTCCTATACCCACTTTTGAGAGTTTCTGTTATAATTGAATGTTGAATTTTGTCAAATGCTTTTTCTGTAATCAGTGAGAGGATTTTTTTTTCATTTTGGTGATGTGGTATATTCCATTGATTAATTTGTAGATGTTGGATGATCTGTGCATTCCTGAATTAATTCCCATTTCTTCGTTGTATACAATCCTTTCAATGTATTAGCAAATTGAATTCAATAATAATTGGTTAAGAATTTTGCATTTATATTCACAGAGACATTGATCAGTAATTTTCTTTTGTTGTGGAATCCTTGTCTGCTTTTGGTATCAACATAATACTGACTTCATAAAATGAGTTTGAAGGTTTCTCTCTTCTGTACTTTAGAAGAGCTCGAGAAGGATTGGTATTAATTCATCTTCAAATGTTTAGTGAAATGTGCCAATAAACCCATCTTATCCTGGACTTTTTATCTGTTGAGAGGTTTTTGATTATTGATTCAATCTTCTTACTAATAATTGGTCTGTTCAGATTTTCTGTCCATGATTCTATTCTGGGAAGTTTTATGTTTCTAGGAATTTGTCCATTTCTTCTAACTTGTCCAAGTTGTTAGCAAATAATTGTATATAATTGTCTCTTATGTTACTTATTGTGGTACCAGTTATAACATGTCTTCTCTCATATCTCATTTTATTTGAGTCCTCTCTGTGTGTGGTCATTTAAAGGTTTGTCTATTTTTTATGTATTTTTAAAAAGAACAGTTCTTATTTGCATTGATCTTTTTATTGTCATTTTAGTCTCTACTTCATTTATTTCTTCTCTGATCTTAATTTCTTTCCTACTAACTCTGGACTAGTTTGTTCTCCCTTTACTACTTCCTCGAGGTATAAAGTTAGGTTGTTTATTTAAGACACTTCTTTTTTCTTAAAGTTAGCATTTATCACTATAAAATGCCTTCTTAGAACTGCTTTTGCTTTAACTCATAACTCTTGGTGTATTTCTATTTTAATCTGTCTCAAAATGTTTTTGATTTGTCTGTTGATTTCTTCCTTGACTTACTGGTTGTTCGGGAGCATATTTAATCTTATTTATTTATATATTTTTCATATTTCATCATTTTTATAGTACCATGCTATAGTAGTTGGAGAAGATGTTTGGTATGATTTAAATCTTGCTAAATTTATTAAGACTTGTTTTGTGGTCTAATGATAATCTTAGAGAATGTTCCATGGGTGCTTGAGAATAATATATATTCTTTTTTGAGATAGAACGTTATGTTTTTATCTGTTAAATCCATCTCATCTAATGCGTTTAAGACCAACTTGTCTGTTGATTTTGTCTGGAAGGTATATCCATTGATGAATGTTGATATTAAATTTCCCTATTATTTATTAGATTGCTGTTCTTTTCACCTTCTAGATCTGTAGATTTTTCTTTATATATTTAGGTGCTCTGATGTTGGGTGCATATTTACAAATGTTATATCCTCTTGTTAGATTGACCCCTTTACCATAGTCATAATGATCTTCTTGTTACTTTATTACAGTCTTTCTCTTAAAGTCTATTTTGTCTGATACAAGTAAGGCTACCCTACTCTTTCCTCTGGTTTCCACTGAATATCTTTTCCCACCCCCTCTTCATTTTCAGTCTGTATGTATTCTTTACATTTCATTTAGGTCCCTTGTAGGCAGCATATAGATGGATCTGCCACTTTGTTTGTTTTGCATCCTCAGCTATTCTATGTCTTTTGCTTGGAGAATTTAGCCCATTTACATTTAAATTATTGTAGGTATAAACTTATTGCCATTTAATTGTTTTCTGTTTTGTAATTCCTTCTCTTGCTCTCTCCTTTGTAATTTGATGATTTTTCATAGTGATATACGTAGATTCCTTTTTTTGTAACAGTGTATTGTAAGTTTATAAAAACTTAGAGTTGAATGCATTCTAAAACTATATTTTTTCTCTCCCACCAAGTTTTATGTTTTGATATCACAACTGACATCTTTTTATCTGGTGCATACATTTTTGTATTGTGCCAAATTACTATTGAGTTATTTTTACTACTTTTGTCTTTTAACTCTAATGGTGGCATTAGAATAATTGATTATTCTGAATTTTACCATATATTTACCTTTACTAGTGAAATTTATACTTATGTTTCCCTGTTGCTAATTAGCACCCTTTTATTTCTTCTTAAAAAAGTCCCTTTAACATGTATTGTAAGGTCAGTCTAGTGGTGAGAAACTTCTTTAGCTTTTTCTTGTATGGAAAACACTTTCTCCCCTTCAATTCTGAAAGACAACTTTGTGAGTTAGTGTATTCTTGATTGGAGGTTGTGTTCCTGTTTTTGTATTTCCCTTTAGCACTTTGAAAATATAGTCCCACTCTCCACTGTCCTGCCAAGTTTCTGCTAAAAAATATGCTGATAACGGTCTAATGGGAGTTCTCTTACATGTCACAAGTTGTTTTTCTTTCGATGCCTTTAAGATTCTCTCCTTGTCTTGAACTTCTGGCAAATTAATTATAATGTGTCTTGGTGTGGGCATCTTGGATTTCCTCTTACTTGGAATTTTGCAGGATTCCTAAATCTGGGTATCTATTTACTTCCTCAGGCTAGTGAAGTTTTTAGGCATAATTTGTCCAAATACTTTTCTGCTCTACTCTTTCTTCTCCTTCTGGAATCCCTACAGTGCAGATATCAGTCCAATCGATGTTATCCTTTAAGTCTTTTAAACCATCTCCAGTCTTTTTCATTCTTTTTTGACTCTTTTTGCTACCCTGTCTGAAAGAGTTTCACTGTCCTGTCTTTGAGTACACTGATGTTTTCTTCTGCTTTACCTAGTCTGCTAGGTAAAGTCTGAACATCTATATTACATTTTTCAGTTGTTAATCTTTTAGTTTTGTGATTTCTATTTGGTACTTTATTACATTTTTTGTTTTGTCAAAATTTTCATTTTGGGGGTGCCTGGGTGGCTCAGGCATGATGTTAAACATCTACCTTTGGCTCAGGGAGTCTGCTTCTTCCTCTCTTTCTGCCTCTCCTCCTACCCACTCCTGCTCTGTCTCAGATTAAAAAAAAAAAACTTTAAAGAAAATTTCACTGTGTTCATACATTGTTCTTCTGACCTTAGTGATAATATTTATGACGATTATTTTGATCTCCTTATCAAATCATTTCAGTAAGGCTTTTTTTTGAGGTTTTTATCTTGTTTACCCACTTGGAAGATGTTCCATTTCTTCATTTTCCTTGACTTTCTGTTCTGGTTTCCATGTGTCAGATAAAACAGCCACCTCTCTTAGTCTTTCACTGTGACTTCTTGTAGGAGATAAAAGTTACCCTTTACCCCTGTCCTAGCTGTTGGTTGTCTCTCCAGTCCTTGTGATTGTCCAACAGCCTTTGTTCTTAGCGGCTTATAGCAGTTAGGATATTCCAGGACTTACCAGTATCCCAAAAGGGAGGAACTCAGTCAGTCTGAATGGTAGGTGGACCCATAGGCAGCAGCTTTAAAGGTATGCAAATATAACTCTTTAAAGGGAAAACAGTGGCATGGCTATTTCTGTCTTTTCCTGTGCAGTGATCCTTGGAATGATAGTCCACGAAGGAGTGCTTGTTACCATCCTTTTGAATCTGTGGACACAAGCCTTACTCACCACCAGAGCCAGGCTATCAAGGGATGTCTTTTCTGGGGAACAGCCACAAAAGCTGTGACACTAAATATGTACACAAACTCCTTTCTGAAAGATACAGATGACTGGGAAGAGTCAATGGAAGAGTGGAAAGATGGTACCTGCTGGTCTCCTTAATATCTGGAGAGAATTATTGTGTGTTTAATTAGAAGCCTTCTCCTTAGACCACAGCTGTGATGATAGGCTAACAGGACTCTTTCATGGAAAGACTGGGTGTTTCTATCTTCTGCCTCTGCACTGTGCCCTATGGTAATAGCCAATTAAATACTGTTTCTCTACTTGTGACCATTCCATGAGATCTGTGAATACAAACCCTATTGCCCACCAGAACCAGGTTCATGGACATTCTCTAAGCAGCAGCTGTAAAAACTGGGGCACCAGATGTGTGCACAGCTCTTTTCTGGCAGGCAACAGGGACTTGGAGCAAGGCAGAGCAAAAGCATAAAGATGGAATGCACTGGCCTCTGTAGTCCAGAGGATATTTTATTTAACCCTTGTGTACATTAAATTAGATGCTTGCTCCTCAGACCAAAGCTTTAAAGATAAGCAAATAGATGTCTTTCACAGGAAGATGCCTTTTAGTCTGGTGCCTCTGCACTGGGCCTCATTGTGTAGTTATAGTGAGTCTGCATAAGCCCTTTAAGAACTATTTCTCAGTTCACCTTTGTCTGTGAACACAAGGTCCATTGGCTTTTGAAGCTAGATGTCTTGGAGGCCTGTCTCCCAGGTTCAGCTCTTAAAAGTTGAGATGCTAAATATGGGGTTCAAACTCTTCATTCCTCAGGAAGGAGCTTGGCATTATGAGTTCCCTCCAGATTAAAAATTGCCATGCCAAGGGTGGGACTTAAGGCAAGATTGTGTATCAACTTCCATCCATTTCAGCATGGGTTTTCATTTTCTCACTAAGCTGATATATAATAGCTGCTCAATTAGTTTTGGGGTTTCTTTCAGAGCAAAGTGTTCTGTTTATAGCTGTAGATTCCGTGTGTTCATGGGTGGAGACAAGTATGGGATCCTCCTCCATAACCATCTTGAACCAGGATACCAAGTGCCTATTTATTTATTTATTTGACAGAGGGAACATAGCCAGAGGACAGGGAGAGGGAGAGGCAGGCTTCCTGAAGAACAGGGAGCCCAATTCAGGGCTTGATTCCAGGACCCTGGGATCATGCCCTGAGCTGAAGACCGTCACTAATGGCTGAGCCACCCAGGTGCTCCACAAGTACTTAAAAAAAAAAAAAAAAAAAAAAAAAAAAGATATATAACTAAGATGTATTTGACATAATTGTGGATTTTGAGGAGCAAAAGGCAACTCCACATGAGATTCTCTCTAAATATCATTTGCTAGACTAACTTAACAGAATTCCATGTAGTTTTCAAAGGAAGAGACACACAGAAGAAAACAGGGTCTTCCTTAAGGTGATGGAGGTAAAAGTACCTCCCCCAAAATGCTTCTTTCTTCTATATTCAAAACTGAGGCCTATGGGACTCTTCTTAATGAGAAGAATTGGAATCAAACCTTCTTTTAGTTAATTCCTTACTGTCCTTCCCAGAAGTAACATGTTTAAGAACCTGAGACTCCCAAGTTGAATACAATCTTCCTGTTTGTGGTAAAAATACAAATACACAAAAGAATTACATTACCCAAATACATTTCCAAGGAGTGCACTGAATTGAGGGATGACACGGTGTGTCATAGGCAATATAAATTTTAGGAACACAGGTGGTATATTTTCTAAATTTCAGTCATGGTAGCAAGAGAAGATAAAATAACAGATTTCGGCAAGTTCAGTACAGACCCCCTAAAAAAAAAATATCAGAAAGAAGACAAATAGAAGAAATGGAAAGTTATTAGGACCATTAATGACAAGGACTCACTTATTGGGTATTAGAAAGCCCAACATGTCTTCCATAAAATAAACAGTATCTTTGGGATTTCCTGGGGTAACTTTTCCCACATTTTATTGATGTAATTGAAATACAACCCTGCAACTTACATATATTTTAAGTTGATTATCATGAAAGCTGAGCTGGCATTTGTGATCTCATATAGAGAAAATAAAAAGAAAGCAAAATAATTCATATGCATCATATGTTAGTGTTAGCTATAGACATTCCCCTTCCTTCCCCACATTTGGTAACCACAAATCTGATCTCTGTCTTATTACACATAAGAGTCTACAAAAAAGCGAGATCACACGTATTTGTCTTGCTTAGTCTGACTTTATTCACTTGGCAAAATGCTTTCAAATTCCAACCATGCTACTACAAAGGGCAGGATGCCCTCACTTTTTATGGCTAAACAATATTCCTCTGCGTGTGTGTGTGTGTGTGTGTGTGTGTGTGTGTTAGAACTTTCATCCATCCATCCAATGATGAATACCGATGTTGTTTCCATGTTTTTGATATTGTAAATAATGATGCTACAAATATGGTGGAAGAAGTAACTTTTAGTTTTAGATATATTTCCAGAAGTGAATATGCTGGATTACATGGTAATCTTATTTTTTGAGGAGCATCTGTACTGTTTTCCATAGTGGCATACCATTTTATAATTCTCCAACAATGTACAAGGTTTCTTTTTCTCTATTCTTATGAGCATTTGTTACCTTTTTGATGATGCGCAACACACATGATTTCTTCTTGTGTTGTTGATTTGTATTTTCACGATGACTGGTGATGTTGAGCATCTTTTTGTATACTTCTTGGTCTCTTGTTTATCTTCTTTGTAAAGATTATTTCTTTTGCTGTTAAGAAACTGGTATGATGTAGTCCAACTGTTTACTTTTTGTTACCTGTGCTTCAGATGACATATCCAATCAATCCAATCAATACCATGATCCATGTCAGGGACATTTTTACTATGTTCTCTTCTAAAACTTTTATGCTTTCAGGTCTTAAATTTAAGTTCTTAATCCAGTTTGAGTTCATTTTCGTGAGTGGTATAAAATAGGGGTCTAGTTTCATTCTTTCATATGTGAA
This sequence comes from Mustela erminea, assembly GCF_009829155.1. Classification (NCBI taxonomy): domain Eukaryota; kingdom Metazoa; phylum Chordata; class Mammalia; order Carnivora; family Mustelidae; genus Mustela; species Mustela erminea. Next base: position 48,962,154 of record NC_045616.1, read on the forward strand.
TATCCAATTTTCTGCACACCACTTATTGAAGAAACTATCTTTCTCCTTTGAGTATCCTTGGCTCCCTTGTCAAATATTACATAGCAGTATGTGTTTCAGTTTATTTCTGAGCTGTCAGATCTATTCCGTGGGCCTATTTGTCTTTATGCCAGTTTTTGTTTGTATGCCAGTACTGTACTCTTTACATTGGTATAGCTTGCAATCAGGAAGTGTGATGCCACTTTCTTTGTTCTTTCTCAGGACTGTTATGGTTGTTTGTGGTCTTTTTGATTCCATATAAATTTTAGGACTTTTTTTTCCCCTTTCTTTAAAAAAATTGCCAAAAAAAAAAAAAAAAAAAAGAAAGAGAGAAAGAGAGAAAAGGGAATCTTGATAGGGATCACATTGAATCTGTTAATGGACTTTGGTAGTTTAGATATTTTAACAATATCATTTCTTCTGATCCATGAACCCAGGATAGCTTTCATCAGTGTCTGATAGTTTTCACAGTAGAGATCGTTCACTACCCAGGGTAAGTTTATTCCTAAGTATTTCATTTTCCTCTATAGTATTGTAAATGCCATTGTTTTCTTTCTTTTTCAAATAATTCATTGTTATTGTATACAAAGGCTACTGACATTTATATATTAATTGTATATTCTGCAACCTGACTACATTTTTTATTGTCTAATATTTAGGACTTTCTATGTATAGAGACAATTTTACTTCCTTCTTTCTAATTATGTTTCCTTTGTTTCTTTTTCTTGCCTGATTGCTCCAGGGAGGACTTCGAGCACACTGTGTTGAGTACAGGTGGTGAGAGTGGGTACCGTTAAGCTTGATGTTAGAGGAAAAGCTTTGTTTTTCACTGGTGAGTATGATGTTAACACTGGGTTTGTCATATATAGTCCTTGGTATAGAAGGAGTGTACCTCAGCAAAATAAATTTGCTAAAAGTTTTTTGACATAAATCAGTACTGAATTTTGTCATATGCTTTTTCTGCATTCAATGAGGAGATCATACTTTTTTCTTTCATTCTAATGGGATGGATCATGTTCATTGATTAGATGTATATTGAACCATCTTTGCATCCCAGGTGATCCCATTTGATCCTGGTGAATGATACATTTACTGTGGTAATCTGTTTGCTCATTTTATTGGTAATTTTTGCATCTATATTGATCAGAGATAGGAATCTATAGTTTTCTTTTCCGGCAATATCTTTTTCTATTTTTTGTAGCAGAGTGATACAGGCCTCATAAAATGAATTCAGAAATGTTTCTTCCTATTTGATTTTTTTTTTTTTTTTGAATGAGTCTGAAAAGGAACTGTATTGGTTCTTTAATGTTTGGTAAAGTGTACCAGTGAAGATAGCTGGTTCTGACTTTTCTGTATTGGGAGATCTTTTATTTTTTACTAGTAATTGATCTATTCAGACTTTCAATCTCTTTCTGAATAAGTCTTGATAATTTGTATGTTCTAGGAAATTTTCATATCTTTTAGGTTGTCCAGTATGTTGACATATAGTTGTTCATAGCAGCCTCTTATAATGTTTATTTCTGTAACATTTGTTGTGTTGTCTCCTTTTACGTCTATATGTTTTTTGTTAATTTTTGTATTTTCTTCTTCCTCGGTCATTCTAGCTAAAGATTTGTTGATTTTGTTTGTTTTCCTATTATATCCTTCCCTCTGCTAGTTTTGGGCTTAGTGTATTTTTCTTTTCCTTGTTCTCTAAAGCATAGCATTAGGTTGTTCTTGGGATATTTCTTGCTTGTTAATGTAGCCATTGATGAACTTCCCTCTTAGAAATGTTTTCACAGCATCCCTTAAGTTTTGAATGCTGTATTTCGATTTCATCTGTTTAAAGATAGCTTCCTTCCCCACCTTTAATTGGTTCTTTGGCTGTTCAAGAGAGTGCTGTTTAATTTCTAGGTATTTGTGGATTTCCCAGTTTTCCCCTTGTTGTTTATTTCTAGTTTTATAACATTGTGATCAGAAATATGTTATATGATTTGATTCTTCTTGAATTTGTTGAGACTCATTTTATGGTCTAACACATGGCCTATCCTGTGTTAGGATAATGTTAGAAATTTTTCCATGTGCACTTGAAAAGAGTGTGCATTTTGCTGTAGTCAAATAAAATGTTCTATATTGGTCTACTGGTTTTACATTTTTCTTCTAATCCCATTTCCCTATTGATTCATGGATGGTCTATTCATTTTTGGGAGAGAGGTATCCAAGTTAGTAAATATTTTATTGCTATTATTTCTTCTTTAGCTTCATTAGTTTTTAATTTACATATTTAGGTGCTCCAGTGATGTGTAGGTAAGTATTCACAACTGTTAAATCTACTTGATGGAGTGACCCCTTTTTCACTATGTAATGATGATCTTTGCTTGTTTTACCATTTAAAATTGTTTTGTCTGACATAGCTATCCCTGCTTTCTTTTGTGTAGCATTTGCTTGTAATCTTTTTCCAACCCTTCACTCTCAGTCTCTGTGCACCTTTAATTTTGAAGTGAGTCTCTTGTTGGCAACGTATCATTGAAACCTTTGTTTTTTTTTTAATCCATTCAGCCATTCTATGTTTTTTGTTTAGAGAATTTGATCAGCTTAAAGTAATTCTTTATTTAATAAGTAATACTAAGTAAGGATTTACTCTTGTCATTTTTTGTTTTGTAAATCCATTGTTCCTTCTTTTCCTGCATTCCTTTGTGTGTGTGTGTATGTGTGTGCGTGTGTGTGTGTGTGTGTGTGTGTGTGTGTTTTGATGTCTTCTGCTTTCCCTGACTTTATCACATTCTTTTGTATAGTTACTACACATCTTTCCATGTGGTTACCATGAGACTTATATAAAATAACTTCAAATTAAATACCCTAATAACAACTTTAATAGAATTCCTAAGCGCTAAACTTTTACTTCTCCCCCTTACAATTTAGGTCATTATTGTGTAATAATAATAACAGATTACCACAGTTTATTTTTTACTATATTTGTTTCTTAACTTTTAAAATTAATTTGAAAGTGATTTACATACCACAGGACAGAATCCAACTTTGATTATATATATGTACTATGACCAGTGGGTTTTACCCTGCTTTCTTATGCTTTTATGATATTTACAAGTGTGATTTTATTTCTACTCAAGGAATACACTTTACAGTTACTTACAAGACAAGTCCAGTGGTTATGAATTCCCTCAGCTTTTGTTTGTTTGGGAAAGCCTTTATCCCTTTATTTCTGAAGAATAGCATTGCCAGGTACAGTATTCTTGCCTGATTTTTATTTTATTTTACTATTTTGAACATGTCATTTCATGATCCTCTGGACTGAAAAGTTTCTGTTGGGAAATCTCACAACAGTCTTATTAGGGGTTCACTTATCTGTGACTCCTTTCTTTTCTCTTGCTGCTTTTAAATTGCTTTATTTTTGACCATTTAATGATAATGTGTCTTAAAGTAGCTCTATTTGGGGTCTTTAGAGCCTCCTGAATCTTGAGGCCTATTTCTCTGCCCAGGTTTGGGAAGTTTGGGATCATTATTGCTTTGAATATACTTTCTGTCCCTTTCTCTTCGCTTCCTGGAATTCTCATGGTGTGAATATTGTTTCTTTTCATTGTGTCTTATATGTCCCATAGGCTTTCTTCAGTCTTTTTTACCCATTTTTTCTTTTTGCTCCTCTCATGGGATAATTTCAAATGTTCCATTTCTAAGTTGCTGATATCTTCATTCAATAAGCTTCCTTTAGAGGATTATTTTGAATTCTGTGTCTGACAGTTCATAGATTTCTAAGATCAGTTACTAGTTTTATTAGTTTTTTTAATGTTAGATTTATCTGATTTTTGAAGATCCTTAATTTATTACATTGATATCTACGCATTTGAGTAAATGATCTCTTCCAGACTTTTCCTGATTTCCTTTGTTAGAGACAGTTCTCTACCTGTCAGCTTCCTTTGGTTTTCTGGATGTATCAGCAGGTAGGGACTATTTTTCAGCAAGGTAACTTTAAGCTCTGAGGTCATCTGGCAGGGTGGGGGGAGGGAGGACATTGTGTGCCTGCCTTGGCATTTCTGCCCAAGTCAGCTGTGAGACCTTGAGTCAGTCTTACCAGATGGTATGATACTCAACAGTAGGTGGACCCCGAGCCTACATAGTTAGCAGGTTAAGAGTGTATACTGAATATCCTGGTCAGATGGGACCACTAGTTTTGCTCTGCAGACAGGAAAAGCCTTCAGTTTTGCACACTTCAATTCCCACTGTAAACTCTGGTAAGGTTTCTGGGTTGGTGGGCCAAAGGCTGATTTGTTTTCCTAACTGGGCACAGCAGGAGAAGCAGCTCTAAAGCTACAATGCTCCTTGTTTGTGGTTTTGACTTAAGCTGACCTATGCTCTGAGTTCTCCGCTTGAAAAGGGAACTACTGTTTTGGCTCTGGGGGTGGAGTGCCCACACTCACCTTGCGACTTGCTGGCTTATAGACCTTCCATGTATTCTTGCCAGCTCTTTCTCCCAATTGGAGCTGAGGCTACATTCCACTGCAGTAGGGCTATGACTTCTCCTGCTTGGGTATGAGCAGATCAGGTTACAGTGCCAAGCAAAATTCCTGCCATACGAAACTGAATTAGGTAGAGCTGCACCTCATTAAGTTCCCTGGTCAGAAAGCAAATGAACAAAACCAGTGGTTGGACTACAACTTGGGCTCTGAAGGGAATAACTTAGTCTGAGAAGATCAGAGTATAGTTTTTCTGGGGAACGCTTCGCCTTTTTTCTGACACAATTAGATTCCCAGGGGTTGCAACAGCCCTGCAGATTATCCTGCTATTCCCAAGGGCTGAAACCAGCATAGGGGCTCCTACAAAGTGACCGTGATGTTAGGGATAGGGGGTTGGTTGCTGGAATTCCTTCCTATAGCCCCTTTTCTTCCCTTTCTACTGCAGTCTGTCTTGGTCTCTGTGTTACATGGGGGTGCTTCAGCCTCACTCCCATGTTCTACAGTTCTCTCAGCATCTTGTCTGTGAATATCCACACATTTGAGTAAATGATCTCTTGAGTAAATGTGAGGGTGACTAAAGTCTGTAATAACAAATGTGTCCATTCTGGTGACCTAACACCTCTCTCCTTGAAGGCAATCCTTAAATATAGATACTCTGGTGGTTATTTTTTAGTGTATTTGTTTTCAGTCAACACTAAAATAATCCTGTCTAATAGAGTAATGTGGACCTAGCTTTGACTTTTACCTGAACATCTGCTCAGTCTGTGAAGCAGTTCCTAATTGTCCAATCTGCCCTTGTATTATGAAGAACATGAAACATTGCTCCTTACCACCAATGAAAGCATATCAAGTAAAATTGATAGAATTCTAAGGATTAATAAATCCTATTCAAGAGGTATGCTGGAAAGAACATAAATTTAGGACTTAAACAGAAACCTCAAATTGTGATTTTCTTTATATCATACAAGTCGGTCAAACTTAGCTAGCCTCAGATGCCTCTGCCATGGAAAAGATATTAAAATGGTCAAATAAATATACACTGGTGGGCAATAAATATCAGTGTACAGATGTAATAAGGAAGGCTAATGGCTGAAGCTTGTGAGTGCAATGCCACTTTGGTTTTATATATCCAAGAGAAAGGATGAGAGACTTTGGAATAGGCTCACAATATGATCGTCCACCACAGCCCAGAAATTATATACATCAATTCAATTCATATTATTCTGGTAATCAAAACTAGTCACATGACTAAATACAGATGCAAAGTCTAGGAATTGGCTAAGTAAGTATGAATTGGTGGGAGTCAGGTGGCCCTCACTGTTGCTAGTCTCATTTTCTTAGCCCTGGAATTAGAACATTGGATTTAGCGTTACAAAGAGAAAATTTACCTGTTTTGTTCCATTTTTCCTTTCCTTATTTTCCTTTTTTTTTTTTTTCCCCTAGAGCCAAATCATATCCTGTTTTCTTTGGATAGTCCTGGAAGCTAATTATCTTTTAAACAAGGATGAGAAAGTAGGCAAAAGTGTTACTGTATTACAACTGAACATACATATTTCAATGGAATCTAGAAGACAAACTTATTTTAGAATAAAAACATTGTATTTATACAGGTACTTAATTAGCTATAACCTTCTGGCCCCAATGATAAATCCTAATCAACATACTCCTCTTGAATCAGAAAATGGTCTCATAAAGGTATTTATGACTAACACATATTATGCATTGTGGGGATGCCTTCAATTACTTTTCTGTAAAAGTACTGAATAAGCTACTCGGAAGGAAGTTAACGAGTACAGGTATTGGTTCCTTATAAATCTTAAAGTGTAAACTTTAACATCCTGTTTATATAACAGGAACTAGAAAAGAACTCAAACATGCCCAGGGAACATTAAATAATGCAAATTAAAGTCACTATCTGGATGTACTTCTTTTTGTGGTAATTAATTGCAATATTTTGCTTAACAAAAAACTCAACATGATAAATTTTTAAGAAAATAAGGTTCAAATGCTGTTAATTCGATTTCTGGAATCTTAGTGCAAGTAATTAACTGCCAGAAAACATACAAACCACTATAACATCACGTAAACCAGACACTCAGGGGTGAACGTGTCAAAGAACGATGAAGATAGACTAAGCAAGAATAAAAACACTAAATGAAATTACAGTAGTATTGAGATCTGAAAGGTCCTAACAGTTCTACATACAGCTTCTGTAGCATGAAAGAACACAATTATTTACATATAAACGGTCTGCTTACATACAGCTATCACATAAGTAAATGTCTACATTATGCTGCAAATGTCATGCAAGAAATACAACTGTCTGATTGATATGCAGAATGTTTGCCAGGATGGTGACAGCCAAAGTAAGTTCAAAGTCACAGGAAATGTTGTCATCAGCCTAGTGTAAAAATGTACAATTACTTGCTATTCTCTTTCTGTTTAAAGGTGACTACTACTATCTTTTCCCTAGGCTACTTGTTCACTGTAGCTTATTATCATTACAAAGTATTAAAGTGGATTAGCTTTTCCATATTGTGTTCATATTGGGAAGGGCATGTTTTAGACAGACAGCTCACTGACAAGATTTCTGAAAAAGCATTTATTTCTCTACTAAATTACCAGGCAGCTTGTTTTCGAGAATGAAAATCTCTAAATTGCATGCTTGCAAATTCTACTTTCCTGATAATTTCATTTAATGTAAAAAAAAGAAAGAGAAGTGAGCAGTATCTAATTAATATCTTCTAATGCCCAACTAATGTCAAGCATGACTCCAATTTATAACTGAACTGTATTTTTACATTGAAAAATTCAATTACATTTACTGACAGACTTTGAAATGCCACATTATTTATATTGGCAAACTTTGCAGGCTCACTGTATATTTATTAACATTCTTTCCACAGAATAAAGCATATATACAATACAGATCACTGCATTCTTCACTTTTTAATCTTTCAAAGTGATATGTATATCTACCAGGGCAGCAAGGGGCTGCTTCAGCCTAAGAGAGCCAAAAGACCAAATGGAAGCAGACATTAATATGCCCTTCCTTTTAATTCTCCAGGCAAAACAAGGTAACCTTGACATTTCAATATCCTCTCTGGCTCCTGCTTTTTTTACTCTTTCCTCGTGCTTCCCCCTCATCTCCTCCCCACTCCATCCCTGTTCCTACAAGCACACGGTACAACCATAGGGCCCTCTGTGCACACATCAACAATTTTGAGCTGTGAAGAGGTTCAGTTGCCACATTGGTGACTCAGTTGCAACGCACAAATCATTTACTACGATAGCTTGAGGACATGACAATGACAGAGAGACATCTGGGATGGGAGGCAAAAAAAAAAGTGGGGGGGGTTATTCACAGCTGGTACATTAGTCCCTAGTCCCGCTAGCCACTCGACCACCACAGTGTCCCCAGTTTCCTTCCCTTTTTTTCTGCCTGCTTCCTGCTGTCAGCTGCCAAAAGATATCTGTTCTCACCCTTTGCTGAATGAAAAGGTGCTAATGCATGACTTCAGGATATGTCAGAACATACAGTACTTACAAGTGTTTGGAGATGCAGCGAACCTGACCATGGGGAAAAGAAATGAGTAACCAAAGAGCAATTGTCTTGAAAAGGGCTATTCCTTTTCTTTGTACACTGCAGCCGGGCAGGGATCTTCCTTACCTTTAAGTTACCTCTCTATTTCCCTTTCCCTGCACAAGATATTAAATGTCTTTAGCAATCCTGACTATCATAGTATTTCTGTACTCTGACCTTGGCAAATATACCAACTAACATAACTGTAAGAATGCTAGTTTACTTTTTTCTTTCTATATGCATAGGAAGAGACAAAAACTAGAAGGGGAATGAAGCAGACATTGCACTTAGATAATGACTTATCCAGTTACGGTGATGATAAGCTATTACTGAAATACTGTATACTAAAATTATCTCTTCTTGGCTAATACCTGTATACTAGGTATACACCTCTAAGCAAAAGGAATTCCCCTTGGAACTGGCAAAATCTAAACAACTCCTTTAACATCCAGAATTATCATTTAAAACTCTAGGCTGATAGTATAGACAGAAGCATGATGTAAGTGCCCCAGCGAGTACTGAGTGAGTCCCTAGCATATACTGGGACAGGACACCCTGAGACAGTACTTATTATGGCCCAGCCATCTTATGACCAAGGTAACACAGTCTCAAGGCACCCCAGAACACTCCCAAACTCCACCATTTTGGCTCCAGCGACCCCACCAGCCTGCCATAGGAAGACCACTTCAGCTCTACCTTAAGTCACCAGGCATATACGGGGACTGACCCCAATCAAGTTCATTCCTTCAAGTTTAGAAGAAGTAGCTGTTCTGCATCATCTATGGAAACACAGAAAATGAAGCTAAATGAGTCAGAGGAATATGTTCCAAAAGAAAGAACAAGACAAAACCTCAGAAAAAGTACTAAAGGGAATGCTGATAACAAATCTATGATAAAGAGTTAAAAGTTATGGTCACCACACTGGAAAAGAAGAGTGGATGAACTCAGTAAGAACTTGAACAAATACATAGAGAATTAAAAAAAAAAAAAAAAAAGCAGTCAGAATTGAAGAATACAACTGAAATGAAAAACTAAAGGGAATCCGCAGTAGATAGACTACAGGGTGGCTCAGTGGGTTGAGCCTCTGCCTTTGGCTTGGGTCATGATCTTGGGGTCCTGGGATTGAGCCCCACATCAGGCTCTCTGCTCAGCAGGGGAGACTACATCCCCCCCGCCCCGCTTTGCCTGCCTCTCTCCCTGTGATCTCTGCCCAATAAATAAATCTTTTAAAAAAATGGATAAAAAATAACAGATGAAGAAAAAGCATTTGCCAAAGTACAATATCCATTCATGATTAAAAACACTGACCAAAGTGAGGTTAGAGAGAACATACCTCAACCTAACAACAAGGCCATCTATGATACATCCTCAGCTAACATACTGACAGTGAAAAACTAAAAGCTTTTCTGCTAAGGTCAAGAACAAGACAAGGATGTCCTCTCTCACCACTTTTATCCAACATAGTACTGGAAGTCCTAGCCACAGCAACCATACAAGAAACAAGAAATCAAAGGGATCCAACTTAGCAAGGAAGTGATAAAACTGTCACTATTTGATATTTGACAGTATGGTACTATACATAGGAAAACCCTGTAAGATTCCACCAAGAAATGATTAGAAGTAATGAATGAATTGAGTAAAGTTGTAGGATAAAAAAATTCATCCACAGAAATCTACTGTACCTGTATAAACTAATGATGAATTAGTAGAGAAATGAAGAAAACAATTCCATATACAATGGAATGAAAAATAATAAAATACCTAGGTATAAACTTAACCAAATGGGTGAAGGACCTATACTCTGAAAACCATAAAACACTGGTGAAAGAAATTGACAATGACAAAAGTGAAAAGACCTACAATGTTCATGGATTGGAAAAATTAATATTAAAATGTTCATACTACCCAAAGCAATTTAGAGATCCAATACAATCCCTATCAAAATACCAACAGCATTTTTCACAAACCTAGAACAAACAATTCTAAAATTTTTATGGTACTATAGAAAATTCTGAATACCAAAGCAATCATAGGAGGGAAGAAAAAACTGGAGGTATCATAATCCAGGGATTTCCAGATATACTGCAAAACTGTAGTTATCAAAACAGTATGGTACCAGCACAAAAATAGATACATAGAACAAAATGGAGAGCCTATAAATAAGCCCACACTTACATGGTTAATTAATCTATGACAAAGGTGTTACAAATGTACAATGAGTAAAATGTAGTAAGTTCAAAAAATGGTGCTGGAAAACCAGACAGCTATATCTAAAAGAATGAAACTGAACTACTTTCTTACACCATACACAATAATAAACCAAAATGGATACAAGACCAAAGTGTGAGACGTGAAACCATAAAACTTCTAGAAGAAAACATACACCATAATCCCTTTATGGCCTTATTGGCCTTAAGTCTCCTCAGGGAAGAAAACAAAGCAAAAAAAAAAAAAAAAAAAAAAAAAAAAAAAAAAAATCTATCAGGACTACACCAAACTAAAAAGCTTTTTGCACAGCCAAGGAAACCAACAAAATTAAAAGACTACCTACTGCATGCAAATAATATATTTGATAAAGGGTTAATATACAAAACACATAAAGAACTTAAATAATCCAATTAAAGGTGCACAGGGGGCCTGAACAGATATTTTTCCAAAGAGAACATACATACATACAGGAAAAGATGCTCAACATCACTAATCATTAGAGAAATGCAAATCAGAACCACAATGAGATATCACCTCATGCCTGTCAGCATAGTGACACAAAAATTAGAAATGAGTTGGCAGGGAGGAGTCAAGATGGTGGAGAAGTAGCAGGCTGAGATGACATCAGGTAGCAGGAGATCAGCTAGATAGCTTATCAAACCATTCTGAACACCGACAAATCCAACAAGAGATCGAAGAGAAAAAGAGCTACAATTCTAGAAACAGAAAATCGACCACTTTCTGAAAGGTAGGACCCAGGAAGAAGTGAATCCAAAGCGACGGGAAGATAGACCACAGTAGGAGGGGCTGACTCCTGGAGAGCAGCAGAAAATGGAAACAAAATCAGGACTTTTAGAAGTCTGCTCCACTGAGGGACATCGCTCCAGAGGCTAAACCGGAGTGAAGCCCACTCATGGACAGCATGGCCTCAGGTCCTGTGGGGTCACAGAAGGTTTGGGGGTGTCTGAGTGTCACAGAGCTTGTAGGTATTAGAGCGGGAAGACCAGCTACGGAGACAGAGCCGAGGAGTGAGCTCTCAACTCGGGGTTACCTTGAACCATAATCCGTAGCACAGACCACTGCTCTGTGAGTGGGGTCCCCACAAGATCTGGGGAGACGCCCCGGGAAGAGCTCAGGGATCTGGGGGATTTGGAGACTCCAGGCGGAGCTGTGTGCCAGAGATAGAGACTCTTGGTCACAGGCTGGGTGGGCTCGGAGTGCAGCCAGAGGCCAGGGAAATGGGAGTGATTGAGCGCTTTTCTCTGAGGGTGCCTGAGGAGTGGGGCCCTGAGCTCTCGGCTCCTCTGGGCCAGAGATTGGGAGGCCACCATTTTCATTCCTGTCCTCCAGAACTCTACGGAAAGCATTCAGGGAACAAAAGCTCCCTAAAGCGAACCTGAAGGGATTACTTATCTTGGCCCTTGGTAAGGGCAGTGCAATTCTGCCTTGGGCAAAGACACTTGAGAATCACTACTACAAGACCCTCCCCAAGAAGATCAACAAGAAATCCAGCCAAGACCAAGTTCACATACCAAGGAGAACAGCAGAATTCCAGAGGAGGAGAAAGGAAAGTATAGAATTCATGGCTTTCTCCCCATGATTCTTTACTCTTGCAAAGTTAATTAATTTAAAAAATTTTTTTTCTTCTGCTAATTTTTTTTAATTTTTACCCTTTCCTTTTTTAATGTTTTTTAAACTAGTTTATCTTAACAATACCTTTCATAAAAAATAATCTTTTTTGAACCTTCATTATTATAGTCATATTTTATCCTTCATTGTGTCTAACTTTATTGTTTGTATACACATAGGGTTTTTTCTTCTAAAAAATTTGGAGTACAACTTCTTCTAATAGATCAAAATACACCCTAAATCAAGCACCAGGCTTGTTCTAGTCTCCAGCCCAAGCAAATTCTCTCCATTTTCTTTTTCTTTATTCTCCCAACCAACTTATCAACTCCTTTTTTAGAAATTTAAAAAAGAAAATTATTTTCATCTTTATAGTCATATTCCATGCCTTCATTTTGTTTACCCTTATATATTCTTTAAAATTCTGGGAGGTAGTTTCTTCTAAGAGATCAAAATACTCCCCAAATTAAGTGGGTGACCCTGTTCTAGTCACCAGTCTAATTCATATATATATACACACACACACACACACACACACATATATATATATTTTACTTTTTTATATTTTTTCTTTGTTTGTTTTCTTTTTTTAATTTTTTTTTTCTGTACTTCTTTTTTACCCCCTCCCTCTGCCCCATGATTTGGGCTCTCTTCTGATTTGGTTAAAGCACATTTTCCTGGGGTCTTTACCACCCTTTTAATATTTTATTTGCTCCTTCATATATTCTTATCTGGACAAAATGACAAGGCAGAAAAACTCAACACACACACACACACACACACACACACACACATAAGAACAAGAGGCAGTACCGAAGGCAAGGGACCTAATCAATATGGACATTTGTAATGTCAGATCTAGAGTTAAGAATCTGATTCTCAAGGTTCTAGCTGGGCTCAAAAAAGGCATGGAAGATATTAGAGAAACCCTGTCTGGAGAAATAAAAGCCCTTTCTGGAGAAATAAAAGAACTAAAATCTAACCAAGTTGAAATCAAAACAGCTATTAAGGAGGTGCAATAAAAAATGGAGTCTCTTACTGCTAGGATAGATGAAGCAGAAGAATTAGTGATATAGAAGACCAAATGACAGAGAATAAAGAAGCTAAGAGAGACAAACAACTTCTGGACCACGAGAGGAGAATTCGAGAGATAAGTGATACCATAAGACAAAACAATGATGGGGATTCCAGAAAAAGAAGAAAGAGAGAGAGGAGCAGAAAGTATATTGGAGAGAATTATTGTAGAGTAATATGGCAAAGGGAACAAGCATCAAAATCCAGGAGGTGCAGAGAATCCCCCTCAAAATCAATAAGAATAGGTCCATACCCCATCATCTAATAGTAAAATTTACAAGTCTTAGTGACAAAGAGAAAATCCTGAAAGCAGCCCAGGACAAGAAGTCTATAACATACAATGGTAAAAATATTAGACTGGCAGCGGACATATCCACAGAGACCTGGCAGGCCAGAAGGAACTAGCATGATATATTCAGAACACTAAATGAGAAAAACATGCAGCCAAGAATACTATAACCAGCAAGGCTATCATTGAAAATAGAAGGAGAGATAAAAGGCTTTCAGGACAAACAAAAAATGAAAGAATTTGCAAACACCAAACCAGCTCTGCAGGAAATATTGAAAGGGTCCTCTAAGCAAAGAGAGACCCTAAAAGTAGTAGATCAGAAAGGAACAGAGACAATATACAGTAACACTTACCTTACAGGCAATATAATGGCATGAAATTCATATCACCCAATAGTTACCCTGAATGTAAATGGGCTAAATGCCCCCATCAAAAGATACAGGGTATCAGAATGGATAAAAAAACAAAACCCATCAATATGCTGCCTACAAGAAACTCATTATAGACCCAAAGACACCTCCAGATTTAAAGTGAGGGGGTGGAAAACAATTTACCATTCTAATGGACATCAAAAGAAAGCTGGGGTGACAATCCTTAGATCAATTAGATTTTAAGTCAAAGACTATAATAAGAGGTGAGGAAGGGCACTATATCATACTCAGAGGGTCTGTCCAACAAGAAAATCTAACAATTTTAAATATGCTCCTATCATGGGAGCAGCCAACTATATAAAACAATTAATAACAAAATCAAAGAAACACATTGACAGTAATATAATAATGGTAATACAATAACAAGGACTTTAACACTCCCCTCACTGAAATGGACAGATCCTCCAAGCAAAAGATCAACAAGGAAATAAAGGCCTTAAATGACACACTGGACCAGATGGACATCACAGATACATTCAGAACATTCCATCCCAAAGCAACAGAATACACATTCTTCTTTAGTGCACATGGAACATTCTCCAGAATAGATCACATCCTGGGTCATAAATGAGATCTCAACTGGTATCAAAAGATTGGGATCATTTCCTGCATATTTTCAGACCACAATGCTATGAAGCTAGAACTCAATCACAAAAGGAAATTTGGAAAGAACCCAAATACATGGAGACTAAAGAGCATCCTTCCAAAGAATGAATGGATCAACCAGGAAATTAAAGAAGAATTGAAAAAATTCATGAAACAAATGATAATGAAAAACACAATGGTTCAAAATCTGTGGGACACAACGAAGGCATTCCTGAGAGGAAAATATATAGCGATACAAACCTTTCTCAAGAAACAAGAAAGGTCTCAAATACACAACCTAACCCTACACCTAAAGGAGATGGAGAAAGAACAACAAAGAAAGCCAAAACCCAGCAGGAAAGAGAAATCATAAAGATCAGAGCAGAAATCAATGAAATAGAAACCAAAAAACAAACAAAAAACAAAATAAAATAAATAAAAAACCCAAAAACAAAACAAAAGAACATATCAATGAAACTAGGAGCTGGTTCTTTGAAAGAATTAATAAGATTGATAAACCCCTGGCCAGATTTATCAAAAAGAAAAGAGAAAGGACCCAAATAAATAAAATCATGAATGAAAGAGGAGAGATCACAACCAACACCAAAGAAGTACAAACAATTATAAGAACATACTATGAGCAACTCTACGCAAACAAATCTGACAATCTGGAAGAAATGGATGCATTGCTAGAGTCATATAAACTACCACAACTGAACCAGGAAGAAATAGAAAACCTGAACAGACCATAACCTGTAAGGAGATTGAAACAGTCATCAAAAATCTCCAAACAAACAAAAGCCCAGGGCCAGACGGCTTCCCAGGGGAATTCTACCAAACATTTAAAGAAGAACTAATTCCTATTCTCCTGAAACTGTTCCAAAAAATAGAAATGGAAGGAAAATTTCTAAATTCATTTTATGAGGCCAGCATCACCTTGATCCCCAAACCAGACAAGGATCCCATCAAAAAAGAGAATTACAGGGTGCCTGGGTGGCTCAGTGGGTTAAGCCGCTGCCTTCGGCTCAGGTCATGATCCCAGGGTCCTGGGATCGAGTCCCACATCAGGCTCTCTGCTCAGCGGGGAGCCTGCTTCCCTCCCTCTCTCTGCCTGCTTCTCTGTCTACTTGTGATCTCTCTCTGTAAAATAAATAAATAAAATCTTAAAAAAAAAAAAAAAGAATTACAGACCAATATCCTTGATGAACACAGATGTGAAAATTCTCCCCAAAATACTAGCCAATAGGATCCAACAGTACATTACAAGGATTATTCACCACAACTAAGTGGGATTTATTCCAGGGCTGCAAGGTTGATTCAACATCTGCAAATTAATCAATGTGATACATTAATAAAGAACAAGGGGCGCCTGGGTGGCTCAATGGGTTAAAGCCTCTGCTTTCGGCTCAGGTCATGATCCCAGGGTCCTGGGATCAAGCCCCGCATCAGGTTCTCTGCTTGGCAGGGAGCCTTCTTCCCCCCCATCTGCCTACTTGTGATCTCTGTCAAATAAATAAATAAATCTTTAAAGAATGAAAGAAAGAAAGAAAGAAAGAAAGAAAGAAAGAAAGAACGAACAAGAATCAGATGATACTCTCAATAGATGCTGAAAAAGCATTTGACAAAGTACAGCATCCCTTCCTGATCAAAACTCTTCAAAGTGCAGGCATAGAGGGCACAAACCTCAATATTATCAAAGCCATCTATGAAAAACCCACCACAAATATCATTCTCAATAGAGAAAAATGGAGAGCTTTTCTGCTAAGGTCAGGAACACGGCAGGGATGTCCATTATCACCACTGCTATTCAACATAGAACTAGAAGTCCTAGCCTCAGCAATCAGACAACAAAAAGAAATTAAAGGCATCCAACTCAGCAAAAAAGAAGTCAAGCTATCACTCCTTGCAGATGATATGATACTATATGTGGAAAACCCAAAAGACTCCACTCCAAATCTGCTAGAACTTGTACAGGAATTAAGTAAAGTGTCAGGATATAAAATCAATGCACAGAAATCAGTTGCATTTATATACACCAACAGCAAGAGAGAAGAAAGAGAAATTAAGGAGTCAATCCGATTTAACATTGCACCCAAAACCATAAGATACTTAGGAATAAACCTAACCAAAGAGGCAAAGAATCTGTACTCAGAAAACTATAAATTACTCATGAAAGAAATTGAGGATGACACAAAGAAATGGAAAAATGTTCCATGGTCATGGATTGGAAGAACAAATATTGTGAAAATGTCTATGCTACCTAAAGCAATCTACACGTTTACTATAATCCTTCTCAAAATACCATCAATTTTTTTTTCAAAGTAATGGAACAAATAATCTTAAAATTTATATGGAACCAGAAAAGACCTTGAATAGCCAAAGGAATATTGAAAAAGAAAGCCAACGTTGGTGGCATCACAATTCCAGACTTCAAGCTCTATTACAAAGCTGTCATCATCAAGACAGTATGGCACTGGCACAAAAACAGACAGACACATAGATCAATGGAAAAGAATAGAGAGCTCAGAAATAGACCATCAACTCTATGATCAACTAATCTTGGACAAAGCAGGAAAGAATGTCCAATGGAAAAAAGACAGTCTCTTCAACAAACGGTATTGGGAAAATTGGACAGCCACATGCAGAAAAATGAAATTGGACCATTTCCTTACACCACACATGAAAATAGATTCAAAATGGATGAAGGACCTCAGTGTGAGAAAGGAATCCATCCAACTCCTTGAGAACACAGGCAGCAACCTCTTTGACCTCAGCCACAGCAACTTCTTCCTAGGAATATTGCCAAAGACAAGAGAATGAAGGGCAAAAGTGAATTATTGGGACTTCACCAAGATCAAAGCCTTCTGCGCAGCAAAGGAAACAGTTAACAAAACCAAAGACAACTGATAGAATGGGAGAAGATATTTACAAACAACATATCAAATAAAGGGCTAGTATTCAAAATCTATACAGAACTTTTCAAACTCAACACCCAATGAACAAATAATCCAATCAAGAAATGGGCAGAGGACATGAACAGAGATTTCTGCAAAGAAGACATCCAGATGGCCAACAGACACATGAAAAAGTGCTCCACATCACTCGGCATCAGGGAAATACAAATCAAAACCACAATGAGATATCACCTCACACCAGTCAGAATGGCTAAAATTAACAAGTCAGGAAATGACAGATGCTGGCGAGGATGTGGGGAAAGGAGAACCCTCCTACACTGTCGGTGGGAATGCAAGCTGGTGCAACCACTCTGGAACACAGCATGGAGGTTCCTCAAAAAGTTGAAAATAGTACGACCCAGCAATTGTGTACTCCTGGGTATTTACCCTAAAGGTACAAAGGTAGTGATCCAAAGGAGCATGTGCACCTGAATGTTTATAGCAGCAATGTCCACAATAGCCAAACTATGCAAAGAACCTAGATGTACATCAACAGATGAATGGATAAAGAAGATGTGGTATATATATACACAATGCAATACTATGCAGCCATCAAAAGAAAAGAAATGAAATCTTGCCTTTTGCGATGATGTGGGTGGAACTAGAGGGTATTATGTTTAGCAAAATAAGTCAACTGGAGAAAGACAACTATCATATGATCTCCCTGATATGAGGAAGTGGAGATGCTATGTGTGGGTTTGGGGGTTAGGAAAAGAGTAAATGAAACAAGATGGGATCAGGAGGGAGACAAACCAAAGGAGACTCTTAATGTCACAAAATAAACTGAGGGTGGCCGGGGGGAGAAGTTTGGGAGAGGGTGGTGAGGTTATGGACATTGGGGAGGGTATGTTCTATGGTGAGTGCTGTGAAGTATGTAAACCTAGCGATTCAGAGATGTGTACCTCTGGGGAAAATAATACATCATATGTTTATAAAAAAAATAAATAAATATATTAAAAAAAAAAAGAAATGAGTTGGAGAGGATATGGAGAAAAAGGAAACCTCATGCACTATTGGTAGGAGTGTGAAATAGTATAGCCACTGTGGAAAACTATGGAAATTCCTCAAGAATTAAAAATAGAAATACCACACAATGTAGTAATTACACTACTGGATACTGACTCAAAGAAAACAAAAACAAATATGTTTGAAAATATATATGTACCCCTATGTTTGTTGTGGCATTGTTCACAATAGCCAAGATAGGGAAGCAACCCAATTGTCTGCTTATAGACGAATGGGTCAAGAAAGTGTGGTATATATGTACAATAAAGTGTTATTTAGTTATAAAAAAGAAGGCGATATTGCCATTTATTACAACATGGATCAACCTAGAGTACAGTACTATGCTAAGTTAAATAAGGCAGAGAAGGATAAATACCATACACTTTCATTTATACGTTGAATCTACAACACCAAAGGAGAAACGAAATCTGAAACAGACCCATAAATACAGAGAAAAAGATGGTGGTCACCAAAATGGTCAGGGTGTGGGAAGGTGGGCTAAATCAGTGAAGGGGGGATATGGGATGTATACATTTCCAGTTATGGAGGGATTAAGTCATGGGGCTGCAAAGTACAGATAAGGATGATAGTCAATGGTACTGTAATACAATTGTATGGTGACAGATGGTAACTATACTGTGATGAGTACAGCAAAATGTCTGGAGAAGTTGAATCATTACATAGTACACCTGTCATGAAACATAAATAGAAATATTTTAATGGTCAAGTTGTTGCTTGACCATATGGATGAATGAATGTTTTCCCACAGTCTTGTCCAAACATAAGCAGAAACTTTTCAATAGTAATTAATTTTAATATGGTTTATGCATTATAACTGTGATTCAGGTTTATTTATTTAATGTTACAAGGAGTTTTGCAAGTCATTTGATTTACAGTATTTTTTTTAACTGCAAGTATCTTATGAAGGACACAATCTAGAAAATTTCCTTCAATTTTATTCCCTATCAATAGTCATTCAATAAACTTACTTAACTAGCAAAAATCAGATTGATTTATCATGACAGGATCATAAATATAAGGCAGAACTCAGAAAATCTTATAAAGAAAAAATGTAAGCTGTTAAACACAAAATGCATACTTCAGAGTAACAGCCTTCAAATACAAAAATCTAATTTTTTTGCTTTTTATATTTGTTTAAATTCCAATGTATGAATTATATGCTCCCAGAAATTACTCTGTCATTATTAAAAATTCTTAACATAAACTCCAAATATATACTATGTCTGATATCTCATTTCTTATACCTAAGCTTTGCAAGAGATCATGAGCAGTTTTCTTGTTTACTATGGCACAATTAAATAATGATTAGGTCAAATTCCCCCAAAGAAGCTGACTGTCAAACAATTTAGCTAACAGTATGGTACTGAGAGTAAGTATAAACTAGTACTGTAACTCACTAAGAATAATAAGAAAAAAATAAGTATGTTATTTAAAAAGTTGCCCATATGTAATAGTAAGATTCAGTAAAAGAATTTTCTGACCAAATTTTCAAAAAATACTCCTTGGGAGTAAAATTCCTCAATTCTACCCCTCCATAAGATTTGGATAAAATAGAGACTATAAAGTTAACTATATTTGGACTACATTAGTAATTTTAATTATTATTATTTTGACAGCTTTCACATGACCAAAACTAATCAATGAAAACAAAGAATGGGAACATAAGCAGCCTAACTAGAAAGCAAGTTTTGTTAATTAACTCAAATATGTAATATGGGAGAAATGTTAACAGAATACCCAAGAAAAGGAATGTGAAATATATAATTTAGGGTGTTTTGAAGTAGCAACAACATATATTCAGAGCTTTGAAGTGAAATGGATGCTAAGGACTATTATCAATCAACCCACCAGACAATATTGTGGAAAAAATTCATTTAACCATGAGAATTTTCTTTTCCCAAGTTCTTGATACAAATAAGCATACAATAGTTCTTAGTCCTTATAGTGAAGAGTATTATGTGGAAATAGAAAGCTTAGAAGAATACCATAAAAAAAAATGAGTTGAGGGGTGCCTGCGTGGCTCAGTGGGTTGAGGCCTCTGCCTTTGGCTCAGGTCATGGTCTTAGGGTCCTAGATCAAGCCCCGCATCGGGCTCTCTGCTCCATGGGGAACCTGCTTCCTCCTCTCTCTCTGCCTGCCTCTCTGGCTACTTGTCATCTCTGTCTATCAAATAAAATAATAAATAAAATCATTTAAAAAAATGAGTTGAAATTCAAATATCACATGCAAATAAGACAGCCAACAATCTTTTCAGGTATGCATATTTTTGTGGATTTGCTCATTACACACGTAATGCCAATAGCCCTTCTTTTTTTTTTTTTTTTTTTTTTTAAAGATTTTATTTATTTATTTGACAGAGAGAGATCACAAGTAGGCAGAGAGGCAGGCAGAGAGAGAGGAAGGGAAGCAGGCTCCCTGCTGAGCAGAGAGCCCGATGCGGGACTCGATCCCAGGACCCTGAGATCATGACCTGAGCCGAAGGCAGCGGCTTAACCCACTGAGCCACCCAGGCACCCGCCAATAGCCCTTCTTAAGGAAAGCTGCCCCACTCACAGCCCTTGTTGGAGAGTCAGGCCAAACTAGCCATGTGACTTCACTCTTTCTCTGGGTCACAGCTCCTTTGGCCAACAGGTTGCATGAGTTGATCTGGCAAGCTAATTAGGCTGTTCATGAAACAGAGTGGAAGAATGGCATTCCACAAATACATAAAGAATGGCCCATCCTGGTCTATGCATAAGCTACAACGAAGAGGAAACTGAAACCATGAGTTAAAAAATTAGTGCAATGACCCATAAAACCCTGTGTTGAAGTCCATCAAGTGGTCCTGGAACCAGTCTGTTATATGATTCTTGGCCCCGCCATATTTCTAGCTCACCCTATAGAATCTCTGCTCCTTTTCTGACAGTATTTGCATTCTCCTCTCTTGAACAAACCACTAAGTCCTATTTCTACACAACCAAAATAATCTCACTAAAATACCTGTTCAGATACATAGCAATGCCACCGAGAATATTCTCTTTGCTCTTTTAATTCTCCCATTTCTATCATACAAGATACTCTTTCTTATTAAGTTTTTTTAATTTTATTGTTTTATTTTTTAAGTTTTTATTTTTTTAACATTTACATAACTTTATTATGTTCAGTTAACGACTGTATAGTACATCAGTAGTTTTTGACGTAGTGTTCAATGATTCATTAGTTGCATATAACACCCAGAGCACTCATTACAACACACAACTTCCTTAATACCCATCACGCTTTTACCTCATCCCTCCAGCCCCCCTTCCTTCTAAAACTCTCAGTTTGATTCCCAGGTCCATAATCTCTCATGATTTATCTCCCTCTCTGATTTCTCCCCCTTTAGATTTATATGCAGATTCATTCATATATAACCAGTTCTCTCAAACCTTCACTGTTTAGTGACAAGGTAAGAGAACTTACTCCACTTTGAGTCATTAAGAGAGACTTCTTTTGAGGCTAAGCAAGCTGATACTTTTCCTCTTCCTGTATGTTTTCTCCTCTTGATCTTTTTATCTGAACTATTCATTCCCCTTGCTCACAGTCACCTGATTTCCTTTTCAGATGCAACCTTCAAGTAAACTGTGAATGAAACAAAATTAATTAGTATGCTTGATTTTCGATCTTTACTGTCTTCCAAGGAAATATAACTGGTGTTGATATATGAAGAGGTAGATATATTAACCACCTTTATGGGCTGTTGAATCCTTTTATATTAATTACTATGCTGCCTTATGTTTTATTCATATATGAAAATTGTTTGCATTAGCACATATTTTCCCAATAAAATTATAAATAATGGATAGAAATGCCTTATTATACTAAATAAAACCTATTTCTAAATTAACTTTTGTCCAAAAGTTAGTAGTTAATAGTACTTCTTAAAACACTCTGGTTCTTCTTAAAGACATACAAATATGCACTAAAAACATTCAAAATATTTTTGCTATAGTGTGAAAATCACAAATTTGTTTTTCTCAAAACTAAGTCTTCTACGAAGTATTTTTAGAATTTGTTTCTGCAATGAAATATTTTATAAAGTATCATGTATATGTACAAGTACCCTATAAATTGTAAAGTGCCATAGAAGTGTAAGACATCAGGCTCTATTTCCTCTTCCAGATATACTGACTAAAAGTACAGAAATGAGCCTGTTGAAGCCTGATATATTCAAGACTTGAGAGTAAAAAGATAATTTCTTGAATGCTCCTCTTTTTTCAGGCAGAAGAATGCCTAGCATTCTCAAAACCCTGTAATTGTCATGCCTTCTAACATTTAAACTTGTAACATACAATCTGTGCTTCTTCATAAGTTCTGATTGACAGCTTAATAGAACAGTCTGGTTCTCTGCCTTTCTGGATGATAAGTGTAAACAGTGTGGTTTTCAGAAGGTAATACCCTACCATTAGTGGGTCTCCCCATAGTCTTTCACAGCAATGAAAGTAAGCTTAATGTATTTACTTGCATGAATGCTTGCCAAGAATCTCAATCTAGGTGTTTAGAAATGCTTGTCTCTAGCCTACAGACTTTTTTGAAGAAACACCTGGTCAGTATAGTGTTCTATATTAAGTATCACAGGTGTATAATAGGAGTTTCCCCATGCTGGAAGGGAAGAGTAGTTATTTTTCTGTAGTTATTTTATTCCTGGAATGTGCTTTTTATCAACCAACCTCATTCTAGATTCTGAAGGTTAGTTTTCCCTGGGCTTGGATAACAATCTAATTTCCTATTGTTGACAAAGACTACAAACCAAAAGAAAACTGTAACAGACTATCTAGACTGAGTCAGACTCAGATTTTGTGACAGGAGCACAGTGGTCCTCTCTGAGCTTTCAGCAGATATTTCTTTAGAAAAAACATTATATTTAAACAGAAGGGAAAGCATCATTCTGTGTGAATAGAAATGTATCTATTGTGATCCATCCTACAATCTGGATTCAGATGTGCACTAAGAGACAGTAGAGGAAACTTGACTGTGAAAAAGGACAAAATCATCACTGATGAGAAGGTTGGACCTGGCTGATCAAAGGAGTCATAGGTATTTAAAAGCACTCTGAATTGCATTTAGTCAGTCCCACAGCTCATCCCCCTCTCCCTGTTAGAAAAGACTGAATAAAGCATTATACATTTCTGTCATGAATGCTGGGCATGCAAAGCAGAAGGACTTACATGACATTATAAGTCAAGTCTTCAGGAGAGAGATATCAGAGAAAGTTTCCTCACATTTCTGTGTCTGATTTAATTGTTAAAATTCAAGAGCTAAAGTATCAGTTATAGACTATATGCAATCCAAGCAAAGTTATTATTAACTCAATCTTTCTCCTGTGCCGCTACATCTCCTAAGTAATGTTGGGATGGGAGGAGTACTAATCATTATTCCTGTTCTAGGTCAGTCACATTTGATGACTCTGAGGTTTCCATACCAGTGCTCAATCTGCCATGTTTTCTCCATATCCCTTTACTTCTAAGATGGTTTCTGAGAATACAAATGCCATGGTAGTTGCAGGTAAGGACATTACAGATTATTATGGATATCTTCCATTCTTTAATGGTTTAGGTTGCAAAATGAATTATTGAGCTGGTCATGTATTAGTGATATGAACCTGCTGATACTCTGGGGAGACCTCCATCTTCTGCTACAGCTGCATCTAGTATAAGAGTATTGTCTGCATCAGTGATTGTCCTGAAGAGCTTGGCTATCTCCTAATATGGACTGAACACCATCCCAAAACTCCCTGTCCATGAGTCCAATTATTCTTAGGTCTGGGTGGGCTATCTTATAGCTTTTGACAACCTTTTTCCAATCTCAGCTGCAGCCTGACATCCAACTTCCTTCCTAACTCCAAAGACACCTAAGATTTACTAAGACTTTCATCCCCCTCACTGCAATGGACAAATCATCTGAGCAGAAGATCAATAAGGAAATAAGGGCTTTGAATGACACAATGGAGCAGATGGGCTTCACAGATATATTCAGAACATTCCATCCCAAAGCAACAGAATACACATTCTTCTCTAGTGCACATGGAAAATTCTCCAGCTACATTCTGGGTCACAAATCAGTTCCCAACCAGTACCAAAATAATGGGATCATTCCAGGCATATTTTCAGCCCACAATGCTTTGAAACTGGAACTCAGTCACAAGAGGAAATCTGGAAAAAAACCTCAAATACATGGAGGCTAAAGAGCATCCTACTAAAGAATGAATGAGTCAACCAAGAAATTGAAGAAGAACGAAGAAAAATCATGGAAATAAGTGAAAATGAAAACATAGCAGTTCAAAACCTTCGGGATGCAGCAAATGCAGTCCTAAGAGGCAAGTATATAGCAACATAAGCCTTTCTCAAATAAGAGAGGTCTTAAGTATACAACCTAACCCTACACCTAAAGGATCTGAAGAAAGAACAGTAAACAAAGTGTAAAGGAGCTGGAGAAATAACAACAAATAAAGCCGGTAGGAGAAGAGAAATAAAGATAAGAGCAGATCAATAAGTAGAAACCAAAGAACAGTAGAACAGATCAATGAAACTAGGAGCTGGTTCTTTGAAAGAATAATAAGATTGATAAACCCCTGGGCAGACTTACCAAAAAGAGAAGGTATTCAAATAAATAACATTATGAATGAATGAGAAGAGATCACAACCAACACCAAAGAAATACGAACAATTATAAGAATATATTATGAGCAATTGTATACCAACAAATTAGGCACTGTGGAAGAAATGGATGCATTCCTAGAGATTTATAAACAAACAAAACTGAACCAGGAAGTAATAAAAAACCTGAAAAACCCATAACCAACAAGGAAATTGGAAGAGTTATCAAAAACCTCCCAACAAACAAGAGCCCAGACCAGATAGCTTCCTAGGGGAATTCTACCAAACGTTTAAAGAAGAATTAATACCTGTTCTTCTGAAGCTGTTTCATGAAATAGAAATGGAAGAAAAATTTCCAAAATCTTTCTATGAGGCCAGCATTAACTTGGTCCCCAAACCAGACAAAGAGCCCACCAAAAAAGGAGAATTACAGATCAATATCTCTGATGAATATGAATGCAAAAATTCTCACCAAAATACTAGCCAAGAGGATCCAACAGTACATTAAAAAGATTATTTGCCACAACTGAGTGGGATTTATTCCTGAACTACAAGGTTGCTTCAACATCTGAATCAATGTGATACATTACATAAATAAAAGAATAAGAAAGAACAAGAATTATATGATTCTCTCAATATATGCAGAAGAAATATTTGACCTAGTACAGCATTCTTTCTTGATTAAAACTCTTTACAATGTAGGGATAAGGGTACATACCCCAATATTATAAAAGCCATCTATGAAAAACACAGCAAATATCATTCTCACAGGAGAAAAAGTTTTCCACTAAGGTCCTGGACATGGCAGAGATGTATGTCTACTATCACCACTGGTGTTCAACACGGTACTAGAAGTCCTAGCTTCAGTAAACAGAAAACAAAAAGAAATAAAAGGCATTTGATTCAAAGTCAAACTCTTACTCTTTGCAGATTATGTGATAGTCTATGTGGAAAACCCAAAAGACTCCACCACAAAATTGCTATAACTCATACAGTAATTCAGTAAAGTGGCAGGGTATATAATCAATGCACAGAAATATGTTGCATTCCTATACACTAACAATGAGATAGAAGAAAGAGAAATTAAGGAGTTGATACCATATACAATTCCACCCAAAACTGTAAGATACCTAGGAATAAACCTAACCAAAGAGGCAAAGAATCTGTACCAGAAAACTATTAAGTACTCATGAAAGAAATTGAGGAAGACACAAAGAAATGGAAAAATGTTCCATGCTCATGGATGTGGAGAACAAATATTGTGAAAATGTCTATGTTACCTAGAGCAATGTACACATTCATAGCAATACCTATCAAAATACCATCAACTTTTTTTCAAAGAGTTGGGACAAATAATCCTAAAACTTGTATGGAACCAGAAAATACCCTGAATGGCCAAAGAAATGTTGAAAAAGAACCCAAAACTGGTGGCATCACAGTTGCAGACCTCAAGCTCTATTACAAAGCTGTCATCATCAAGACAGTATGGTACTGGCACAAAAGCCGACACAGAGATCAATGGGACAGAATAGAGAACTCAGAAATGGACCCTCAACTCTATGCTCAACTAATGGTCAACAAAGCAGGAAAGAATATCCAATGGAAAAAAAAGACAGCCTCTTCAACAACTGGTGTTGGGGAAATTGGACAGCCACATGGAGAAGAATGAAATTGGACCATTTCCTTACATCATACATAAAAATAGATTCAAAATGGATGAAAGACCAAATGTGAGAGAAGTATCCTAGAGCAGAACACAGGCAGCAACCTCTTCGACCTCAGTCATAGCAACTTCTTACAAGACACATCTCTAAATGCAAGGAAAAGAAAATAAAAAATTAACCCCTGGGACTTCATCAAGAAAAAATAATTCTACACAGCAAAGGAGTCAACAAAATTAAAAGGCGACCTACAGAACGGGAAAAGATGATTGTAAATGTCTTATCACATAAACTGTAGTATTCAAAATCTATAAGGAACTTATCAAAGTCAACACCCAAAGAATAAATAATACAAAGAAATGGGTAGAAGACATGAACAGACATTTCTCCAAAGAAGACATCAAAATGGCCAATAGATACATGAAAAAGTGTTCAACCTCACCTGGCATCAGGGAAATACAAATCAAAACCACAGTAAGATACCACCTCACACCAGTCAGAATGGCTAAATTAACAAGTCAAGGAATGACAGACGTTGGTGAGGATGCAGATAAAGGGGAACCCTCCTACACTGTTGGTGGGAATGTAAGCTGGTACAGTCACTCTGGAAAACAATACAGAGGTTTCTCAAAAAGTTGAAAATAGGGGCAAGCCTGGGTGTCTCAGTGGGTTAAGTCACTGCCTTTGGCTCAAGTCATGGTCTCAGGGTCCTGGAATCAAGCCCGACATCAAGGTCTCTGCTCAGCGGGGAGCCTGCTTCCCTCTCTCTCTCTGCCTGCCTCTCTGCCTACTTGTGATCTCTGTCAAACAAGTAAGTAAAATCTTTAAAAAAAAAAAAAAAGTTGAAAATAGAGCTACCCTATGACCTAGCAATTGCACTACTGCGTAGTGCAATCTTTACCCCAAAGTTACAAATGTCATGATCTAAAGGGGCACCTGCACCCCAGTGTTTATAACAGCAATGTGCACAATAGCCAAACTATGGAAAGTGCCCAGATGTCCAGATGTCCATTGACAGATGAATGGATAAGGAAGATGTGGTACACACACACACACACACACACACACACACACACACATACACACAGGAATATTACACAACCATCAAAAATAAAATCTTACCATTTACAATTACATAGATGGAACTAGAGGGTATTATGTTAAGCAAAATAAGCCAATCAGAGATAGACAATTATCAAATGATCTCACTGATATGCAGAACTTAAGAAACAAAACAAAGGATCTTAGTGGAAGAGAAGAAAATATGAAATAAGATGAAGCCAGAGAGCGAGACAAACCGTAAGAGACTCTTAATCATAGGAAACAAACTGAGGGTTGTTAGAGGGGACGGGGATAGAGGAATGGGGCAAATGGATGATAGATATTGGGGAGGATATGTGTTGTAATGAGCACTCGGTATTATAAAAGACAGATGAATTATAGACCTGTACCCCTGAAAAAAATACATTATATGTTAATTGAATTTAAATTAAAAATAATAATTAAAAAAATAGTTGCTAATACCTTTTCTTAACCTAAAGAACAGAAGGATGATTAGAATTCTAATTGGAATTCTTTTTCACCCTCTCTAAGCAGTCAGACCCTTTCCACTGTTGCAGTTTCTATTATAATTGCCTGAGGTTGGGATAGGGATATCAGTGAGATGGTCCCTGTGGAGTCCCAGTTCAGCAAGAGGACAACAGCCCCAGTGATTATTGCTTTCCTCTCTATCTTGGTATCCACAAAACTTTAGTCAGTATAGGACATCAGGATACTCTTGTTTATCAGTGTGCTTTTCCTGACACTCTTCCTATGCTTTGCCAAGACTACAGGTATATGTTCTGGTTTCTTGGCTTGAACTTACCCAATGGCAAATCATCCATTTTCTTAGATACCCTATGTTTTATAAATCATGGTAGGTAGGGAAGATTTTATCCATGATTTTAGAAGTTTATATCACCATAGTTCAGGACAGAGTTTTTGGTGAGTTAATAGAAGTTAAAAAGAATCTAGAAAAGAATCTTTTATCAAATCTTTTTGATAAAATCTAGATAAGAATCTTTTATCTTTTGATAAAGTCAAAAGAACCTTTTGATAAACCCAGGTTTTCAAAATTATTGTTTTCTATGGAGTCACATAATTTTCTTTCAGATATAAAAAGGTAAATACTGACATCTTTATTTTCCATTCCTGTCACAAAAATACTAATCCTACCTGAGATGAACAGGTGCCTCCCAAAAGCCCAATTACACTGTTCAAAAAATGAACAGACACACCAGAGACTAAAACATATTTGTGAAACATGTGAAAGGACTTCTATTTAGAATATATGCAAGAAAATCAACTGACAATCCTTTTCTTTTTTTTTTTTAATGGGCAATATATTGAAAAATATATGTCACAAAGAAGATACAAAGATGGGCAATAAGCACATGTAAATGTATTCAGCATTACATATCATCAAAAATGTGAAACTAAAACTATAGTAGAACACCAATATACTTGAATTACTAAAATTGGAAAGAGGTACAATACCAAGTGCTGACAAAGATAAAGAATTAAAACTCTCATACCTTGCTGGGAGAATGCAAGGTGGGAAAGTCATCCTAAAAAACAGTTTGGCAGTTTCTTATCAAGTTAACCCTATCATCTGTACAGTCTACTCTTAGATATTTCCTAAGAGAAATGAAAACATGTATCTACATAAAGCCCTGTAAGAAAATATTCATATCTGCTTTCTTAAAAAACTGGAAGCCACAGAAATGTCCATGAACTGATAAATAATGTATTATCTATACAATGAAGTACTACTCAAAAAGGAACAAACAGTGACGTGTACAGCAACATAGATGAATCTCAAAGCCATTGTGCTATGTAAAAGCAGCCCGCCATAGTCTCCCAAAAACTAAGGTCTATTCCAATATATCCTCCAGCTACATTTTCAACATTGTATTTACATGCCCTGACACCAGGTTTCAAGCTATTCTGCTCTCCATTTCCCCCAACCCTTCTTGCCTGGCTATTACCTACCATCTTTCTAATACCCTTTAAAATAAAATTCACATACAACAGTCAACCTGTCCTGAGTTCCCCATATTGTTCCTTACTCTCCTCAGTAATCTTCTCAGAACTAGATATTATAGCATTAGTATTAGATAGGCAGACTCAGGTCTTGGTGACAGATACATAGCTCATCTTAGTGTGTTAATTTGCATGTGTCTCCCCAAGAATGGGCTTCTCAAGATGAAGGAGCTTCATCCATACATATCCCTTGGCATCTCTTAGAGCACCCAGGATACAGCATTCAATAAATGTTCAATCTACTATGTATTTTCCTTGGTTAACCAGAAAGACAGTGATATGAGTCAAACAATATATATACAAATAATGACGTGCTATAATGTTGATTAATTTTGTTTTTCTATACTTATCCTACTATATAGACAGAGCAACCATGAAAGTTGAACTAACATAAATTTTTCTTCTAACATTGAAAATAGTGCCCTTCTATTATATAGTATACCCAAATTGCAGAGAAATATTTTAGGTACTAGAAACTTTCTATGACACAAAAGCTAGTTCAATTAATTTGGCTTTCCTTTATTCTTTTTTATTTGAAAATTTAGTTCTTAAGTTTTTAAGAATATAGACAGGCTTAAGCACTAAAATATTACCAGGTATAGGAGAGAAATAAATATAAACAAAGTTAGTTTTGATACTGACAAAATTATTGGGAAGGGTCTATAGTTTATTAATTCTAAATTCTTATAAGAAACTTGGTTTATCTTGTATTTGTTAGAAATCTATTTGGTATTATGACTTATTGATGTAACTGCCTTGTAGGTAAGGGGAAGACATTGATTTATTTTTATCTCAGAAAGCTGACAATTCTGTCTGGTATAGATTTACAAAAGAAAAGTACAAACATGGCTTATAAAAATATTTGGATGTTTGATGTTTGGCTAGTTGTTCAGAATATACATTTCAGTAATTATAGTAACTCAGAAGGTCAACTAAAAAATCTGCCTTGAGAGCAGTGGACTTTGATGATTTTTATGAATAGTTTTTGATGCCACAGTAGGTTGCACCTTTTATCTTCAAACTTCAAATATGGGGGAAAAATAATAATTTTCATTGGGCCCTAATTCAGAAAAGAACTCTTAACAAATACAATATCTAGAACTGTAAATTTGTATTGTACTTGAAATGTGCCAGATACTGATTAATATCCATCATATCCAGACTCTTCCCCAGTAATTGAAAGTCTTAAGACAAATGTTATTTCTGTCTTATAGTTTCATAAGACATTTTGCTGATAATATTCACTCAAAAGGTGTTTAATAAATAAACTATAAAATTATACTAAAATTTGGTTGTTTTACTCTTGCTAGAAATAACTGGGTCATCTCAGAAGATGAAAAATCTTTTATTGCACAAAATCATTTATTATAAGATTGCCTGTGGCATTTTGTAACAACACATCTCTTAAAGGCATTATTTTAAAGGTCCTCATTTATTTAGGCCCCAACCTGGGTAATTCTCTTCATGAATATGTCTGTGTGAATAGTTTGAAAATTAATTACATATAATAAGAGATTAGTGATAGGTAAAAGAAAATTGGGGCAATTTAAATAAAGTCTGAAACCCTGCATCCTTGGTAGTAATTTAAAATTTTAAAAAAGCAAGTGATAAGCTATTTTTAAATTCTTTGAAAATAAATGACACGACCAAAACTATTCTGGATATTAGAAATATATTTCTTTTTTTTTTTTAAGATTTTATTTATTTGACAGAGAGATCACAGGTAGGCAGAGAGGCAGGCAGAGAGAGAGGGAGAAGCAGGCTCCTTGCTGAGCAGAGAGTCCGATGTGGGGCTCAATCCCAGGACCCTGAGACCATGACCTGAGCCGAAGGCAGAGGCTTAGCCCACTAAGCCACCAGGTGCCCCTAGAAACAGATTTCTAATTATAAGGCACAGATAGTCAACAAAATGAATTCCGAAATAAATTTCTGAGTTTTTTGCAATATATATTTTTGTAGGTTGTTTGTTTGGTCTTTTTATTTTATTTTTTTGTTTTTGTTTTGAGAGAGACAGCACATATGAGCAGGGGCAGGTAGAGGGAGAGGAAGAGGGAGAGAATCTCAAGCAGGGCCCACACCCAGCATAGAGCCTGACATGGAGCTTGATCTCAGGACCTGTAAATCACCACCCCAGCTGAAATCAAGAATTAGACACAACCACCGAAGTCATCTAGGCACCCCAAGATCTTTGTGTGTTTGTAATCATAGTAGCATACAGAGTTTCCATTTTCATGTTCGGTGTCATGAACCTTTGCCACTCTTCCCTAAAGCCAGGAAGCTAGCGAACCATCCTATACTGACTTGGCAAGGCAACTGCAGCAAGAAGTCTGGTCCTCAAGTACAATGATTCAGTATAGGAACCCTGCTGCCTGAACAGAGGCGTTCTAACCAAACCCTGACTATCCCTACAGGCAGCTATTTCTGGCTCTGGGCTCCCACTGTTTCGGGCAACAGTGCCCTGCTCCTGCAGACCACAGCCAGAACATCTTATGAAAAGTTGTCACCACAGCAAGCTGCATCTGCCTATGAGAGACATGCTCTCTGAAAATATCAGAAGCTCAGCAGTGAGATAAAGGGATTTGCCTCTTCCTTAGTTCCTTGTCTTCTCCTCAACCCAGGGGCAATAACTGCCTTTTGGAATCTGCTACTTCTGAACTCCATAGAGTTCTCTTCTCCCTCTCTTCACCACTTTATAGCAGTAAAGAATCCTTTCCATTAACTTTTTCCTATTCAAATAACCAGTCTGGTTTTAGACACCAAATTAGACACTGTTGAATATAAATATTTAATAACTAGATTAGGTTGGCTAAAAACTTTCAGCAAAATAAGTCAGTTTGTTGGTGGAATAGCAACCTATATTGACCTGTATCTTTCTGCTATTGACCTGTCTGATCCAGTGAGTTACATGATAATGTTTGAATACCAATACCTGTTTCTATAAAAACCATGGCAGCAGGGAGCATCAGAGTTAAAAAATAAAATAAACTTCTCTAGTTTGATTCTATTATATCATCTTGGGCATATAGGGACTTCAAAAAGACACTTTGCTTTCAAAAACGTGGCTATCATTTCTATAGCACACTCTTACACTCCCACTTACCAACTATTGGTCAAATGCTTTCTTTGGAACCAACATTTGGAGTCTCTTGTTCACAGTATACATAGAAAATGATTACTTTCTGCTTGCTACCTTAGCAGAATAATTGGAACAAATACATTTTAAGATTCACTCCAAGTGGTTCATTTGCAAGTATAAGTAAGTTGTTCGATGGATTTGGAAGTGTATCTTTTGTATGGCCAACTGTTCTTTTCTTAAAGTTAGTAAAGTTTCACAACTTTGAGGTTTGTGAAAAGGGAAAACTGTAATTTTAGCAGACAGTGTTGTTCTTAGGCATGGACAAACTTGGGTTCCTGCCCAGCTTCCCGACTGTAGGATTGTGCTGCTCTGCAGCTTGCCAGGGCCTCTGTTTTCTGCTAATAGACCACAAGTTTTCTTGTGGGTTTTCTATTGTTAAGGATGATAAAAACAGATTCTTATAGAAAACTCAGTAGAAATGTACAGTGCTTATACCAGAAACACTGAAAAAAAATCTTATTTTAGTGCGCATGGTATTTCTCTCTTTCTTTTTTTTTCCTTTTGGCAGAAAATGAGGCACAGGCTGGCTCGGCTGGCACCTCAGCTCAAAAAAAAAAAAAAAAAAAAAAAAAGAGAGAGAGAGAAAGAAAGAAAAAAAGAGAAAGAAAGAAAAAAGAAGTGAAAAATCAGAAGAAAGGAAAATCGAGGCACAGATGGCACCAAACATTCTCAAAACCTCCATGGTGAAAAGTTCTGAGATAGAATACTTGGGGATTGGGCAGCCTTTGGAAAAGGTTTTTCAAAGCTCTCTTTCTCAGTTTAGGTTGTAGAAAGCCGGGTTTGGAAAGTCTATTAAAAAAGCCTGGTGATGGGTATCAAGGAGGGCACAGATTGACTGGAGCACTGGATGTTATATGCAAACAATGAATCATGGAACACTACATCAAAAACTAATGATGTATTGTATGGTGAGTAACATAACGCCAAAGAAAATTTTTTTTAAGTAATAATAATAAAAATAGTTAGTCTCCCCCAAAAAAGGACATCATGGGAAAAAAAAAAATTTGGCTATCTGAAACTTTCTGGATAATTGCTTTCAATAAAATGTATGTGTTGGGGGTGTAGTTGAGGCACCTGGGACCGTTTTTACTTTGTTTAGGTAGACCTTCACCAAAGCAAATATAAAAATGATACTATATTTGGTAATGTGATTAGATAAACTTTCCATAAAGTTTTTAAGAAACATGATGACCAGAGAAGAATATTATCATAATTATTATTGATACCTAATCATAAAAGTGAAATTATCATCCTCCATGGTTCTTAGGTAGTTAAATGAAAGGCTCCCTTGTCCCACTCAACATTCTTTAATAGTATGGAATGAAAGGATTTAGTCATAACTTTGAAAACACTTACATTCAAATTCCAAATAATAGCAAGTACCCAAGGCAACAGAGTAAATCTTATAAACTTTTACTATATTATTATACAGTGGTAAAATTGAGGCTTACTTCCTAGTACTTTAAAAAAATACAATAAATAACACATAATTTTAAATTGATGTAGAGTAAGTTCACATATTCAATTTTAGGATCCCTTTGAAATCCATCATTTGTTGGAATCAACATGAATTTGTGATTTATCACCATAAGTACCCCCAAAGAGAAAGCTTTCTTTTTAAGAAAAACAGTTTTAAAAAGGCTGATAAGAGAATATCCAAGGGCTGTTGGGACAAATGATGTTGAATGTAGGTAAATCATAGGCTCAGTGAACACATTTACCTTATTAAAAATATCCTCCATGTCAGTACCTTTCTACTCTCTGCCAGACACACCCCATCAGAGTCTAGCATGTCAAAGCTATTCCCACTGCTCCTATACATCATCTTTGGGATCCAAGCCTCCTTAAAGTCCCTTTCCAGACTTTAAATGGGGTTGTTTCCTAAAAATCCTCATCCCAAATCACCTACTTAGTCCCAGTTTCTTCAGGGATTCATTAAAGTGCTAGGATATCCAAGGCATAAGCCTCTATACTATATATATTTTGTATATGAAATACTGCTCATTGTCCAGTTCTCAAAAACACTCTGGACATACTTTATTATAAATATGTTTCTTGCCAAGGGTATCTCAAGGACTACTGAGAATCAAATGGAATTTGGGAGGGGGGGAACATTTATCAGTCTCAAAATCTATCGTTTTGGCCCTAAATATATATGAGGACCATGTAGGTTCCAGAAATGATTTAGAGAATATAGATGGAGGGGCAAGTGGTGAACTAGAAAACTAACACTACTTAAAGAGTATGGCTTCTATCCCACTCTATACATTACATACATAATTATAGAGGATGGATTAATAAAGATTCCTAAAAAGAACAGAGATTCCTATTTATCAAAAGTAGCCAGAGACCTAGATTAAGTTAATTTTTTAATTGTTACTGTTAACCTAATTAAAAAGTAATCATGTGAAGACTGATTGAAATATTTCTTAAGACTGACTACAACCTATAGCCATTGCCCTTTTAAAGGCAGTTTCCAACATGAAAGGTATTTCTCTGATAAAATGTTGACGATCTGAGTATTGGTTGGGAGGAGGTGGATTGGATATTCAACAGACAAGAGCTTCTAAACAACAGTCATGGAAAATAGGTTATGTCTGTGCCAGCACAGTGCTTCTCAGTAACAAAGCAATTAATATTTAGAGACTTTAACAGGTTTCTAAATAATTCAAAAACAAATGGTTAAACAAAATTAAAACATTGTTATAATATAGAATCATTAAATAGATTAAATAGATTAAGTTTCTCTTTTCTTTTTTTTTTAAGCTGAAGAACTTTGTACAAATTATTCTCAGTTAATCCTGCATTACAGTCTCTGCATATAGGCAGATAGGAAAATTAACAATAAAAAAGATTAAAGGGTTTGTCATTTTTTTGCTTTTTTGTATCATTAAACAGAGAAAAACAAATTTTCATGCATTTCTATCATATGATACCTAGGCATTTCAGGAGAATGTCCTGGGCACAATGTTGCTTTTTATCTTAATGTGTTCCTTATCAAATTAAAACTTATATTTGCTAATTTAGTTGAGGTAGTAGTATCAAATAAGAGGTAATAATTGGAAAGGTTGAGATAAGACAAAAAGGGTTAAATACAAAGATCTTCAGAAAATAGTGTGAAGACATTATCTGAGATTAGACAAGAAAATGAACTATTTAATGTCATTCTCTATTAACCTAACAGTTAAAATAAGACCAAAATATACATAAAAATGAAATAAAATAATTAGGCAACACTTTAAATGGTTCACTACTATTAATTCATTTAGTATTCACTGTAACTGTCCTGGTCATAATGAATTCATTTGATATTAATGGGAATATTCAGCGGCAATTTCATTATAATGCAGTTTTAATTCATGTGCCATCAACATAAAGCAATACCAAAATTTGTATTTATTTTTTGAATACTCTACATGATCCCTAATTTTTAGAAACATTATGACAGTAATTATATTTTTTAAATGACAGTGAATAGCTCAGATTTAAGACAAACTAGAATTTTGCCTTGAGTGATACTAGTAATGTTAAAATTGATAGACAGTTGTGTAATTAAAATATCTTTGACATTCATAAAATATAGAGACTAATGGCTACTGCAAAATTTGTCATATGTCAATATTTGCTTATATCTATTTCATGCTGCTAAAACATTTTAACACATTGCCATTCAATGGACTAGCACCTATTTTTAACTTCCCATCCCTTGTTTTTGTGGAAAGTTGGACATAAATTATATATGTTGGCATTTGTTGAACTAATAGTTATTATAACTCTTTCCAAATAATCTTTCATTCACAATTAAAAATTATAATTGATCTTGTGATAAAAATTATATTCTTTTTAGTGAATGGCATTCAATTTTTATGGAAGATATTGAGTCAGTCTACAGAGAATTCTTCTGTGGAACTACAACCATAATGTTTTAATAAAAACCTTAAAAATGGCAGCAGAGGGGCACCTGGGTGGCTCAGTGGGTTAAAGCCTCTGCCTTTGGCTCAGGTCATGATCCCAGGGTCATTGGATCGAGCCCCACGTCAGGCTCTCTGCTCAGTAGCAAGCCTCCTTCCTCCTCTCTCTCTGCCTGCCTCTCTGCCTACTTGTGATCTCTGTCAAATGAATAAAATCTTAAAAACAAAAAATGGCAGCAGAAATGTACTCAGTATCAGGTTTACTTTTACTTTCTCTGAGGCAGCTTTAAACCATTTTACTGAACTGTATAAGAACTAATGATAGCAGACAAACAACCAAACGCACACTCCACTCAAAAGACCTACTGAAATAGCATTAACCCTTTAGGCAATTACTTGGCAATGAATAAAAAAGCAACCTACCCCAAAATTCCTTACTTGAAATGTTTTTCTCTAATACATTGCTCATAGACTTGGTAGCTTAGAAGTACATGTGTAAATAATTTGTTCTTTTATTCATTATTGTAGAAATAATTAAGTGCAATAAAATTCTCAAAATAGCAATAAAGAGTGTTTTCTGTCTCCCAACTCCACTGAAAATTTAAAATTGTTTAGAAGGAACATTTATAAAGTTAATTTATATTACTATTTTTGTTGGTATTTAAAGTAATTCAAAAAAATCATAAAAATTAAAAAAATAAAAATATAATCACTAAAATGAACAAATAACATATTTTTTGAATGAATGATATTTTTAAAAAATATTTTCCTTCCTCTCTGAAATAATTTAAATACTAAGCAGAACATATAAAACAGCAGTTTTAGGTTACTAGATATCAGGTAACCAGGATAATTATCTCTGAAAAAAGGGAAAGCAAATGAATCCTATGACTGTTCAGCTTTTTGAATGGAGGGAGAGTTACTAGGCCATAGCATTAGGAGGGATAACCTATATGATGTGCAGTAAACTGTGAGTTGAGGACACAGTGTGAATGTGGAGTCCAGAGAGACCAAGGTAGGTAGAATTCACAGAGCAAAGAGGGAACAACTACAGAGAGGGAGAGTGGGAGAGAGAATTGGAGGGAAGGGAGATTAAGTGATTGAAACAGAAAAACATCCAGAATTCTAGAGAGGCCATTTTACATGAATTTATGTGAATACTAATTGGCATATATATGTAAGCAAACTACTGTAAAATGGGTAAAGTACATCACAATAATTAGAGTAAACAATCTCCAGGACAGAGGCCTTAGAACAGGATCTTTTGGTACCAGCTATGGCAAAAAAGGAAAAAATAAAAAGTATTGACAAGCAACCAGGACAATGATCTCTGGTAGAAAGGAAATGCACAATTGAAAGAAATCATGTGGCGTACACAGAAGGTTATTGCGTCACGAAAAGGACAAAATTAGCCCTAAAGTTTGTTTTCATATTAACAAAGCTTTAAAAGCAAAAAAAAAAAAAAAAAAGCCATTTTTTAAGAAGATTTTATTTATTTATTTATTTACTTCCTTACTTCCTTACTTATTTTTAGAGAAAGAAAGCATGATTGAAGGGAGGGGCAAAGGGGGAGGGAGAAGGAGAGGGAGAGAATCTCAAGAAGACTGACTCTGTGCTGACCACAGAACCTGACAGCAGCTTGATTTCACAACACTGAGATGGTGATCTGAGTTGAAACCAAGAGTCAGACACTTAACTGACTAAGCCATCTAGACACCCCCTAAAAGCAAATTTTAAGAGGATCAAACTATTTCCAAGAACCTTAACAGCAACAAAGGGGAAAAAAAAGTAGTTCATTGATAGTTATGAGAGTACAAGAGTATCTGGTATCCAGAAGATACAATTTACAATATCTAGCATCTAATCAAAAGTTACCAGGCATGTAAAAAGCAGGAAAATATTTATCCATAAGGAGGAGAAAAAGTAATCAATAGATGGAGACCCAGAAATAATAAAGATAAGAGAACAGTTGAAAAGCCACTGAAACATGTTTCATATGTTTACAAAGGTATAAAAAAATTGAGGATGTTAAGCAGAGACATGAAAAATTAAAGAATTGCAGAAGACATGAAAAATTAAAGAGTTAGGAATGCACACTGCACTTTGTGAGTTGAAAAATACACTGAGATCACTAGCAAATCAGATACTCGAGACAAAAAGATGAGAGAACTTGAAAAAAACAGCAATACAAACCTTCCAAAATTAAACACCAAAAGAAAATGACCGATAAACAAAACAAAAACAACAACAAAACAGAACATCGTCGAGCTACTGGACAATTTAATTCTATTGAATATGCATGTAATCAGAGTGTTCTGAGAAAATGAGAAGAGAAACAAATGAAAAATTGAAGATCTTTCCAAATAAGAATAGTATAAACCCAAGTTCAGTGAACCTAAAACAAAACACAGGGATTAAAAAGAGAGAGAGAAAAAATAAGAGAACAGACTAGACAATTGAACAAGTATCAGGTTGGTAAATTTAATCCTAACTATATCAATCATCACATTAAATGTAAATTACTTAAAGACCCCAATTAAAAGTAGAGATCAAATAAATAAATAAATAAATAAATAAAAACTGAGATCATTCTATTTGATTAAAAAAGGAAGAAATTTTGTGTTGCCTGGGTGGTTCAGTAGGTTAAGTGTCTGCTTTTGGCACAGGTCATGACCTCAGGGTCCTGGGATCAAGCCCCTTGTTGGGCTTCCTGCTCAGCAGGATGTGTGCTTCTCCTTTCTCTGCACCTCTTCCCTGTTCATGCACTCTCTCTCACTTTCTCAGATAAAATCTTTAAAATAAGAAAAATGAAGAAATGCTGTATATGAAAAACCCATTTTAATTATGAAGACAAAATAGATTAAATGTAAAAAGGAATTAAATGATATTCCATTCTAACACTATTCCAAAGATGTTGAAGTGGCAACATAAACATTAGATAAAACAGACTTCAGAGCAAGGAACATTATCTTAACAATAAAGAGGTTTAGCTCAGGAATGCAAAACTAATTTAACTCTCAAAGCCAATCCATGTAATGTATTCTATTAAAAAGCAAAAAAAAATTTGTATGATCAATATATGTCTAAAAAAAAAGTCTGAATTTAAAATCCATCCCTGTGAGAAACTCTTTTCTGAAAAAATTAGGAATAGAGAGTAAAATTTTTAGGCTGATGAACCTTGAAACCTACAGCTAATATCATACTTAATGGTAAAAGATTGAATGTTTTCCTTCTAAGGTCATTAACAAGACAAAGATGCATGCTTGCACCACTTTTATTAAACATTCAGTTCTTTATAAATCTATCTCCCCATTAGCTATTAATGAAAATAATAAATTTTAAGCATCAGTGTTGAAAAACAAAACTGCATTAACCAGTCAAGAAGTCATTTTGCAGAGTAAAAACTATGCCATTATTATTGTTATTTCTGTATAGAAAAAAATAGAGGAAAGAATCCTCAAAAACACCAAAATTAAATATACTGAGGTATTTCCTCTTCATAAAGAGGCTTTTTTTAAGGGGGTAGGCAAAGATAGGAGAGCCAACACAGCTGCTGTTACAAGGTTCTCAGTGTTTTCTTATAACCAATAGGGTGTTAGTAGAAAAAAGTATCCTTCATTTTCTCCATTTTCACCACTTCAGGTCCTGTTGCCACAGACCATGGTAAAAACACTTCTCTTGACTTACTACAGCCAGAAAGGGACAGTTTATTGCATCTTCTCTCCACTGTCCAAACCTTCTTTTCTCAGAAAATGGCACCACTGGGGCACCTGGGTGGCTCAGTGGGTTAAAGCCTCTGCCTTCGGCTCAGGTCATGATCCCAGGGTCCTGGGATTGAGCCCCGCATCTGGCTCTCTGCTCAGCAGGGAGCCTGCTTCCTCCTCTCTCTCTGCCTGCCTCTCTGCCTACTTGTGAACTCTCTCTGTCAAATAAATAAATAAAATCTTTAAAAAAAAAAAAGAAAAAAAAATTGGCACCACTATACATCTAATTCATTGCTACTATCCTTCTAGTTAATTGTTCAAGGCAGAATGCTCGTAGTCATTTTTGTCTTTTCAGTTCCTCCACAACTGTGATTTTGTGGAACAGTGAATACTATGTCCTCTACCAATATATTTATACTGGATTCCATCCGTTCTTACCATTTTCATTATAATTCTAGGCCAAGCTATTAACTCTTCCTGGACTACTACAGCATCCTTCTCTTCCCTTTCTCTCTAATATGTACTTGGTTTGCAATAACGCTTTCTAGCAGTTAGCTCTAGTAATTTTCTAAATCATAAATCAGATCATAACATTCTCTCTTTTCTCTTTTCTTCATTCCAATCCACCATCCACACAGACTTTCTGCCTTATTAACATATATGGTCTTTCCCGTCCAATAACCTTTGTACCTCCTGTTCCTTTTGCTCAAGAAACTCTTCCCTATATGTTCACACAACTATCTCTAGGTCTGCCTAAAGTCTTTTTTTATGAGGTCTTTCTTGAAGGCCTGCTACAGCAGGATCCCCTACTAAAGCAGGATCCCTACCTCAATTACCACTTTCTATCACATTAAGATTTAGAGCTTGACTGTCTTTTTCTAATACTGCTTAAATTCAAGGTCTCATTCTCTCTTGCGCAATAGTGGATCCTCAACACCTATCACGGCACCTGGAGATTGATAAGCCTTTTATAAAATATATTCACTAAGGAGAGCACATGATGGGTTGAACACTGGCTGTTATACACAACTGATGAATTACTGAACACTACATCTGAAATGGGCGATGTACTACATGTTGGTAATTGAACTTAAATTTAAAAAAAACAAAAATAAATAAAAATGAAATATATTCACTGAATGATGGAATAACTTTGTGACTCAGGAAAATGCAAGCAGTCTGCCGTCTGTGAGGCATATAAAGTGAAACTATGTTCTCAATAAACAATAAGCAGAGGGAAGGAAAAAGAATTTTAAGTTTCCAGAACCCTTATTCTTAAATGAGAAGTACAGTTAATAAAGGCTCATTCTGCATTGTTTTCCCTCTTCCTTTATGATAGAATTTAAATCTGTGCTTGTGAAGTCCTGATTCTCTGTAAGAACATGAGCTGTCTACATGACTGTTTGATTATTGGCCAGTACTGCCTCCTCTATCAATTTTCAGGGAGATATATTAGAGACAAAATAAACTACTTTTAATCTTCAGTTGATGTTTTGGTGTCTTTTAACTCCATGGACAGGATTCCGTGGTTGATAAACCTGTATGAGGTCAGATCAGTCCCTGGTTACTGCGGGACGTGAACCTTCACAATCCCCAAGAAGAAGGGTCAGTGGGGAAAGTTCTCTAGAAAACTCCAGTAAAATAGATTTGTGTCCACCATCCGCCTTTTTTTAAACGTTATTATAATGACTTCATACCTTATGCACTCAGGTGGGTCATTAATTAAGTGAAGCTGTTACTTCATAACGTGAAAATTATAAAGGCCAAAAACATCATTTATGTAAATGTTTTTTGTTCTCAGTTAACATAAATAACAAGGTATACTGGCATGAAGGTGAGTTAATTTCCTTGTCCCACCCTTCATAACACTTCAGCCACTAACAAACCAAGATCATAAATGAGTTAGAAAACAGCCACAATTCCAATTAAGGACATCTACTAAATGTGATCTCACATATGTGTCTGCACTATGATGATAATTTATTTACAGAATATCTAAATAATTGCATTGCATCTCCTCTTAGGGGAATGGTATTTCAAAGGGATGGATGATTAGCCTAAAGCATCATTTTCTAATGTACAAATGTTAATAGGTATGAACGGTGTGTAGAGTTCAAAGCCCAAAATAAGTTGCTTTAAATTCATTACAACACATGGTTTCTTAGCTTCAGTGCTATTGACTGAAATATCACCTCCACAGAGGGGCAAGCTCTGACCACCCGATGTAAAATAGACCCTCCTCATCCACTCCTCTATCCCTTTACTCTGTTTTTTTTTCTTCCTCACTGTACTTATCACTACCTATCTTTATGTTTATCTTTGGAATTGCATTATTTGTCTTCATCACTAAAATATAGTCCCTTTTAGACAGTGACTTTGATTTATTCACAACTATATCCCAGTGCCAAGAATAGTATTCATAGATAGTAGGTCCTCGATATATATCTGTTGAACAAATAAATTCTACATAAGCTCAATTTAAGCCTTTACAGAAGAAAAAAGACATTCCCATATGTGGTCATGGTTTAATTGTCACAAAACAGAAATACCCTTGAAAATTCAATGGTTCTACTCTCTTAGGTACCACTCAAAAGAATGATTTAAGCTCAATCACCCTCAAACATAAAATTGACATTTTTGATAAAGGTTTTCTGGCATAGAGCTCAAAGCGTTATTAAAGAATGAACAAATTCAGTTACTTAGCAAATATTTTGTAATCAGTTCTTTTTGCAGAGCTCCACATCAAATTACGTGTTTGAATGGGAACATTTTATGTGTACTTCACAGGAGTTATTTTGTAATGATCAAGGTAGAGTCCCCATCTACAGATTTTCCAGACTAAAAACAGCATAGAAAGGTTCTAGAGTATCAACTCCCATCAGTCCATATCAAAGGTCAGTTTATGGAGAGATTTTAGGACTTGCCTATTAGTTTTCTCTTGGCTTACTTCTATGTAGAAGTGGATTAATTTTTAATGTAGACATGTATCCTGATCTGGGAATTGCCAGTCAATAAGATTCTCCTATGCCATTACCACTTTCTAAAAAAACTTTGCATCTATTTATAAAAGAGAGAAATTCCTTGCCTCATCTTTCTGTGGTGAATTGCCCATGATGGAAGAAATCTTGGGATACGTTCAAGGGGAAAGTGTTAGTTGGAAAAAATGAATTATTTCAGGAATTCAGTGTTGGAACACAACACAGGTCCTTGCCAATATGACTGGGGTCCTGTCGAATCCTGTGAGAAAACTCCAGATGGAGGAGGGCAAGCGTCTTCCTGGGCCAAGGCTGGGAATAAACATGGGAGGATCCCTGGAGTGTTTTCACGTCCTCCTTTAGATAGATCTGATAAGTATGGAGAATGCTTAACTTGCTCTTGTTGATGAAGTTCTAGAACCTAGGTGAGGTTCGGTGGGCTGAAATCTGGAGCCGATGACCAAGAAAGAATTCTTGAGACATCTTTGGTGCAAAATGGTGGTTTATTAAAGCACGGGGACAGGACCCGTGGGCAGGAAGAGCTGCTGCCCCGGTTGTGAGGGTAGGCATGCTATATACCTTGCGATTGGGGGGAGGTGGTGAAGGGATGGGAGGTTTCAACAGAGTTTTCACGTGTTAAGGAGGGCCTACAAGGTGCCGGGGGGAGGCCTTGCCCTTATGGCTTGATCAATGTCGTCTTTAGGTCAGGCACTAACATCAAGATAGTTGGGAGATTCTTGGTGGGGTGTATGATCTTGCTATCATTGGTAGGGAGGGAGACATTAGGGCTTCAGGAACTGAGAGTTATTTGCCTCTGGAAATTTGTGCTATTGATAAGGTAACCTCCCTGTTTAGGTCTCTAGGACATCTGTAGAGCAAGGGAGATTCCTGTTCTGCAGGACTGCGATCCCTGCAAGTTAACGATTTATCGTTTTATGGCAGTCAGGGGTGTCTGAGGAATGCTACACATATTAAGGAGGGGAGCGGGTGAAGAGGGGGTGCAAGACGCCAGCTTTTGCTTTGTCCTCAGCCAGCCTCCTGCTCCTTCATCACTTGTCATTTAAAGCTAAGAGATATTGTCATTTAAAGCTAAACTAAGAGATTATCTTGTTCACTTGCCTCACTAGATTGCCTGCATGTAAATCACATCTCACTCATAACCCACACCCTGCACATAAATCTATATCCTGTTTGTAATCAGATCTTGTGGAAGGTATAAAAGAAGTGATTGTAAGAAATAAAGACATCTACTGATCATCAGTCCGTAGTCCCCCCATCACTTCACTCCGATCACCAGGATCCCCACCTTGCAAAGATGACAATTCAGTATGACATATTTTTCTTGCTCTGTTGGCTTCCAAGTATTCACTTTCAACTAAAGTGAAAGAATTCTTCACACACAGATCATCTAATTTTTGGTAAATAATCACTATGGAAAATTATATAGATAGATAGATATAGATATATACACACACATATATATGTATATATACATATATATACA
Source organism: Mustela erminea (assembly GCF_009829155.1). Classification (NCBI taxonomy): domain Eukaryota; kingdom Metazoa; phylum Chordata; class Mammalia; order Carnivora; family Mustelidae; genus Mustela; species Mustela erminea. The sequence goes on from NC_045616.1 coordinate 49,006,985, forward strand.
CATATATACAGATAATGTATTTTTTGTAGAAATTTTTACAATTCAGTCACAGTCCTATAAAAAAAAATCTTACCAATTACACATACTTGTTATGTAAACAAATGTTCTCCATTTATATTTAGAAAAAAATAATAAAATTCTTGGTGAATCCTGCTCATTCAAGTATAAAACAAACATGGATAAATGTATGAAATAAAATAACTCTTTCCATTTCTTAATATATGCATTTATATTAAAATTTTTCTTTTTGTTTATAACTATCAAAAATACTATTAATATAAATGTTCTAATTAACTACATGAATATGAATAGTTGTCGTGATAATCCAATGGTAATAGTATATTAACCCTTGCAGTCCTATGATAAGAGAAAATTTTAAAAAATAATATGTGCGTTTATATATTTTTTCATATAAGTATGTTAAAGTGATAATAAACATTTCAAGTATAAAATATATATAATAAAAATTTCAAGTATAAAATATATATTATATATAAAAGTTTATATAATATATATAATCAAAATATATACATATATTTTAAATATAAAATATCTATATACATACACATATATACATACATACATTTTATATATATATAACATATATATATATGGTAGAATAAAATTTTGTGGCAGGAGTGAAATGAAAATACAAGTTATAGAAGAACAAGGAATAATCCAATATTTCTGACTATTAATGATGTGCTTTCTTCATATTTTTAAATAGATGATGCAAGCATCAAATTGCTATAATATTTATATTCAAACAGGAAGAGGTAATGTTTCTTTTCAAGTGCGTGGATAATATAAAGTTGCAAGGAACATTAAGAAACAAGGGAAAATGGCCTAATAAAAGGAACAAAATGATTCTTCGAAAACCAATCTTAAGGAAAAAGAGGTATGAATATGAAGTAACCATCATAAGGAGGATCAATGAATTCAGGAAAATGATACATAAGAAAAATTAGGATTTCAACAAGAAGAGAGTAATGTTTTTTAAAATGACCAAATAGAAATTTTGGAACTGAAAAACACGATCACCAAATTGAAAAATTAACTTGAGAGTTTTAACAGCAAACTTGATCAAGCAGAAGAAATAATTGGTGGACTCAAATGGAATTCATTTGAAATTTATCCAGTCAAAAGAGTAAAAAGAAAATAATGAAAAAGTGAAGAAAGCCTAAGTGGCCTTACTGGACAGACCAATATACTCATTATGGTCCAAGAAAGAGAAGAGTGGCTGAAAACTTTCCAAATCTAGGGGAGGAGATAGACATCCAGATTTAAAAAGCCCTGTGGGACCATAAGAACAAAACAAAACATTCCACACCAAAACATATTATAATCAAATTATCAAAAGTCAAAGACAAAAATAACTTTCAAAGCAATAAGGGAAAAATGACTTTTCAAATACAAGAGCAGCCTCATAAGACTATAAGTGGATTGCAGAAATATTGCATGCCAGAAGGGAATGGGATGACATGTTCTAAGTGCTGAAAGAAAAATACTGCTTACCCAGAATACTGTATCTGGCAAAACTGTGCAGCAAAAATAAAAAACAGATTAAGACTTTCCAGGGGGTGGGGAAGTAGGGCTTTCCTGAGCAAACAAAATCTTAGGAAGTTCATTTTGAGGCAAGCTTAGACTTGCCTTACATAGAATGTTAAAGAGAGTCCTTTGAGTTGAAACAAAAAAAAACAAAAAACAAACAAACAAAAAAAACTAAACAACAGCACAAAAAGCATATGAAAATATAAAGCTGACGTAAAGGTAAATTTATAGACAACAGAATACTGTATTTCTGTGTGATGATAGTATACAAATTATTTTTAATTATGGTAGAGAACTTTAAAGATAGAAATGTAAAAAATACCAATAACTATACATAACTTGGGACACCTGGGTGGCTCAGATGGTTAAGCATTGGCCTTTAGCTCAGGTCTTGATCTAAGGGGCCTGGTACAGAGCCCCATATCAGGTTCCAGGGTGGCTCAGCAGGGAGTCTGATTCTCCTTTCTCCTCTGCCTCTCCCTCTGCTTGTGTGCTCTCTCCATCTCTCTCTCTCGCTCTAATGAATAAATAAAATTAAAATATATATATAGGGACGCCTGGGTGGCTCAGTTGGTTAAGCAGCTGCCTTCGGCTCAGGTCATGATCCCAGCGTCCTGGGATTGAGTCCCACATCGGGCTCCTTGCTCCGCAGGGAGCCTGCTTCTCCCTCTGACTCTGCCTGTGCTCGCTCTTGCTCTCTCTCTCTCTCTCTCTCTCTGACAAATAAATAAAAATAAAATCTTAAAAATAAATAAATAAATAAATAAATAAATAAATAAATAAATAAAATATATATATATATATATAAGTCTATGATACCATCAAAAAAAAAAGTGTGTGTGTGCTTGTGGGCAAGAAGTAAAAGTATCGAGTTAATGTAATAAGCTTGAGGTTTTTTTTTTTTTCTCGCTTTAAGATAGACTGCTGTCCTAAAAGATATTTTATGTAAGCCCCCATTATAGTCACAAGGAAAATATCTATTAAAAAATATGTCCCGGGGCGCCTGGGTGGCTCAGTGGGTTAAAGCCTCTGCCTTCGGCTCAGGTCATGATCCAGGGATCCTGGATGGAACCCTGCATCAGGCTCTCTGCTCAGCAGGGAGCCTGCTTCCTCCTCTCTCTCTGTCTGCCTCTCTGCCTACTTGTGATCTCTGTCTGTCAAATAAATAAAATCTTTAAATATAAATATATATATATATATATATATATATATATATATATATCCCATTCAAAATATCAATAAAACAAAAAAGAAGACAACAAAAGAGGAAAAGGACAAAAGAGCTCCAAGACAGAAAGAAAACAATAAACAAAACAGCAAGAGTCCTTCTCTGCCAATAATTAATTTAAATGTAAATAGATTAAATTCCTCCATCAAGGGACACCTGGGTGGCTCAGTTGGGTAAGGGTTAGCATCTGCCTTTGTCTCAGGTCATGATCCCAAGGTCCTGGGATCAAGTCCTGTGACAAATAAATTTGTCCTTTCTGACAAATAAATAAAATCTTAAAAAAAAATCCTCAATATCAAAATACATGGTGTGCTAAGTGGATTAAAAAATCAGCCAACTATGTGCTGTCTCTAAGAGACTTACTTGCATTAGATTTAGGATACACACAGGCTGAAAGTGATGGGTTAAAGAAAGATATTTCATGCAAATAGTAACCAAAAGAGTACAGGGTACTTTTACCTGCATCAGACAAAACAGACTTTAAGCCAAAAACCATCACAAGAGACAAAGAAGGATATCATATAACATTAAAAGGGTGACTGTAGTTAATACTCTATCATATATTGAAAGTTGCTAAGAGAGAAAATCCTGAAAGTTTTTATCACAAGAACCAAAAATTTTGTAACTATATATGATGATGGATGCTAATTAGATTTATTGTAGTGATCATTTTACAGTATACACAAATATCAAATTGTGTTGTACACCTGAAACTAATGTTATATGTCAATGTTATCTAAATAAATTTCTATCAAAGGAAAAAAAAAAAAAAAGGGTCATTTCACCAGGAAAATATAACAATTATAAATTAAAATGCACACAACATCAGAGTACCTAAGTATATAAAGCAAACACTGATGAACTACAGAGAGAAATAAACAACTTGATGATAGTAGGGTATTTCAATGATCTGCTTTTGAAAATGAATAAAACATCCCCACAGAAGATCATTAAGAAGAGAATATATGAACAATATTACAGAGCAAATGGACCTAACAACTACATACACAGCATTTTACCCTACAGCAGTAGAATAAATCTTGTCTACACTTGGAGCATTCTCAAGAATAGATCACAAAACAAGTCTTAACATATTTAAGAAGACTGAAATCATATCAAGTATTTTTTTTCCTGACCAAGATAGAATAAAACTGGAAATCAATAGACAGAAAATGGGAAAATGTATGTATATGTGGAAACTAAACAATACACACATGAACAACCAATAAGTCAAAGACTAAACCAAAATAAAATCAGTAAATATCTAGAAACAAAAAAAGAGAGAACATAATGTACCAAAATATTAACAAAAATAGTACTGAAAGGGAAGTTCATAGAAAGAAAACCCTACATTTAAAAAGAAACCATATAAAATAAACAAACTAACTCTACACATCAAGAATGCTAGAAAAAGAAGAAATCTAATCCCAAAGTTAACAGAAAGAATGAAGTGATAAAGATCAGAGCTGAAATAAATAAAATAAAGAAAATCAATAGAAAAAAATATTACTGAGTTGTTTTTAAATTTATTTTAAAGATCAACAAAACTAGCAAATCTTCAGCCAGTTTCAAGAATGAAAAAAACACAGAAGACTCAAAAATAAGAATGAAACAGGAAACATTATATCACCACAAAAACAAAAATAATCTTGAGACTACTATGAACAATTAATTACATGCCAAAACAAGTGACTAACACAGATAAAAATGGATAAATTCATAAAAATATAACATCTGTAAAGAGAGAATCATAAAAAATAGAAAACCTGAACTGACCACTGAAGAGTAGAAACAATAATAAGATTGAAACAATAATAAAAAACTTCCCAATAAAGAAAGTCCTAAATCAGATGCTTTCACCAGTAAATTCTACCAAACATTTAAATCAGAATACAAATCACCTCAAACTTTTCCAAATATTGTAGAAAAAGGAGCAAACCCAAACTCCTCTTATGAAGCCAGCATTACGGTGATACCAACACCAGAAAAAAAAGAAAATAACTAAAGTCTAATATCTCTGATGAATACAAGTGTAAAAACCCTCTATAAAATACTAGCAAACCAAATTCAACAGCAATTTAAAAAGATCACACATGATCAAGTGAGATTTATCCTCCTGAAATGCAAAGGTGGTTCAACAGATGAAAATCAATCTATGTGACACACCACACTCATAAAGGATAAAAATAAATCATCTCAATGGATGAAATAAAAGACCCTGACAAGCGTCAACAATCTTGCATGATAAACTAGGAATAGAAGTACTTTAACATCATAAAGGCCATATAAAAATACTCACAGTTGTGCTCGCTTCGGCAGCACATATACTAAAAAAAAAAAATACTCACAGTGAACATAATCAATGGTAAAATGACCAGAAACAAGGCAAGGATACCCAATCCTGCAACTTATATTGAATATGATACTGGAAGTCCTACCTTCAGCCATTAAACAATAAAAAGACAAAAGAAGGATCCAAATCAGAAAGGAAAAATTAAATTTACATCTATTTGTTGATGACATGATCTTATATATAGAAAACCCTAAAGCTCCTGCCCCCACACACATAAACTGCTAGAATTAATAACCAAATTCTGTAAGTAAAATCTACGTCCAAAAATCAGTTGTGTTTCTATACACTAACAATAAGCTATGTGAGAAGGAAATTAAGAAAATAATTCCATTGACAATAGCATTGTAAGAAATAAAATAATGAGTAATAAACCCAACCAAGAAGACGAAAGACTTGTACAATGAACACTATATAGCACTACTAAAAGAAATGAAAGAAGGCATAAATGAATGGAAAGACATCCCACATGCATGGATTGGAGGAAACATTATTAAAATGTCCATCCTACCAGTTACACACATATTCAATACAATACCTATCAAAATTCCAATGGCATTTTTACAGAAACAGGAAAAAAAATTCAAATTCACATAGAGCCAAAAGGACACTGAATAGCCCAAATAATCTTGAAAAAAAAAATGGCCTTCCATTTCTTAATTTTAAAGCATATTACAACACAGTATGGTACTAAATAAAGATATACTTACTGATGGAACAGAATAGAGAGCCCAGAAATAGTTACTTAATCTTTGACAACAGTGCCAAGAGAATACACATTAGGAATAGTCTCCTCAAAATATGGTGCTGGGAAAACTGGCTATCTACATGCCAAAAAATAAAATGGTACCCTAATCCTACCTCATACACAAAAATCAACTCAAAAGAGATTAAACACTTACACATAAGACTGAAAACTATAAAGCTCCTAGAAGAAAACAAATAGGAGAAAGTAATAACATTGACATTACTCCTGGCAATGATTTTCTGGATAGAACCCCTCTCCGTGGGTTCAAAAGAAAAATATGTAAGTAGGACTCTATCAGATTGAAAAGCTTCTACACAGTAAAGTAATCAACAGAATGAAAGGCAACCTAAGGAATCATATATTTGATATGTGGTTAATATTGATAATATAAAAGGAACTCATGTAACTCAATAGCATAAAGACAAATAACCTGATTTTTAAAGTAAGTAATTGGAACACACATTTCTCAAAAAAAAGACATACGAATTGCAAACAGGTATACTAATAAGCGCTGTATGTCACTAGCCATGAGGGAAATACAAATTAAAACCATAATGAGATACCACATCACACTTGTGAGGGTAACTATATTAATAAACAAAAACAAAACAAAAAGAAAACCACAAATGTTAGCAAGAGTATAGAGAAACTGCGCATTGCCGGTGGAAATGTAAAATATTGCAGCTGGTATGGAAAACATTGTGGAGGTTCTTCAAAACACTTAAAATGAAACTAACATATCATTCAGTAATCTCCCTTCTGTGTAATCCAAAATAACTAACATCAGAATCTTGAAGAAATACTTACACTCCCATGTTCATTCAAGATTTATTTACAATAACCAAGAGGTAGAAACAAACTAAATGCCAACTAATTCATGAATGAATAAAGGATATATGGTATATACCTAAAGTAGAATATTACTCAGCTATGTAAAAAAATGTAAATCCTATAATATGCTATATGAATGAAACTTGAGGACACTGCAAAGTTAAGTAAGCCAGTCAAAGAAGGACAAATACTGCATGATTCCATTTATATGAGGAATTGAAAGTACTTGAACTTATCAAAGCAGAAAGTGGAATGGCAGTTTCCTGGCTGAGTTGGTAGTAATGGGAGGTGCTCAAGTGCTGTAAAGATTTAGTAATGCAAGGTGAGACATTTCTTGATCTGTCCTTCAACATTGTGTTTATAGTTAACTCTGTATCGTACACTTAAAAATTTAAGAAAGTAGATCTGTTACATGTTTCTTTTTTTAGCAGAATTATAAGAAAAAAAAAATCCCCATTTCTTTTAACCATACTGAAAAACATTAGATGCAATTTAAAAGGGAAAGATCCCATTGCAAAAAAGCACTTTACATACTTTCTTCATAACTCTTTCTGTGTGAAGGTTGAAGTCACAAAGAAAATGAAGTAGAACGAATATCCAGAATTTTCTGGGCTATCTGTTAACTCCTGAGGACACCAAAATGATTGCCTACATTGGGAACTCGGTAATAAAGATTTTCTGTTATCATCCAAAGTTGATACACTCTTTTGCACTCATGCTCCTCCCACAATGGCTATTTTCGGATCAATGTGCCAACTTCTGGTTTTCAGATGTTTGCATATGACCCCTTTGTCTGGAAAGGCTTTACCTCCCATTCCTGGCTTCTGCCCCTTCATGTCTGGTCTCAGGTTTAGTGTAATAGGTAAGGTAAGACTGTCTAAACTATTCACTCTGCATTGTCTTCCAGGTTACCGTCTTTTATTTCACTTTATTGTTTCCTTTATTACAACTTGTAGTTATTTCTGTGCTTATTAATGTATCAATTTTTATTATCTCATCCAGGATATAAGTTTCATGAAGATCAGAAACTGGTTCTTTCTTGTTGTTGTTGGTTTTCTTTTCGCCATCTCTGAATTTCCAGCATGTGAGATAAAGCAGTGCTGGTCAAACTTCAATATGTGTAAGACTTTCCTAGAGTTCTTTTTTCTTTCAGCTTTATTGCAGTATAATGATTAATAAAATTATAAGATTTTAAAGTATAAATTGTGAGGCTCAATATACATTGTGGAAGGATTCACCCAATCTAGTTAATGAACACATCCATCACCTCCTTCCTTCCTTCCCTCCTTCTTTCTTGGGAGAACTAAGTTCTATTCTCTTAAAAAATTTTGATCGTACAATCCATGGTAATAGCAATTATAGTGACCACGGCATACGTTAGACCCTCAGATCTTCTTCATTCTACAGCTGCAAGAACCTGGGTTTCTTGTTACAATGCATATTCTTTTTCAGGAAGTTTACGGTGAGCTATCAAATTATAGATTACTCAGAAGCTCCAAGCAGATGCTTACTGGTCTGCCGGTGCAAGGACCACAAACTGAACAGCAAGAATCTAGTGCACTGAAGATATTAAATAATTACATATTGACTGGATTCATGAATAAATAAATCTAAAAAAATACAACAAAAATCCCAACTTCAAGAACATAATCAAGAAATTGATGGTTTTAACTACAACATTTACTAATTGCTCATTAGTAACCATATCATGGCCATTAATTTTTTCAGTTAATAGCATGGGTACTATGCAGCTCCTAGGCAGCAATATTGCTTTAGTCAACAAATGATTCAGCAGAAGTTATTTTTATAGTACTTTCAATAGAGGAACAATTTAGAGTATTATATGCTGTTTGTGTTATTCTCTTAAATGAGAGCATACCATTACCAGAACTAAATTTTGGCAACAACTAAAATCTAATTTAAAATTTTTAAGGAGTTAACCCCTTATTTAGCTTTACAATAAGATGGTGTGTCAAAATGAAGATTGTCTATTTTAACTTAAAAGTTGCTTGGATGAATAAATGATTGAGTCCTATTATATGCCAGAAAATGTTAGTAGTTAAAAATTTATGGATTTATAAAGCACAGTTTGTAACTTTTATAAGATTTCACAGTCAAAAGAGGGGAGGCATAAAATAATGCAATTACAACCTTTTATAGCAGTATGAATAAGGCATCTGGGGAACCAGAGGGAGAGAAGAATTTACCTAAGACTAGAGAGATCAAGAACTTGGTGAGAGCAATTATTTTAACTTGAGTTTTTAAGAATGACTCAGAGTCATTTTTAAGAATGACAGTTTAGAATGACTCAGAATTCTTAAAAATGACTAGACATGGTTATGCAAATGCTATGTCACTGAAGGAAAAAAAAAATGTACTGAAATAGAAAATAAGGCCACAAAGATCGGGGTGTGTTGTGTAAGTAAAGAGCCTGGGTCCTGCAAGAGCAGGGTTCTTTAAAAGACTGGTAAGGTTCAGATCACAGAAACTTCTTTGGTTCACATGAAAGGTTTTGGACGTTATCTTGCAAGTGAGCAGTTTTCAACATGTGTTTCCCTGCAGCACAGGGGACAGATGATATTTACATATACAACTCAACGACATGGGCAGAGCCAAGGTTAGTGTAATTCCTTACATTCCATCTATGTTGATGCTTTATCATGTAAGAAATCACACCAAAAAAAAAATAGTGAAAATGTGGGATTATCATAGTTTTTATTCTACCTAAACTGATATGGTGAAGTAAATCATTCTCAAAATGATACACCTCTACAATAAAAATCTCAAATAAGCAACTTATTGTTACACATAAAGAAGCTAGACTAAGAAAAAACAAAACCTCAAAGGAGTAGAAGAAAAAAAATAACAAAGATTAGGGCAGAAATAAGTGATATAAAAACAAAACAAAAATAATAGAGCAAATCTGTAAACCAGGAGCTGGTTCTTTGAAAAGATCAACAAAATTGATAAACCTCTAGCCAGATTCATTAAAACAAGGGGGGGGGGGCTTGAGGGAGGGAGAGATGGAGAGAGAGAGAGAGCTCAAATAAAATCATTAATGAAAGAGGAGAACTAATAACCAACACTACAGAAACACAAACAAATATAAGAGAATATTATGAAAAGTTAAATGCAACAGATTGGACAAATCAGAAGAAAGGGATACATTCCTAGAAACATAACTGCCCAAAACTGAACCATGGAGAAATAGAAAATCTGGATAGATTGAAATTGAATCAGTAATCAGAAAACTCCCAACAAATCAAAGTCCAGGACCAGAGAGCTATACAGAAAAACTCTACCAACTACTAGAGAAAAGTTAATATCCATTAGTCTCAAATTATTCCAAAAAAGTAGAAGAGGAAGAAAAACTCCCAATTTCAGTCTATGAGGCCAGCATTACCCTAATATCAAAACCAGATAAAAACATCACACACACACAAAAAAAACTATAGGCCAATATCCTTGTTGAACATAGACACACACACACACACACACACACACACACACACACACAAAACCTCAAAAAAACCTAGCAAACTGAATCTAACAATACATTAAAAAAAATCATTCAACACAATCAAATGGGATTTATTTCTGGGATGCAAGCATGTTCAATATTCTCAAATAAATCCACATGATACATAACATCCATAAACCATATGATCATTTCAACAGATGCAGAAAACACATTGACAAAGTACAACATCCATTCATGACAAAAACTTTCAGCAAAGTTGGTTTAGTGGGAATATACCTCAACATGGTAAAGGCCATATATGAAAAACACACAGCAAATATCACACTAGATAGAGAAAAACTGACAGCTGTCTCCTAACTTCAGGAGCAAGATGAGGATGTCCACTCTCACCACTTTTATTCAACACAATAGTGGAAGTCCTAGCCACAATAATCGGACAACAAAAGGAAATAAAAGGTATCCATACTGGGAAAGAAGAAGTAAAACTTTCACTATTTGCAGATGACATGATACTATATATAAAAAACCCTAAAGCCTCCACCAAAGAACTGTTAGAACTAATAAATGAATTCAGTAAAGTCACAGGATAAAAAAATCAATACACACAAAAGAACTGAGTTTCTATAAACTAGTAATGATGAGGCAAAAAGAAAAATTAAGAAAACAATCCCACCTAAAATTGTATCCCCAAATAATAAAATACTTAGGAGTAAACCACAAAGGTGAAAAACCTGAGGTCTGAAAACTATAAAACACTGATGAAAGTTGAAGACAACAGAAAGAATACAACATTTATGCTCATGAATTGAAAGAACAAATACTATTCAAATGACTCTATTACCCAAAGCAGCCTACACATTTAATGCAATCTCTCAAAATACCAACAACATTTTTCACAGAACTAAAAAAAAAATCCTAAAATTTCTATACAATCACAAAAGACCCTGAATAGCCAAAGGAATCCCGGAAAAACAAAACAAAACAAACAAACAAACAAACAAAAATAGAACTGGAGGTATCACAATTCCAGACATGAAATTCTATTAAAAACTATAGTGATCAAAATAAGATGGCACTGGTACAAAAATAGACACACAGATTAAGGGAACAGAACAGAGCAACCAAAAATAAACCTATATTTATTTGGTCCATTAATCTTTGGCAAAAGGGTCAAGAATATACAATGGGAAAAAGGCTTTTCAACCAATCATGTTAGGAAAACTAGAGAGAAACATGCAAAAAATGAAATGGACAGTTTTCCTTCACCATACACAAAAATAAACTCAAAATGGATTAAGGACCTAAATGTGAGATGTGAACAGAACAAACACAGTAATCTCTCTGACATTATCCTTAGCAACATTTTTTCTAGGTAAGTATCCCGAGTCAAGGGAAATTTAAAACAAAAAACAAACAAACAAACAAACAAAAACTACTGGGACTACATCAAAATAAAAAGCTTCTGTGCAGTGAAGGAAACAATTAAAACAATTTAAAAGACAACATACTGAATGGGAGAAGGTATTTTCAAATGACATATCCAATAAAGTGTTAGTATCCAAAATAGATAAAGAATTGATAAAACTCAACACCAAAAAAACAAATTATTCAATTAAAAAATAGGAAGAAGACATGAAAAGACATTTCTCCAAAGAAGACATCTAGATAGTCAATAGATCATGAAAAGAGGCTCAATATCACTGATTATCAGGGAAATTCAAATCAAAACTACAATGACATATACCTCACACTGGTCTAAAAGGCTAAAATTAAAAAGCATAAGTTAAGAAGTATTGGTAAGGATGTGGAGAGAAAGAAACCCTCTTTCACTATTGGTAGGAAAGCAAATTGCTTCAGCCACTGTAGTAAAAAGTATGGAGTTTACTCAAAAATTTAAAAATAGACTTACCCTATGGTCCAGTAATCACACTACTAGGTATTTACCCCCAAAATACAAGAATGCTAATTCAAAGGGATACATGTATTCCTTGTTTATAGCAGCATTATTTACAATACACAAACTATTGAAGCAGCCCAAGTGTCCATCTAAAGATGAATGGATATACAAGAAGTGGTGTGTACACACACACACACAGACACACAGACACACACACACACACACACTGGACCATTATTCAGTCATGAAAAGAATAAAATCCTACTATTTGCAACAACATGAATAGAGCTAGAGAGTACAATGATAAGACAAATAAGTCAATCAGAGAAAGACAAATACCATACGATTTCACTCATATGTGGAAATTAAGGAAAAAAATCAGCAAAGGAGAGACAAAAACCAAAAAACAGTTTCTTAACTATAGAATCAGCAAAGGAGAGACAAAAACCAAAAAACAGTTGCTTAACTATAGAGAATAAACTAATGGTTACCAGAGAGGAGGCAGTTTGGGGGGGGGGGCATGGGGAGTGGAGATCAGGGAAATAGGTATGGAGAGTAAAGAGCACATATATCATGATGAGCACTGAGTAATATATAGAACTGTTGAATCATTATATTCTATACCTGAAACTCATATAACTATGTTAACTACACTGGAATTAAAATAATTTTCTTAAATGGTACACCTTTGAGTCTAATATGTCTTATTGTGCCTTTAACAGCACAACTTTCTAAAGTATTGCTACATTGAAAATGAATGCACTATATATTTTAAGTAGAATGAACATGATCATTATTTTAAGGAAAGTCCACTTTGTTGGCAGTGAGAAAGAATGAATTGTTGAGTATAAGGAGAGGAGTTAGGACTATCACACAGTGATTATCAATATACATGAGACACATCTATAGTGTTGTAGATTGACATGAAGGACTCCAGGAATTGGTCAACTCAACCCCTATTTCCAATCACTTTTTCCTATCTTCATAATAGTAGATAAGAAAATAACACCCACTTAACTTGTCTTTCCTGAAACAAGGGGTATGCATGTGACAGTTCAGGTCAATAAGCATAAATATCAGTCTGCCTAAAACTTCCAGGAGGGATTTCTTTATTCAAGGTAGGTACTGCCAATGCTTCCCCCTACCCCATTCTACCTGTCTCAAATAATGAGATAATTCCTGAAGTGCCATAACCACTGTGTGTCCATAATTTCCAAGAAAATTGCTAAGAGCTGATTGCCTTGGATTTTCTATAGCAGCCCTCTTCTAAGATTCTGTTAAAAACAAATGAAAACTCTTATTTATTTAACTTACTGCATGTTGAACTTGTTGTTCCTTGCATGTAACAGGAGACATTTCTGAATATAAAAGTGGGACATTAAGTTATATGAAATTCCCATGTGTGGGTATTCTGATACATTCCTTTCCATTCCAGTGAGGCATCCCTTATTGTAAATCTTTGCCTTAGTAACCCACTGTTATTGACGGGAGCATGTTTTATCTTTCAGTAGTGAAGGGAAGGGGGAGAGATGGCTTAGCAATAATATTTTGCAAGATAATTAGAATAGTTAGGTAAAATAGAAAAGGACAGCTCTACAGCATTAGTTGTGAGGATATAAAGAAGCAATAAATATTAGGAGTACAAAAATAAATACATTTTTGTTTGGGAATTATGGAATTAAGGTATTTGTGGAATATCAACAGATGCTGTTCAGTCTTCTTTGGGAAATAGAATTCTGATGCTCATGAAAGATAATAGACACTCAATGCTGACATGAAAAGTCTTATTATTTAGGTAAGGAACGTTCAGCCTACAGTCTGTGGTCCACATAACTTCCAAATAATTCCACAATTTAAACTTTTTTAAAAAATTAAATAGGTTGGCATTTATAAACATTCATCGACCAATACTAAGTTTTGGAACTGGGTATAAACATGGAAACATCCAGCTTACTGGCCATATAAACAACATTTATAATAAAATGGGAGTTATCTCACTAATCTGTTTGGGTAAAAGAGGTATTGTTTGTTCACACTAGTACTGTGTTTGATCTATGGAAGGTATAAACTAGTTTCACACATCTATTCATACATCTGTTTAACAAATAAGCTTATAGTCAAATAGTAAATACAAATACCAAATAATCACCTAATGTAAGACTACAACTGTGTTAATCATGAAGGAGGCAATTTAAGAATGCAATGCTTTAAGTCTGTATTATTATTAAGTAATTTGACCTCTGAAGGAAATGAGATAGTATGTCATTGAGAAATCTTAAAAAAATGGCCAAGATCTGAAAGTTAGGTAAGAGTTACAGAGCTGGGGTGGGGTGTGGAGAGTTTCAGGCATAGAAAACAAACTTGCAAATAACTTGTAGTGGGAAGGAAAAGGGAAATAAGAGAAACACAGAAAACCACTAGGATTGCCATGCAATTAAGGCTGGAAAAGTTACTGGTTCAGGGTTTGGGGGGGGGCGTGCTATGAGAGAAACTGTGCTTATCCTAGAGCATTGGAAAAGCCACTAAAGGTTATACACAGGATACGATGGATAAGCTAATCAAGATTGAATTCCTTTGTGTTCCTGCCCTTCATTATTCTTAATTTGTGAAAAACAACTCTATCAAAAATACTATTAAGAGCTACTACTATTTATAAATTATGTATATATTATTTTCAAGAGGATATAAGTAGGAATAAAAATAATTGCTTATTTTAATGATCATATTGATAAATCACAGAAATCAAGCACCTAAATTGTCAGCAATATTTAAGAGTTAACATAAAATTAAAAAGAAATAACAACAAAAGATACCCACATCCAAATTCAAATGAAGAATAAAGTCAAGATTATCATACCAACACATCAGAAGATATGTATGGGAAAGGCAGAGTGAATTAATTGAGGAAATATGTATATCTACTTCTATAGTTGGAGCCTAAACAGCACAAGCACTGCTTCTTTGTACCTTCGGTTTGGTGAGCTAAAATTGAAAAGATGATAAATATGCATTAAATTTTAACAGACTGACTTGCAAATGTTGTATCACAACATCTCAGTGAGCTCTAGTCTAAGAAGGAAATACTACAAATGCCTGACTTATAAACAAGTTCAAGTTCAATGGAAGATAAGATTTTTGAAAAAGAGAAAAGGGAAAGAAATGAAGTCACAGTTATAGCAGATGTATCATGAACATAAATCACTCCTTAAGTAACAGTGTCTTTATTCACGAAACATTATTTCAGAATGAATGTGCATCACTAGATATCTCTTTCATCGGTAGATCCCAATTTTAAGAAGTAATAGATCATGTCCTTATCAAAGCCACACATGGAATTTGGGTGAGAAAATGTATGAAATGTCTGATTGGTTGTCTAAATACTGGCAATGTTTGGCCATATTCTCTTTCATGAAAATGCTGAGAAATGATACTGAAAACAATGATAACCTTTAGGTAGAGTCTGATTTTAAGATATATCTAAATCAAGATACATTCCACAGTTCTTAAGGTTAAGTCTGTCCATTCAAATATTGCAAATTGTATCAAATTGCTTACTGACTACCAGAAGACTATATATATCTCTATATATGCATAGAAAAAAAAACAAAAAATAGCTCAATTTATTTACTTTTTTCTATGTGACATCCCCTATAATATACACAACCACACTTTAAAGTATTATTTCTACTTTACAGAAGGAAATGAGACTCAGAAAAGTGAAATATTTGCCCAAATTCATAGACCTGGTAAGCAGATGATACAGCTGAATTTGCTTAAAGCTTATTTCTAAATTGTTTTTGAATTATTGCTTTAAAAGAGCCACAATCTGAAAATGACCTAAATCATAAGGAGCAAAATTCTCTGTAAGTACCAGCTACTACTGTAAATCAAAAAATGATATTCAGAATATGATCATTTATTTAATTTTTTCAAAGATTTTATTTATCTGAGAGAGAGAGAGAACAAGAACAGCAGGATAGGGAGAGACAGAGGGAAAAGCCGACTCCATGCTGAGCTAGAAGCCTGATGACTCAGGGACGGTCACAACCATCAGGACCATCAGGACTACCAGGACCCTGAGATCATGACTTGAGCTGAAATCAGGTGCTCAACATACTGAGCCACCCAGGTGTCCCTCATAATGTGGTCATTTAAAAGAAAGTCCTGTTTATAACCAAATACTTCCCCTAAAATTAAAATTACAATTAAAATCTGCAATATTATCTTCATATTGGAAGACTGGATACATACAGAAGTAATCTTTGAAATATGATTTTTAAAGAGTACCATATTTTGAAATTAAGGTTTTCAAATAAGTGTATCATAATGGAGGTTGTCTCAAAGACATAAAACACAAATTTGCCAAGAGAGCTCTAAAGGTGTAAATGCTAGACATCCTCAAACTATTGGGACAAATTCAAACAGAAGACAGAACTTAACTAGCTACTTATTCCTTGGCTGGTGCCTAATACATTATGAAATTAAATACATATCTATTGAGTATCGGTAGAAGGTTCCATGTCCCTAAGTACATCCAGATATGACCAAGTGTTGCAAAGAAAACCTTGTGTAAACTCCGAACTGCTCAACTATTAGCAGTCTTAATCTCTCTGAACTAGCACATACATGCACACCCACAAGTACATGTACACAGGCATGCCTACACGTGCACGCACACCTCTGCCCTCCAACTCTTGTTTCCTTCACCTCTTTCCTTGTCTCCTGTAGGCCTGTATGTCCAGGTGATTTCTGTCTCTCACAAAAGAACCTCAAATTCTATTCCCACAACAAGGGAGTGACTGAGACCACAAGTAGTCACATTTTAAATTCTAGGGAAGCAGCCGTGATAACTACCCCAATTGTCTCTTTTTCTTATGGCAATAATAAGCCAGTAGCACAAATCTGGGAATCCTTTGTGCAAATGTTCTCTTCTTTGTTCATCAAAATGTATGAGATTTTATTGAGAGGTTCAGGTAACTGAGGGACTAGTTTATTTCAATAGACTAGTTTATTTCAATAAGTTATCTATATTAAGAGTGCTTCAAATTGAATATAGTTATTGGTTTAACTTGTAGGGGGATGGAGAATTTGTTTTGTAAGTTAAGTTGCTTTGCATTTTCTTACCTATCTTCAGCATCTGCCGAATAGCTCTGAATATCTGGTGTTGTATGAAATTTTTTTGGGGTCTTTAGAGTAGGCTTAGAACTTTTAACTGAAATACTGTCCCCTGGATCAGCAACATTAATTTAAAGTTAAAATTTTCCAATAAAGAAATAAAAATTGAAACTAGTTTTACCAGATTAATCATACAATAGAACATTGCTAGAATTTGGAAGACTTATACTAAGAGTGTACTACTGTTTGTTGATACTCTAAAATACTGTAACTCACAAGGCTGTCACAGACTTCAGGGCGTATAATGCTGCATGAAGTTCACTGCAGTCTAAAATATTAAAAACTATACACTCTAGTGGATAAATTAATAAAACTAGTCATGGTTATACTTCTTATTGAAATGGTCAATAGGTAAGAGAACATTATAGTTATTTTCATAGATATCCCCCTCTCTAATCCTAAAACTGTACTATTAAAATGGATTAATTGGGTAGAGAAAAAACTGTCGACAAAGAATGCCCATCAAAAATTTTCTAAAAAAAATTTCTAAAATTTCCTACAACTGAAAATTCACAGTGTTTAAGCTTATAAACATTTAACTTCAACACAAATATCTAAGTGAAAATAAATTCATAATCCTCCAATTTCTCTAATCAAAACTGAAGGGCTTTATTCTTTGCTGATAGTAGCTACAGGTTATAGATACAAAATTTTATTCAGGTGAAAAAAAATATTTAATTCTATAGTTCCTGGACTTTTCACTGCACTTTACTATATATGCAGAATATTTTTCCCAAGTTTACCAACTTCCATACTTCTACATATATTAAAAAATGAATTATTCAACTCCTTTTATGAGGTTAGAAAAACTCGATATCAAAGCCTGAAAAGGATAGTACAAATCAAGAATATACTTTTTTTAAAAAATTTTGTGTTTACTTTTATTCAAGTATATATCAGTCATGAAATTAGAAAACTGATGAACAAAATGTCAGTAACTAAATTCATAATGTCAATCAATATGGTAAAAGTGTGTGATAAAATTCATATCCATACTGAAAATAATTAACAAACTCAGAAAAGATAGCATTCTTAACATATGAAAATGTGCCTGTACAAATACCCACAGAAAATATTTTACTTACATGACATTATTGTCTTAAAATTAGGCAAAATAATATTGTGGTCTTTGAATATCTAAGTCAAGTTTAAATTTTTACTCTATGAGTAGCTAAATGTATATAGTATGATATTTTTAGCCAGGGTTAATATATATGTCTTCATATACATACATTAAGTACATATAAATAACATATAGTATATTATAGGGTATGTATATATATTTGTTGAACTGTATCATGTTGATAGATTAAGTATATAGTAGAAATATTACACTGATTAGTATTTGTTATATACTACAACCTATAAATTATCATTCACACAGCAAATTAAAATCTCCACATTTGAGATAATGAACAACTACTTAGAGTTAAATATTGATAATGAGCAATTGTGCTAAAAGGGGTAGATGATACAACTTGAAAGTAAAAAGTTGTTGAATTTCCATGGAATAAATACTGATCAAGGGGAAACAAAAGGCAAGTGATATATGGAAGATACATTCATTTTATTTTTATTTATATCTCTTGTGATTTGTTCTGATATATGGTTTATGTTCTACCTGCCCAAGATTTCCTGGAAAACTAACAAACTGTTTTGTCTCTTTATGCCTTGTAAAGTAGTGTCTTTATCAAAAACTCATCACCTTATTTTTTTTCTCATCTCACTCTGGACCCTCCTGCCTTAGTTGCATTGCCTTGGGTCATACCTCCCAGGAAAATATTAGTGCTTAAATTTTACTTCATGCTCAGTTTTCTAGGAAGCCCAACTACCTCAGTTACTACCAAAAGTGGCTTGACTCCTTTTGATGATTCTGGATGCTCTGGACAAAAGAAAAAGAAGTAAGCTATAAATTGTTACTTTAATCTGTAGTCTCAAAAGCAAAGGTCATCAAGAGCAGTTTTAAACAGACTCTTTCACAGCAATGGGGACCAAGATGTTAAAATCAAGCACAGAATCTGCTTTTGAGTTAAAGTGAATTGCACAGGAGACTAAACATTCACCCTAAGACAGTCCTATGTCCACATCAGAGCTTGAGAGAAAAATAGGTAAAACTGAGACTAGGTATTACACATGTGGGTAAATAAGCCCAAGAATATTAAGTGTTAAGATCCTCCTAAATTTTCCTGGTTAACACGGGAAATTTTCTTTTCTCCACTAGCAGAAGTGTCTTTCCTCACAGGAAGACGTTTTACATATGTCAACTCATACTGTCTCCTGGAATGATGTTGCTTGTCTTCACAATCTGCTTGTTCCTTCCTCATTACCACCACTAGATATACAATAACTAGCTTTATATAACAACATAATCTAAGTAGAGAAATACAGTTACCATGTAAGAATAAATAGCATCTGTATCCAAATAATTGAAACATCTGGCTGATATAAACCAGCAATCCTAAGAGCTTAATGTATACATTAGTACCTTGAAGGTTTTGGACCTAGGAAGGTAAAATAAAACAAAGAGTTTACTGACATGGAGAACTTCCATAATTTGCAGCAAAAATACCAAGAGCAGGTTTTATTATACTACTAAGATGGTTTCTTGAACGATGAGCACAATAACTCCATCAGATGGAAATGAATTCACTTCATGCAGTAACTACCTAGTAACTTGAAGGTACATGGAAAGTAAAGAATGCATATAAAGATAAAGGTAACTACATATGTGAATATATAAGATAGCATAAATTTGTCTGTAATGCATTTTTTCTCCCAAATGATTTTTTAAAACAACTAGGTACATAATAAGTACAAATCTGTGTTGAAGGACTTACCATTAATAAATATATAATCTCATTTATACATAATAACAGCAAATGGAAGAGAGAATGGAAATGCATATGTAAATTTTTTCTGCCACCATGATTTAGTAGGTTTTAACATGAACCAGACTGTAATATATTTAAATTAATAAACTTTATTTTTAAAACAGTTTGATTTAGCCAACAAGTGAGCAGAAAGTAAGAGAGTTTCTCTTACCACTCCCACTTAGTTTCCCATTTTACTAACATCTTGTACATCTTGTATTAGTGTACTGCCTCTGCTACCAGTGATGAACCAATATCAATATATTACTACAGTCTATAGTTATTTTAGGGTTCATACTTTGTGTCATACAGATCTATGCATTTTGACAAACACACAATATCATGGATCCACCACTATAGTATCACACAAAATAGTTTTACTGTCCTAACGTTCCCTCAAATTTATCCTTCCATCTCTGAACATCAGCAACCACTGAGCTTTTTACTGTCTTTATAGTTTTCCTCTTTCACAGTGTCATATAATTAGAATGGAGAGTGTAAAGTCTTTTTTAGTCTGGCTTCTTAAAATCAATATGCATTTAAGTGTCCTCCATGGCTTTTCATGACTTGATACCTTATCTCCTTTTATAGGTGAATAATATTCCATTCTATGAGTGTACCATAGAATGTTTATCCATTCACCTACTGGAAAACATTTTGGCTATTTCTACTTCTGGGCCATTATAAATAAAAGTAGTATAAACATCTGTAAGCAAAAAGCAAAAGATGAGTATTTCATAATTTTTCCTATGAAACTAAAATTACCCAAATACCAAAGCCAAACCAAGAGAGCACAAGAAAACTATAGACCAACACCTTCCTCCCAATAAATAAAAAGTAAAAATATTTAACAACATTCTAGCTAACTTTATTGACCAACATATAAAAAATATTTTTACATCATGTCTCAGGGAGCTTTATAGAAGAAATGCAAGTTTATTTAATATATAAAATCCATCATTGTAATATACCATAGTGATAAAGAAAACATTTCACATGGTCATCTGCATAGAGAAGAACAATTTTACAAAATTCAGCATATCTTTAGGATAAAACCACTCACCAGGTAGGAATACACACAACAACAAAAGAAGAAAAACAAAAAAAAACCACACTCTCTCAACATAGTAAGATATATTTTCTGCTGCTACTACTACTATTACTATTATTACTAATGACTGAATGAAAGAATAAAAATCTCATAGCTAAGATCAGATTAAATGGTCAAAGCCTCCTCTAAGATCAGGGACTAGACAAGGATGTCTACTCTCACCGCTTTTATTCCACATTGTACTGAAGTCTCTAGCTTGGGATATTTGAAAAGGAAAACAAATAAAAAACATCAAGATTACAAAGAAAGTAATTCTATCTTTATTTACAAGTGCCATAATTTTATGTAGAGAAAATCCCAAGGAAACAACAACAACAACAACAGACCACTGTAGCTATCAGAGAAGTTCAGCAAGCTTGCAGGATACAAAATAATGCAAAAATTAATTGTATTTATATACACTACTAGTGAAAAGGCCATTCTCTTTATATAAGTATTAAAAACAATAAAATACTTAGGTTATAAATTTAACAAAAGAAGCTAAAGACTTGTGCACTGAAAACTATGAAATACTTTTGAAAGAAATTTAAAAATACCTAAGTAAATGAAAAGATATCCCATGTCAATATAGTGGAAGACTTATTAAGATGGCAATATACCCTAAATTCATGTACAGATGCAATAGAACCCTGTCAAAATTCTAGATACAATTTTTTTCTTTCTTTTCCTCCTTCCTTTCTCCATTCCTTTCTTTTTCTTTCTCTTTTTTTTAGAAACTGAAAGGCTAATATAAAAATTCACGTGGAAATGCAAGGGACTAAACAAGAGAATTTTATAAAGGAAGAATAAAGTTTGAAGATTCAGCCTTCCTAACTTCAAATCTTCCTATAAGTCTACAGTAATGAAGGCTGTGTGGTACTGGCATAGGGATAGATATAAAGATGAATGGAACAGAAATGTGAGTAAAGTAATTAACCTTTGTATTTATGGCAAACTAAATTTTGACACGGGTAAGGCCAGAGTCCAAGACGGAGTTGTAAGAAGACCCTGAACACATACACTCCAGGGACACACCAAGTCTACACTATTTACAGAGAAATGCCACCTGAACTGAAGCCTAAGTGAACAGTTTCTGCAAAAGAGGAGAGGTAACAGCAAGAAAAATAAGAGAGGAAGACATGGTTTGAATAGAAGTAATATTTACATCAGACAATATAGACATTAAACAGGGACTGAAACAAGAGACAAAAGGGGAATTATATAATGATAAAGGGGTTAATCTGATAAAAAGATATTAAAAATGATAAATATCTATGCATCCAACATAGGAGCACCAAAATATACAACATAAATATTAACAGACACAAAAGGAGAAAGTGAAGGTGATATAAAAATAGTATTATATTATTGCTTACATCCTACTTACATCAATGGATAAGTCATCCAGGCAGAAAATCAATAAGGAAACGGTATCTATGAATGGCACATTAGATCAGACAGTCTTAAGAGTTTATACAGAAGATTCTCTTGAAAAACAACAGAATGCACATTTTTCAAGTGCACATAGAACATTCTCTAAGATACATCACGTGTTAGGTTGCAAAACAAGTCTCAATAAATTTAACAATACTAAAGTCATATCAAGCACTTCTTCTGACCACAGTAGTATGAAACTATAAAACAATTATAAGAAAAAAAATCAGGAAAAAACATAAATATGTCGAAGTTAAACAACATGCTACTAAAAACCAAATGACTCAGTCAAGAAATCAAATAGAAAATAACAAAATACATGGAAACAAATGAAAATGAAAATACGATAGTCCCAAATCTTTGGAACACAGCAAAAGCAGTTTTAAAAGGAAAATCTGTACCAATACAGGCCTACTTCAAAAAATAAGAAAAATCTCAAACAACTTAAGATTACACCTAAGAGAACTAGAAAATAAGAGCAAAGGCCAAGGTGAGCAAAAAGAAGGAAATAATAAAGATCAAGGTGAAAATAGATGAATTAGAGACCAAAAAAAGCAATGATTAATGAAAACAAAAGCTGATTATTTGGAAAGATAAACAAAATTAGTAAATCTGTAACCAGACTCATTAAGAAAAAGAGAGGCTCTTGTCACCCCCTCCCGCTACCCTTCTCCCCTCTGAAACCCTCAGTTTGTTTCCTGTGGTCCATAGTCTTTCATGGTTCATTTCCCTCTCTGATTTATCCCCCTTCAGATTTCCCTCCCTTCCTCTATGGTCCTCTGTGTTATTGCTTATGTTCCACATATGAGTGATGAGCACAGATTGCCATATGTAACTAATGAATCATTGAACACTACATCAAAAACCAGGGATGTATTATACAGTGGCTAAGTGTACATAATAAAAAAAATAAAATTCCATTCATATCTCAAATAAAAAGAAAAAGAGAAGATCCAATAAATAAAATCAGAAAGTAAAGAGGAGACACAAAAGAAATGAAAAGATCTTAGAAAGTTTAAAAAATTCATACACTAACAGATTCAACAAACTAAATGAAATATACAATCTTCCCGAACTAAATCTGGACAAAATAGAAAATCTAATCAGACCAATTACTTGTAACAAAATTGAATCAATGACCAAAAAACTTCTAACAGACACAAACTAACAGACACAAAACCAGACCAATTCACAAGCAAATTCAATAAAAAATATAAATAAGAGTTAATACCCAGTCTCCTCAAACTATTCCAAACAATGTAAGAGGTAGGAAAACATCAAAATTTATTCAATGAAACCAGCATTACTCTGGTACCCAAACCAAACAAAATCACTACAAAAACAAAAAAAAAAAGAGAGAGAGAGAGCTACAGACCAATATTCCATATGAAGACAGATGCACAAATCCTCAACAAAATATTAGCAAACTGTGTTCAACAGTACATTAAAAGGATCAGTCACCAAGATCAAGTGCAAGGGAATGCAAGGATGGTTCAATATTTGCAAATCAATAAATGTGAAACATCACATCAACAAAATGCAAGATAAAAATAATTTAATCATCTCAGGGCACCTGGGTAGCTCAGTCATTAAGCATCTGCCTTCAGCTCAGATCATGATACCAGCGTCCTGGGATCGAGCCCCATAATGGACTCTTCTCCCTTTCCAGCTCCCGCTTGCTCATGTTCCCTCTCTATCTCTCTCTGTCATAAATAAGTAAAATCTTTAAAAAATTTATAATTTAATGGACTCAATAGATGGAGAAAAAGCATTCAACAAAGTATACCATCCATTCATAATAAAAAAATCTCAACAAAGTGGGCTAGAGGAAATATACCTCTACATAATAAAGCCTATATATAACAAACCCACAACTAACATCATACTCACTGGTGAAAACAGAGTTTTTCCTCTAAAGTCAGAACAAGACAAGGATTTCCATTCTTGTCACTTTTATTCAACAAACTACTAGAAGTCCTAGCTACAGCAATCAGACAATAAAAAGAAATAAAAAGCATCCAAATCCAAATTGGTAAGGAAAGTAAAACTTTGATCATTTGCAGATGACATAATACAATATATAAAAAACCCAAAGTACTTTAAAAAGTAATAAATGAATTCAATAAAGTTCCACAATACATAATTAATACACAGAAATCTGTTGCATTTTATCCACTAACGATAATAAAGTAGGAGAAAGAAAAATTAAGAAAACAATTTCATTTAGAATTGCACCCAAAAGAATAAAATACCTAAGAATAAACTTAACCAAGAAAGTGCAATACCTATACTCTGAAAACAATAAAACACTGATGAAAGAAAGTGATAATGACACAAATGGAGAGATATTCCATACTTATGGATGGAAAAACTAATGTTATTAAAAGCCCATACTACCCAAAGCAATCTACAGATTTAATGCAATCCTTATCAAAATACCGACATCATTTTTCACAGAACTAGAGCAAATAATCATAAAATTTGTATGGAATAACAAAATAACCTGAATAGCCAAAGTAATCTTAAGAAGAACAAAGCTGGAAATACAATCTTAGAGCTCAAGATACTTCACAAAACTATAGTAAATTAACACAATATGGTATTGGCACAAAAATAGACACATAGATAAAGAGAACAGAATAGAGAGCCCAGAAAGAGTTCTACAATTTTATCGTCAATTAGTCTATGATAGAAGAGGCAAGAATACACAATGGGGAAAAGACAGTCTCTTCAGTAAGTAGTTATAGGAAAACTAAATGAAATTGAACCACTGTCTTATGACATATAGAAAAATGAACTCAAAACTGTTTAAAGACCTCGGGACGCCTGGGTGGCTCAGTTGGTTAAGCGGCTGCCTTCGGCTCAGGTCATGATCCCAGCGTCCAGGGATCGAGTCCCACATCGGGCTCCTTGCTTGGCAGGGAGCCTGCTTCTCCCTCTGCCTCTAGCCTGCCACTCTGTCTGCCTGTGCTTGCGCTCTGTATCTCTCTCTCTCTCTAACAAATAAATAAAAAAATCTTTAAAAAAAAAAAAATTGTTTAAAGACCTAAATTTGAGACATGAAACCATAAAACTCCTAGAAGAAATCATCGGTCATAATCTCTTTGACATTAGTCTTATCAACAAATTTTCTAGATGTGCCTTCCGAGGCAAGGGGAAAAAAAGCAAAAGTAAACTATTGGAAAAATGCCAAACTAGAAGATGATTTTTGCACAGTCAAGGAAACAAATAAAAGTGAAAAAGCTATCTGCTGAACAGGAGAAGATAATTACAAATGATATTTCCCAGAAGGGGAAATATCCAAAATGTCCAAAGAGGTTAATATCCAAAATATATAAAGAACTTATACAATGCAAACACACACACACACACACACACACACACACACACACACACACACAATTTGATTTTAAAATCGGCAGAGGACCTAAATACATATCTTTCCAAAGAAGACATACAGATAGCCATCACACACATGAAAAGATGCTCAATATCACTCATTATTAGGGAAACGCAAATCAAAACCACAATGAGATATCACCTGTCAGAATGCATCAAAAAGACAAGAAATAACAAGAGTTGGCAGGATATACATAAAAAGAAACCCTCATGCACTGTCATTGGGAATGTGAATTGGTATAGTTATTGTGAAAAACAATATGGATGTTCCTCAAAAAACTAAAAATGTAAATACCATATGATCCAGTAATTTTACTGCTGACTACTGAAAACATATATGCATTCCTATGTTTATTGCAGCAATATTTACAAAAGCCAAGATAGGGAAGCAATCCAAGTATCCAACAATAAGTGGATAAAGATATGGTGTACATACATACATATATACATGCATAAAATGGAATGTTACTCAGCTATTAAAAAAGAATGATATCTTGCCATTTTCAACAACGTGGATGAACATAGAGAATATTATACTAAGGGACGTAAACAAAGAAAGTCAAGTACTATATGATTTCATTTATAGGTACAATCTGAAAAAAAAAAATCAGTAGACAAACAATGAACAGAAATAGACATATAAATACAAAGAAAAAACTGATGGTTGCCAGAGGAAAGAGAAGGAGCATGAGCAAAATGGGTCAAAAGGGAGTGAGAAGTACAGGCTTTGAGATATGGAATGAGTAAGTCCAAGGGATGAAAATTATAGCATAGGGAATACAGTCCATAGTATTGTAATAATGTTCCATGGTGACAGATGGTAGATACACCTGTGGTAAGCATAGCATAATGTATAGATTTGCCAATCACTATGTTATACATCTGAAAATAATATAACATTGTGTGTCAAACAAATGTCAATTAAAAAATTTTTGACAAAGAGCCAAGATAATTCAATCAAAAAAGAACAGTTTTTTTTTTTTTTTTTAATTTACGCTGGGAAGCCAACTGGATAGTCACATGTAAAAGAAGATGTAATCCTTCATCAGAGTATATACAAAAATTAATTCAAAATGGATCAAAGATCTAAATATAAGAGGTTAAAATTATAAAACTCTCAAAATAAAACATCAGTATAAATGTCCATAAGCTTGGATCATGCAATAGATTCTTAAACAGGATACCAAAAACAAAAGCAAACAAAGAAAAAAAAAAAGATGAATTTGGCTTCATCAGATTTTTAGATTTTTGTGCTTCAGAATACACCATGCAGAAAGTGAAAAGAAAATTCCCAGAAGGAAAGAAAATATTTTCAAATTTCTTATCTTCTTAGGGGTCTAATATCTAAAATATATAAATAACTATTAGAATTAAACAGTAAAAAGTCCAATAATCCTATTACAAAATGGACAAAACACATGAATAGAATCATTTTTTGAAAGAAGATCTGCAAATGGATAATAGATATATTCACCACCATTGGGAAAGGTAAATCAAAATCATATCGATATATCACTTTACAAATACTAGGATGTTTACAAAGGGACAAAGACTAACAAGTGTTGGCAATCATGTGGAAAAATAGGAAATTTCATATACTGCTGGTCAGAAAATAAAATAGTGTAGCTACTTTGGAAAACAGTCTGGCAGTTCCTCAAAAAGTTAAACATAAAATTACCGTATGATCCAGAAATTCTACTCTTACATATGTATCTAAGAGAATTGAAAACACATGTCCACACAAACTAGTTAAATGTTTTTAACACTACTATTCAAAAAGTCAGAAAAGTGAACACAACCTGATGAAGGGATAACAGAATATTACTTAGCCAAAAGAAAAAAACAAGAACCCGTGTCGCAATATGGATTAACCATTAAAACATTATTCTAAGTGAAAGGATCTAGATAGAAAATACCACATATCGCATACTTGTTTTTGTACAAAATGTTTAGAATAAACAAACCCATAAATTTAGAAAAGAGATTATTGGCTCAAAGGCCTGGAAGGATAAGAAGTAAATGCTAATAGGTATGGGATTTATTTTTCAGTTGATAAAAATATTCTGGATATTGATAGTTGTGACAACTATCCCACTTTGTGAATATACTATAATCCACTGAATTGTATGCTTTAAAAGGGTATTTTAGGGGCACCTGCGTGGCTCAGTGGTTAAGCCTCTGCCTTTGGCTCGGGTCATGATCTCAGAGTTCTGGGATCAAGCCCCACATTGGGTTCTCTGCTCAGCAGGGAGCCTGCTTCCTCCTCTCCTCACTCAATTGAGGGGCAGCATGTGATGGCAAGCTGGAGGAAAATTATAGCTAACAATCATTCCCTTCTCTTGGCTAAGCTAGTGGAGTCATTCTTTTTTTTTTTTTTAATTTTTTATTTTTTATAAACATATATTTTTATCCCCAGGGGGACAGGTCTGTGAATCAGCACTCACCAAAGCACATACCCTCCTCAATGTCCATAACCCCACCCCCCTTCTCTCAACCCCCCTCCCCCCAGCAACCCTCAGTTTGTTTCGTAAGATTAAGAGTCACTTATGGTTTGTCTCCCTCCCAATTCCATCTTGTTTCATTGATTCTTCTCCTACCCACTTAAGCCCCCATGTTGCATCACCACTTCCTCATATCAGGGAGATCATATGATAGTTGTCTTTCTCTGCTTGACTTATTTCGCTAAGTATGATACGCTCTAGTTCCATCCATGTTGTCGCAAATGGCAAGATTTCATTTCTTTTGATGGCTGCATAGTATTCCATTGTGTATATATACCACATCTTCTTGATCCATTCATCTGTTGATGGACATCTAGGTTCTTTCCATAGTTTGGCTATTGTGGACACTGCTGCTATAAACATTCGGGTGCACGTGCCCCTTTGGATCACTACGTTTGTATCTTTAGGCCCCTCCCCCCGGGGTCTATCTTCCCATCGCTTTGGATTCACATCTCCGCTGGTCCTACCTTTCAGAAAGTGGTTGTTTTTCTGTTTCCAGAATTGCTGTTCTTCTTCTCTTTGATCTGCGGATGGATTTGCAGGTGTTTGCAATCTTTAGATAAGCTATCTAGCTGATCTCCTGCTAGCTGAAGTAGTCTCAGCCTGCTACTTCTTTGCCATCTTGACTCCTCCCCCTAGTGGAGCCATTCTTGAGTGAGAAAAATTAATCCTCTTTGCCTAATCTATATAGTTTTGCATTAAAACATTGAAATATTTAAAAAAAAAACAGTATGTCTTAAATGCTGAGTGACAAGAATACAGCTTGATTCTATGTTTCAAAAATCTTATGGGTTAAAAGGTAAAGTAGATTGTGTTTAACACAAACATTCCACACCCTTGTAAAGCTGTTTGTATCACTACTCTGCAATTTATAGCAAAGGTCCTAATACTGTCAAAAAGTAATTGGAGTTGAAGTTGGTGTGCACCTTGCATTAATGAGTTTCCATAACAGTGTATAACTGGAAGCCTCAGAATGAAAGAGAAACTATCAGAAGATGGCAATAACTAATGTTCAGATGGTTTGTGATGGTTACTTAATATAGAGAAATATTGCAGAAAATTCACACCATGAATTCTGAGGATCAGGAGCTGAAGTCCAGCCATGAAGAACATTTGAAAGAAAACATGTTCAAAATGATCCCTCAGATAAGGAAGCAAGGCAAGAGAGAGGACAGCAAGAGGGTGACAGAACTACTTGAATCTGCATGTGAGGTCAAAATGAGCCCAGTATTAAATCTGATTCTCTGAAGCTACTAATACTGAGCTACATGAATAATCATTTCTTATCCCTAATTGTTATGCCTTCATCAGCTGTGAATCTGGTCACAGAGTGACCAGTCAATAACTCTTTACTGAATGACCTCAGTAGTGACAGAGAGATACAGGGGCAAAAAACTAAGTCTACCATTAAACTTAACTATCTTCATGCAGCCAGTCCTTTTAATGATATTAATAGCTTTCATGAGGTCAATAAATACAGTGTTAAAAATTATTCCTTAATTTCTGCAGTTTACTATGAAGAATCAAGTCATTCAGTGACCCTTTAGTGTGGCCTTAAGCTTCACCATAATTCTAGAATAGTTAACAAAGAGGTTCCAAAGCCAAAGCAAACAATGTGGGGACCAAGATTCCTCCTTCCACAGAACATTCTAAATGCATACTACCTACAGGCATAGACTATTAAAAGATGGCATCGAAGTAAAATTAACCCTATTATATTATGTTAAATTCCCTACATTTCCAAAATTCTATCAATCATCAGGTGCCAAAACTTACTTGGGCGTTTAAAGTATACTGGGCATATTGATGCTGTTATTGATGTTTGGAAAGTCTAAAACCTTATATATTGTGATTTTGATAGATGAACATTTGTTGAGTAGAGTTTCCGAGATCGGAGGTGTTGGATAGTGAGTCATAGTTCAAAAAGACAATAAGGCAAAGGGAGATAGAGAATTTGGTTGTTTGTTTTCTTTATTTTACTCACAATTCCTAGAGTCGTTCTAGGGCATGCCTGAGAGACCACACAGGGAGATCAAGGCAGGGTACAGGCAGAGAGTGAGCTATAGGACGGGGGATGCATCCTTTATGAGAATCTGCAGTGGAGTGCTTTTGGAGTTGTTCCTGGGCTAGGGCCAGATTGCTCAATTCAATCCAAAAAGTGCTGGGTTTTTTGGTAGGTTTCACATGGATCTTATTTAAGAGGTGCAAAAAGAGGAGAAAATGGGGGATAATTAATGCAGAAGAACTTATTTTCAGGATATTACAGAAGTCATACCAGGAATTTATATTTCCCTGTGATTCTGCTAATCTAGGGGATGAATGTGACAGAGGGGCTAGTCTGAAGCCCCTGCAGGGTGTTGTAGCCACAAGAAATGGATGCCAAGGCACAAGTATTATGGAGTAGTATAGCTAGACGTTCAACAATGCTGACGCTTTCTCAGTTGGGGCAGCTGCTGAACCGACAAGAGAGGATGATCTGTGTGAGAGGGCAGTTGGCAGTTTATCTAGATTTTACTATCTTAACATCGGCTTATTAGTATTTTTTTGTTTTAATCACAAGGGGCGAGGAGACAATTAAAATACAGTACTTGAACATTGGTAAGAAACTCCTTGATATTTCCATCAGACTTCTTTGACTAAGTGATTATAGTGATGGGAGAAAACCCCTGGAAATTATGGCTACCAAGCAAATGATACCCAAGTTTCTCTTTGCTGTGTAACATCCATAATAAACAGGAGATAATAAAGTTAGGATTGTTATAGTTCTCGGTAAGAATTTATTCCTCTAATAAAATGTTTAAAGACCAGGAAATTAAATAATTCTCTTTGATATATTAAAATTATCCCTACACCAAAAATTACCATGTATTTATGTATTCACTCAACAAATTTGTATTAAGTGTCTACTAAGTGGCAGGCACTTAGTGGCATGTATAGGAGAGATGAAACAATGAGGGTATTATCCATAATGGTGTATTTTCAACAATGTTTAAGATCTTTTGACAATCGTGGATGTTAGGAAATGATTAACAGATTTTGGACAAAGCACTGTATAAGAAAATCTCAGATGTTGCCTGTTTTTCAAACAGTAGTCATATTTTATAAAGCATGAGAATAAGATAGTCAAAAAATTTTAATCTTTTCCTTTTGAATGTCTTGTTTGCTCACTAACCAACAGTGTCAGACACTTAAACACTTATGTCCCAATCTTGCCCTAGACTTGCTCCTCCTTATGTTAGAACTTGGGTGATAGTTTTCAAGATTTTCTATATCCCTACTCAAAATTAAGTGCTATAAATACTGGAATTTTTTTTTTTTTTTAAATAACATAGCATGTCTGTTGAGGTATAGTTACAATCTCATCTCTTACCAGGGCATTAATCAAGTTTTCCTTTTGCATTACCTATCTATTAATACATTCAAAATCTATCAGAACAAAGATAACTCAAAATTCCAAAGGCAGTTTATGAGTTGGTATATTTTATGCTATAAATGTATAGTGTCATGAATATAGTACAAACCAATAAAAATCTGGAAAAAACTTAAGGTTTACTTAAAGATTTCAATGAATCCTTTTACAAAGATAAAAACCACTGACACTGAATCAAGTGTATAAATATGGGCTTCCATGTATTAGGTTTGCTTAATATGATATATGCTCACAAGTTTCCCAAAACCTTTTGACTCTGTACATACTGTTTATATTACATAACAAGTCATCAGGGCACATAAGAAAGAGCATTAGACCAATAGTCAGGACTTCAGGCTTGTGTGTACTTGAACGTGTCTTCTAAGTCTCTGATTCTTATCTGTGATGGTTATTTTTGTGTGTCGACTTACCTAGGCTAATAAACACCTAGATAGCTGGTAAAACATCATCTCTGGGTGTGTCTGTGAGGGAATTTCTGAAGAGATTAACATTTGAATTAGAGATCTAAGTAAAGCAAAGTAAAGCCCTCCTCAGTATTCCTGGGCAACACGGAATTCCCTGAGGGCTCAAATAGAATACAAAAGGGAGAAGAGTGGTGAATTCTCTCACCACCTCTCTGCTTGAACTAGGACATCCATCTTCTGCTGCCCTTGGACATCAGTGATCTTCAAGCCTTTGGACTCAGACTAAATTTACACCAGCAACTCCACCTCACTTAGTTCTCAGACCTTCAAACTCAGACTGAATTACAATACGTGCCTTCCCAGTTCCCAGCCTGGAAAGGGCACACTGTAGGACTTCACAGCCTCCATAATCATAAACCAATTATATGATAAATCTCTCTCTTTCACCACGGTATATACCGGCATACCTCAATTTATTGGGCTTCATTTTACAGCACTTTGCAGATACTGCGTTTTTAACAAATCGAACGTGTGTGGCAGCCCTGCATCAAACAAGTCTATTGGCACCATTTTTTCTAACAGCATTTGCTCACTTCATGTCTCTGTGTCACATTTTGATAATTCTCACAATATTTCAAACTATTTTACTACTATTGTATTTGTTATGACCTGAGATTGTGATTAGGACTCACTGAATGCTCAGACAATGCTTAGCATTTTGAGCAGTATTTTTTAATTAAGATATGTATATTGTTTTTAGACATAATGCTATTGCACACTTAAGACACTACAGTATATAATATGTCCTGGGAAACTTAAAAATTTATGTGACTTGCTTTATTATGATATTTGCTTTATTGCAGTGGTCTGGAACTGAGCCCATAATATCTCGTATTCCTATACGTTCTGATGGCTCCATTTCTCTGGAGAACCCAGAATAATTCACAGTCCAAAGGAATTTACCAGAAGCATGCTCAAGTGTCTTCCAGTTCTAAAATTTGATGATATGGCATGGTGCGACAGCTACTTTCTTCCCGCTAGAAGTTTCTAGTCAGGGGCGTCTGGGTGGCTCAGTGGGTTAAGCTAAGCCTCTGCCTTCAGCTCAGGTCATGATCTCTGGGTCCAGGAATTGAGCCCCACATCAGGCTCCCTGCTCCGCAGGGAACCTGCTTCCCCCCCATCTCCCGCCTGCCTCTCTGCCCACTTGTGATCTCTTTCTTTCTCTGTCAAATAAGTAAATAAGATCTTAAAAAAAAAGAAAAAGAAGAAGAAGTTTCTAATCAGTTCCTACAGCATAAAGGTATTTACTCAAAGTAATCTAGCTCTTTCTTGATGTGATGTAAGCTATCTGTAGGATTCATTTCTAGTCTCTGTTACATGCACACTGTTGAGTTTTTCTAAGTGTTTAGATATTCAGAGAGCTTCAGTAACATGAAGGCTCTCAATGTTCCTGGACTGCAATTTTGTGATCAATATTCCAGCTTGCTTTTTGAGGATTTCATGTTAAACCTAAGCTACTTTCTCTTGCTTCATTAAAAGGGATTATAAAACTGAAGTTTAAATTGAAGGGTAAATATACTCTCTTTTAAACAGAAAGCAATATTATATTCTAATTATTGAGACACTTATCATGTTTGCTATCCCTATTGATTTTTTTTTAACATCATTATGTTGAAAAATCTTTCCAGCCATGACCCACTGGAAGATGAAGTCTAAACATGAAATTTCAAAGTTCATAGGTACTTTGGGGATGCTATGCCACTCAGCCTGATATAGACTAAGAGCCTCAGATAATTGAAAGAGCATTTACATTAGGAAGTTTCTCAAGGATTCTGAACTGTCAAATTACATGGGAAGTTACAGCAAAAACTAACTCTACATGACTCAGGACAATTACCTGATTCCTATCAATGGAGATAGCATGGAATCACAATCGTAACCATTGTTTGCACTGAAATCATAATGTGCGCCTCCTACTCCAAAGATTGCCATGATTATTGACTATCTCAATACGAGTATCGATTTCCCTCAAGTACCTTGACATTTCAGATTTTATCATTGAATTGTTTGCTATTGCTTATCTTCCTGCTTTTGTCATACTCTGTCAAAGTACTTTCTGTTCCTGGAACCCTCCCCTCACCTAAAATCTTCTGCTGTCTGCATATTCCTCACATGTACCTACTTATTTTACTTCTCTGTCCCCACCTGCAAATGAGATTGGATATTTGTATTTGTCTCCCCCTTTTCCATGACTAGAAGCAAAATCATAGCACTAGCAGTGCCTCACAGGGCTTCCTGGACACTTGCCTTCTTCCTCTTTAATTGGTAGTCTCACAATCCAGAAAAGGAACAGGGCTGTCTTTCCTAGTATCCCAAACCTTGCTCACAAGCTGGCACATGGGAAATATTCAACTAATGTATCTGAATCACTTTATGCTCTAAATGGGAAAACTGAGGCTCAGAGAGATATCAAATAGCTTTTCAAAGCCATTCAACTGATTTGTTGGTAGAAGTAGGAGTTCCCCTTCTTGTAAGTTTATTATCTTCTACAGAACTATTTACCCATTAGGCAATGCTGTTGGCCTACGTATATCCCAGTTATTGTACTTAATCATTTTTCTTTACTCTTTTACAAAATAACATCCTGGACAGGCTTGCTCCTTAAATTCCTGAAAACCAAAACCTACAACCATCTGTAAATCTTCCACCTTCTCCCTCCTCTTCAGTTTGTGCATTTTGCACAGTTTAGAATCTTGGCTATGCTCTCAGAGCTAAGGAATCTCTCTGTTCTAATTGCCTGAGTATCTGCCCCACTGCCATTAACCATATAATCCCAAAGCAGCCAGAAAGCAAAATTTCACTTACTACGTATTTTATCTTTATTGATACACAGTGTGATTATACCTCTGAAGAGGTAATGCCCCAGAAATATTAGGCATGTTCATTTGAGATCCATGAGCCATTTCAGATGATAAAAAAAAGTACCACTTTATGGAATTTGAACCAGCCCATTAACTTTGCATTGCATAGAACTATCAGGTTAGGATTTTTAATTGAACAGGCTTGAACTTTCTTAGTGGCTATTTCTTCCTTTCTATATTAAAATCTCATCCTTATTGCCTCTGAGTATACAAACATGCATATACATATACAAACACTGCACTTAATTAAAACCAGAAAGCTCATTTACTTAATTAGTTAGTGTGAATAAAGCACCCTTTGGAAAAGATACTACCAACTTTTGCCCTTTAGGAAAGCTATAAAACAAATAGTGAATCCCTGACTTTCTCTGAGTCTCTATAAATTGTGTTCCAAAATGTGCCAACATTTACATGCATACATACTTTAGATGCCATGACAGGATTTTTAAACAAGTTCAGAGCATATGTAAGCAGGAAAATTTCATTTTCAGGAACATAAAAACAAGCTAAAAATATATAATATGTACTTCTATTGGACATTATCTAACACATCTAAACTGTTTAGTCTATAATCTACTGGTTAACACATGCTCATCTATAGTAAGGTAAACTTCCTAAAATTGCTCTGGTAATCTCTTTGACGGCTCATTTATTTGCCTGATTTTTTAAAGATTTATTTTAATTCAAATTAGTTAATATACAGTGTTGTATTAGTTTTTGGTATATAATATAGTGATTCAACAATTCCATACATCAAGGAGTGCTCATCATGACAAGTGCACTCCTTAATCCCCCTCGCCTATTTCACCCATTCCCAAACCTCTCCTGACTGGTAACCATCAGGTCTTTATAGTTGAGACTCTTGTTTCTTGGTCTCTCTCTCTCTCTTCTTCTTCTGTTTTTTTTTTTTTTTTTTTTCATTTGTTTGTTTGTTTTATTTCTTTAATTCCACGAATGACTGAAATCATACCGTATTTGTCTTTCTCTGACTGGCTTATTTTGCTTAGTATTATACTCTCCAGCTCTGTGTCCTTGCAAATGACAAGATTTCATTCTTTATTATGGCTGACTAATATTCCATAGTATTTACATACTACATCTTCTTTATCCATTCATCAATTAATGGACACTTGGGCTGCTTCCACATCCTGGCTATTATAAACAGTGTTGCAATAAACATATGGGTGTATGTGTCCCTTTGAATTAGTGTTTCTGTATTCTTTGAGTAAATAATACAACTAAAGAATCCATTGTTTTTTATAATTTCAATGCTTTAATACCATAAAAGCTTTGAAATCTTCAAATTGGATATTAGTACTATAGATATAAGAGAAAACCAAATAAAGGGATCCCATGAGCTGAAGCTATACATTAAATTTGTTATGACCACTCTTTGAGATTTATTAACTACTAAATCATTCAAAGTTTAAGCAGGAGAGTGATCTGACTTTCTAGTTATCATGCATTAGCAACAGAAACAAAGAAAAGAAAAAGGAAAGTAAAAGTGACCACTCAGTTCTAAAGAAGAAAGCTTGGACATGCAAAAAACTTACATGGGTTGGTGTTTATGTTTTATGTTAAATGCTTAATGGTAAATATTCCAAAAAATGACCCACACTGTTAATAAAAGGCTAAAATGTTTTCAATCTCAAAATAATATATTATGTAAAACTTTTTTTTTTTTTTTAGATTTTATTTATTTATTTGACAGAGAGAGATCACAAGTGGATGGAGAGGCAGGCAGAGAGAGAGAGAGAGAGAGAAATGCAGGCTCCCTGCTGAGCAGAGTGTGGGACCCTGAGATCATGACCTGAGCCAAAGGCAGAGGCTTAACCCTCTGAGCCACCCAGGCGCCCCTGTAAGACTTTTTAAAT
Source organism: Mustela erminea (assembly GCF_009829155.1). Taxonomy (NCBI): domain Eukaryota; kingdom Metazoa; phylum Chordata; class Mammalia; order Carnivora; family Mustelidae; genus Mustela; species Mustela erminea. Next base: position 49,044,169 of record NC_045616.1, read on the forward strand.
GAATAAACCTTTATAAATAAATATTTTAACCATGAAGAGAAAGTTATTTGTAAAAACTACATATATGACACATTTAAAAATATATTTATCTAGATGAAACATGTCTATAATTTCCTATGGTCAGATAAATGGTTACTTGTTTTCTGTGTTATATATTGATTATAAACAAATTTTATAAAGACAGCACTCTCCCTTTTAATTATTTTCCTTCACAGACTGTAGAATAATTTGCTGTATATAAGCACAGCTAACACAACTTTTTTGGCCTTCTCATTTATTACCATGACTTTCATCTATTCTATCACCTGAAGCCAAATTGATCCGACTTGTAAGTCATTTATTTGGAACAATTTTTGATAAGTTCTTAAATACTACACTCTTTTTCCCTCATTACCCTGACTGGTTTGGGTTACTTTACTGATGTCTTCAGGAATGTTGACATAAATACTAGGTGTAAAAGGAGGAGACAAATTCTAATGGATAGGAATTAAGTGTCTCCTTAAATTAAAAGAAAGTGTCTACTCTAATAAAACTTTCCTAGGTACTGACACATATTGTGACATATTGTGACAATATGTGACAAATCACATATTGTGATAACACCTTAGGTATTAGAAATACATGAAAGTGGCACAAGCAACTGTGACATCATTTTCCTCTACAACTGAATAATTTCTATTGGATAAAAATCGGATTCTCTTATTAACTATGACAAAGTTAGCATTCAATCTTTAGAAATAGGCATTTAGTTAATTTGTAGCATGTTATTAAAATCCAGACACATAAATAAATATTTCAGTCAATTTAATTGTTAATGTAGAAATGCTATAAAAATACAAAGATACTTCCCAAATGTGCAGGAAATACAAAGGCAGGGGGATGATAAAAGGCAAGACAAAGAGGAAAGAAGATCAGCTTAGAAATTGAGTGGAAAATCTGAGAAAGGAGGAGGAGAATAGAATGAATCAACGAAAATCAGAGTAGAGAGGAGATATTAGCTTTAGAAAAGGTAAATTCCAAGATATTCATTTTGACTATTTACAATTCCATTTTGGGTGGGTTTAAACAAATGGCAAATGTCCATTATAGAGCTTTGAATATTTAATATTTTAGATCTAATAAGGTCAGGGAAGAGTAAACTTATCTTAATTTTTGTTTGTTTTAAAATTTTGTATTAATATACAAAGAAGGGTAACTTAGATGGATACTAATGTTTTTTCATATGCACTTTCATGTACATAACCTTCCCCTTTGTTATCTAAAATCACCTGAGTGTTAGGAGGATACATTTTTTCAAGACCTTAATGTAAATAATAACAACAAATAGCAAATCTAAAATAAACCACTTTAAATATTTTTTGGAATTATTCTATGCCAGGAACAGCCTTTAATGCTTTGCATGTGTAATAGATACTAAAATGGGAACATTCAATATCCATTTCACTTTCTCCTTGTGTGCTTTCCTGTATGCTGAGAACTTAAAAATTAAATTTTCAGTTTCTCTTGTAGTCAGGATTCCAGATTTGATTTAGCATCCATCCATCATATGTTGTCATACATGATTTGAATTTGGAACTGTGCAAAGTGGGAAGAGATGCAGAGTATGAGGCTCCATTTTGTTGATGTCAACAGCAATATGGCCCTATGTTTAATGACCATTTGATTTGGAGACTCCCTTAGTAATACTAGCAGTTTCCTGCTCTGGCATTGGAGAATTGATTTGGGGTTACCAATGCCCAGATTTGAGCTCTGGAGCTGAATTCTGCAGTGTGATTCTAAAGATTAAGAGCTGTTCTGAACATTGGCTAGATGCCCAAAGATATTTTTAGCCATTAAATATCTAGCAACAAGTCATTTTCTTTTTAGGTTTGGGAAAGTTGTTTGTGTTGTCTGCAACTAACCCCTATCCAAATACATCATACTGAGAAGGCAAGAGTTAAGACATATTCTCTGACAATCAAAGCAGGATTTTCAAGTTCAAATCAAAATAGTAAGCTTGACAGCTAGGCTTTCTGAAAAGAAAAAAAAAACTTACTATTCAAATTTCTTCAGCTCTCCAATGTAAGATGGGGTTTAAAACATACTATTCAGGGGCGCCTGGGTGGCTCAGTGGGTTAAGGCCTCTGCTTTCGGCTCGGGTCATGGTCCTGGGGTCCTGGGATGGGGACCTGCGTTGGGCTCTCTGCTTCGTGGGGAGCCTGTTTCCTCCTGTATCTCTCTCTCTGCCTGCCTCTCTGCCTACTTGTGATTTCTCTCTGTCAAATAGATAAAATTTAAACAAACAAACAAACAAACAAACATACTATTCATAAATATGGCACCTTGATATGTTGAAAATCTTAAACTGATGGAGTCTAAGAAAATGGCAGAACCATTTTCTGATCTCTGACCTCCCCCAATTCACCCTTCTTCCCTGAAAGCAAGAGATAAATTGCCCCCATGAAAGGAACACTCCCTGTATCAGGAGGAAAGAAAACATTCTTATGACTGAAGACAGGGATTTGGGGGGGGGGGGGGCAAAAAATCTGTACAGACAAATCTTGTTAAATTAACCCTCCTCCTCTTCTTTACCATTTACTACCACTAACTGAAAATCTTTTGTTTTCTCAATTTTTCACTAATTTATTCTTGTTTCCTCATCTACAAGGTTTAAAAGCTTCTTGCTCCAATGACCATTTTGGTTTTTTATTCTCTTGTGAAGGCTTCCATGTAGATGTAAAAATTCAATAAAACTTGTATGTTTTTCTCCTGTTTATCTGTTTTTCTCAGCTTAATTTTCAGATCCAGCCAGGAATCCTCAGAAAGTCAAGGAAAAATGTTTTCCTCCCTTATATGAACAAGAAGTAAATTAGACCATTTTTTGAGAGAAAAACTACTGAAGAAAGGAAAAATCTAGTGTCCACAACATCACTATGACTGATGGAACAAGAAATAAGACTCAAATGTGAAACAAAGGCTGTAGTGTGTGTTTTGATCTCCTGTGTCCACATTTGGTCCCAGAGTGGAGAGGCAGGTAAGATCATGAGATGTAAAGGAGAAGATTTGTCTCACTACTAGAGGGAGATTCCTTGATGGGTGCCTCCAAAAAAGAATGTTGAAAGTGGCCATATCAAAGGGATTCTCAATGAAAAGCTAAATAAAGGAGAAGGAAGCCAGGAGTGTTTCTTTCCTGAGCACATGTGATTTGTGATTTATAATTAAAAAAAAAAAAATGGTTTTGGTCCTTGTCCCTGTGTCTTGCACAAATCTCCTAAAACTCTTGGAATTTCCCAAGTGATAAAAACAATAAAGATGTCTATTATTAAAGAATCCCCTTTCAACCACACTAGAGTTTATGTTAATGAGGTGACTTTTAGAAATCTCCTAAGAATGGGAGCTGGTTGCCAGGGGAACAAAATACTTGATTAGAGGGTTGGAACTTTCAGCTCCAACTCCTGCAACCCCCACATCCAGGGAGAGAAGAGAAGCTGAAGTTTGATTCAATCACCAACTGCCAATAATTTAGTCAGCCATGACTAAATGCCTATAGAATGAAGCCTCCTTAATGACCCAAAAAGACAAGGTTAAGAAAGTTTAGTTAGTGAACAGGTGGACATGAAGGAAGAGTGGCACACCCTGTAGTGGACATAGAAGCTTCTTACTTCTTTCTCCTATAGCTTATCCTATACATCTCTTCCATCTGGCTGTTCTTGAGCTATATACTTTGTAATCAAGCAACAATGTAGTAAATTAAATGTTTTCTCGAGTTTTGTGAGCTGTGGCAGTAAATTAATGAAACCTACATTTGGGGATAAGGGAACCTCCAATTAGTTGCTAGTTAGTCAGAAGCACAGGTAACATCCTGAAGGTTGTGATATTTGGTGATCAGAATTGGAATATTGAGAGTAGAGAAAGTATACAGAAGAGAGTTTTTCCTTTATAGCATCTCTTAAGCCCTGCATGGTATGTATGAGACGAAATATTTCTGTGTATCACAAAGTAGGACAATATAAACAAACTGAGCTGAGAACCAGGAAGCATGCCTTGAGGGCTACCATAGCAAATCACTGAGGTTAGACTATAGCAGAAGCTATGGTATAGACTGGGTAAGCCAGGAGCTAGATGAAGGAACATGGCAAATGTTCAAAGGAATATCATACTCAGTGAGATTCTAATTAAAATAAGTCAGCCCGCAGCACAGTAGTGTCCTAGCCAAACTAATAAACAGCAGATAAGGTTAAGCTGGGAGCACAATCACATTAGCATCAGATACCAGAGGTATCTATTAGTAATCAGAGATAAATTTATTATTTTTTAATTCTGTTTCTTCATTTGAGAGGGAGCACAAGCAGGGGAGATGCAGAGGGAGAGGGAGAAGCAGACTCCCCAGTTTGCTGGGAGCCTAATGTGGTTTTCAATCCCAGGACCTAAAGATGATGACCTGAGCCGAAGGCAGTAGCTTAACCATCTGAGCTACCCAGGCATCCCTAGTCAGGGGTATATTTAGATCTTAGATCTTACCAGTCTAAAGAGAAACCCTGAGCAATTATTCTACATGAAAAATGTGATGACCCAAAGGCTATAAGAGGGCATGAAAAATACTATTTCCAGCAACCCCCACAAGGTCATGAAAAACACACACCATCCCTATACAGCCAGATACCAGTAGAGAAAAAAAGGAAAAACAAAACAAAACGATAATCAAACCTTTCTTTATCCCATTCGCATCTCATTGAGCTCATGAGACAACTTTCCTTTGTAAAAGTATAAGAAACCAACTCAAATTAGCAAAAGGAAAAAAAAAAAATTGAAAAACGTGGGTTTAATCAACCTTCAGTTACTTTTTTAAACAATGACCTCAGGAATCAGTATCTTACAAACTCAGTTATCATATTTTTGATACGGCTTATTCTTAACCAGGATATCCGCAGTGATGAAAAGTTGGCTCCTGAAACTGCCAGGTAAAATGTTACCATCGTGACAGAAAAAGTGTTCTTCTTTTACAAGACTGACAAAGTCTAGGGCCTCTTTTTACCAGTCACTCTTAACCAAGTTGGTCAAGTTTAGGTCATGTGACCATGTATAGATAAGGGTTGTCTTAAAGAAATTCATATGACGTTACTAGAGGCTGCTGACAAAAACAGATGTCTACTATGTTATTTTTCTCCATGATACTGCTAGATTTCTTCTAGTTCTCTTATTGTTGTTACTATATTTTTAGTTTCTTTCACCAGCTCTTCTTTCTTTCCACTCCATTCTGCACACTCGATCATATATTTTGTTCTTAAACCCACTTTTTAAATAATATTATACTTTTTCCCTAGAATATCTTGGTCATTCACTTTGTCTTCATGTTGAAACTCTGACTCAAAATCCGTATTACCTACTCATAGTCCTGGTTCTAGACTTTCATTCCTAGCTTCCCTCTGGCCTTTCTGTTTACCTTCACCACATTCCATTATTTCAGTTACTGAGTGCATATCAGTGCACACACTTAAGCTAGAAACTTATCACCTATTGAATTGTTGCTCTTTTTTTTTTCTTAAACATTTAATTTTTTAGAGCAGTATTGGGTTCACAGCAAAATTAAGAAGAAGGTACAGAGATCTCCCACATAAACCTCCTGCTCATACATGCACAAGAGCCTCCTTTAACATCAACATCTACCAGAGAAGTACATTTGCATTTGTTACAACTAAGGGACACACACTGACACGTCATAATTGTGTAATGTCTGTAAGTTATGTTGGTGTACATTCTATGAGTTTGGACAAATATATCCATCATTATAGTACCAAATATGGTATTTTCACTATCCTGAAAATCCTTTGCTCTACCTGCTCATCCTACCCGCTCCCTCCACCCTGTCAACCAGTGATCTTTTTGCTGTCTCCACAGTTCTAGCTTTTCAAGAAAGTCATGTAATTGGAATTATACCATATATAGCCTTTTCATATTGGCTTCTTTCATTTAGTAATATGCACTAAGTTTCTTCCATGTCTTTTCATGGCTTGATAGCTCATTTCTTTTTAGCTCTAAATAGTATTCCAATGTCTGGATGTACCACAGTTATCTATCCATTTAACCACTGAAGGACATCTTGGGTGCTTCCAAGTGTGACAATTATGAATAAAACTGCTGTAAACATCCATATGCAGGTTTCTGATTGGACATAAGTTTTCAACTCCTTTGAGTAAACAGCAGAAAGTGGAATGGTGGGATCATATGGTAAGAGTATGTTCAGTTTTTCAAGAAACTGACAAACTGTCTTCCAAAGTGGGTGTGCCATTTTTCATTCTTAACAGCCATGACTGAGAGTACTGTTGCTCCACATGCTCACCAGCATTTGGTGTTTTTAGTGTTTGAGATTTTGATCATCCTAATAGATGTGTGGTGGGTATCTTGTTTTACTTTGCAGTACCTGATGACACATGATATGGAGCATCTCCTCACATGCTTATTTGCCATCCGTATCTCTTCTTTGTGGAGATGATTTTCTTAAGGTCTTTGGCCAATTTTTCCATTGAGCTGTTTTCTTCTTGTTGAATTTTAAGTGTTCTTTGTAAATATTTAGTAACAGTCTTTGATCAGAAAGGAAAAAATATTTTTTCTGCAAATATCTGTGACTTGTTTTCTTATTCTTTGGACAGTTTTGTGTCTTAAATTTAAGTCTATGATCTATTGGAATTAATTTTTATAGTGTCTATTAGGTTTGTGTCTACATTTATTTATTTTTGCATGTAGATGTCTAGTTATTCTTGGCATTATTTTCTGAAAAGACTATCTTGGCTCCATTGTATTGCCTGTGCTACTTTCTTACAAAAACTGTATTTCTACTTCTGAGCTTTCTAATCTGTTCCATTTTTTGGTTTACTTATTCTTTCACTAATGCCTCACTCTTTTGATTACTGTGGTTTTATAGTAAGTCTTGAGGTCAGATAGTATCAGTCTACAAACTTTGTTCTCTTTCAATTCTGTGTTGGCTATTCTAGGTCTTTTGTGTTTTTATATAAATTCTAGAATCAGTTGTGATAACCACAGAATACCTTGCTGTGATTTTGACTGGGATTGTATTGACTCTGTAGATCAATTTGAGATGTTGTGACAACAGTGAGTCTTCCTATCCATGAACCTGGAATATTTCTCCATTATTTAGCTCTTTGACTTTGTTCATTAGAGTTTTGTAGTTTTTGTAGTTTCCTCACACAAATCTTGTACCTGTTTTGTTAGATTTATAGCTCTTTCAATTTAGAGGGTGTTAATATAAATTAATTTTAAATTCCATCCCTTGACTCCCAGTATATGAGAAAGATTAACTTCTATCAATCTTTATCTTGCAACCTTGTTGTAATTGCTTGTTAGTTCTATGAAGATTTTCTTTTCTTTCTCTTTTTTTTTTTTAAGATTTTATTTATTTGAGAGAGAGAGAGCACAAGAGGGGGAGAAGCAAAGGGAGAGGAAGCAGGCTCCCCACCAAGCAGGGAACCCGATGCTGGCCTTGATTCCAGGACCCAAGGAGTGGAAACAAGTCACTTAATTGTCTGAGCCATCCAGGTGCCCTTTATGAAGATTTTCTTATCAACTCTTGGATTTTCTATGTAGATGAGCATATCATCTGTGAACAAAGTTTATTTTTTCTTACCAATCCATGTACTTTTTATTTCCTCTGCTTGTCTTACTGAATTAGCTACATCTTATAGTATGATGTTCATTTAGAGTGGTGAGACATATGTCCTTGTCGCTCCTCTAAGCAGAAAGATGCCATGTTTTCATCATTAAGTTTGCTATTAGCTGTAGGTTTTTTGTTCATGTTTTTTATCCATTTGAAGAAGTCCCCCTCTATTCCTAGTTTCCAAACAGTTTTTACTAAGAATAGGTGTTGGATATCATCAGTTGCTTTTTCTGCATCTATCAATATTAGCATGGGGCTTGTTTTTATTTTTGCCTAATGATAAGGTGAATACATCAGTTGATTTTTGAATGTTCAGTTTTTGAAACCTGAGATAACCCCACTTAGTTGTAAGATATAGTTCTTTTTATATACTATTGGATTCAAGTTGCTAATATTTGGTTGAGAATAGCTGCATCTACATTCATTAGCAATATTGGTATAGTTTTCTTTTCTTGTTATTTCTTTGCCAGGTTTTTTGTATTGGGATAATGCTGACCTTATAGAATGAGTTAAGGAGTATTCCCACTGCTTCTACCCTCTGGAAGAGATTGTGAAAAATTCATATAATTTCTTTATTAAACGGTAAAATTTAGTATAATTCACCAATGAACCCATTTGGCCCTGGTGTTTTTTGTTTCAGAAAGATATTAGTCACTGATTCAATCAATCTTTCACCAGACATCCTATTCAGTGGTCTGTTTCTTCTTTTTTTTATTTAAATTCAATAGCCAACATATGGTACATCATTAGTTTTTGATATAGTGTCCAATGATTCATCAGTTTCATATAGCACCAGTGTTCATCTATTCACATGCCCTCCTTAGTGCCCATCATTCAGTTACCCCATTCCCCAACTCACCTCCCTTTTCACAATCCTCAGTTTGTTTCCCAGAATCTCTCATGATTTGTCTCCCTCTCTGCTTTCTTCCCATTCAATTTTCCCTCCCTTCCTCTATGATCCTCTGTGCTATTTCTTATATTCCACATAAGTAAAACCGTATGATAATTTTCTTTCACTAACTGACTCATTTCACTTTGCATAGTACCCTCCAGTTCCATCCACATTGATGTAAATGATAGGTATTCATCCTTTCTGGTGGTCTATTTCTTCTTGTGTGACTTTGTATCTGTCAAGAAATTGGTCCATTTCATATAAATTATCAAATTTGTGACTACAGAGTTGTTCTGGGTATTCTTTTATATTCTTTCAGTGTCCACAAAATCTTAAGTGATGCCTCCTCTTGCATTTTGTGTCTGCTCTCTTTCCTTCTTAGTTAACCTGGCTACTGGCTTATTTATTGTATTAATCTTTTTTAAGAACTAGCTTTTGGTTTCACTGATTTTCTTTATTGATTACTTATTTTTAATTTTATTGTGTTCTTCTCTAATTTGTATTATTTCTTTTGTTCTTAGTATAGATTTAATTTGTTCTTTCTATAGTTTTCTTAGGTGAAGACCTGGATTGTTGATTTCTAATCTTTCTTCTCTTCTAATATATGTATCAATAGTATAAATTTCCCTCTAAACATTTTTTTCACAACATCCCACAAACTTTGGTAAGTTGTGTTTTCATTTTTACTTAGTTCAAAGTATTTTAAAATTTCTCTTCAGATTTTCTTTACCCTATGTATTATTTACAAGTGTGCATTTCAGAATATTTCAGTTATCTTTGCTATTTTTATATAGATTAATTGTATTATTGTCTGAGAGCCCCATTGTATAATTTTTTAAAATCTTTAAATTTCTTAAAGTGAGTTTTATGATCCAGAATGTGGTTTATCTTAGTGAATGTTACATATGTGTCTAAGAAAGTTGTTTATTCTGCAGGTGTTGGATGAAATAGTCAGAAGACAATTATATCTGGATGATTGATGAGGTTGTTGACATCAACTATGTCCTTACTAATTTTCTTCCTGCTGAACCTGTTATTTTTTGATAGTGGGGTCTCAATTGTCCAACTATGAGAATAGATTCATCTGTTTCCCTTTTCAGTTGCATTAGTTTTTGCCTCAATATCTTGACACTCTATTGTTAGGCACATACATATTAAAATTTGTTATGTCTTCTTATCATTTTGTACTGACCTAATTTATTCACGATCATTTCCCTTGTTTTGAAATCTGTTCTGTCTGAAATTAATAAAGCTAATCCTGCTTTCTTGTCATTAATTTTAACATGGTTATTTTTCTCCATCCATTTACATTTGTTCTAGATACAGCATGATATTTAAAGTGGGCTTCTTGTAAACAACATATATTCGGGTCCTGTTTTTGATCCTGTGAAAATCTAACTTGAGTTGATGTTTAGACTATTTGACATTCAAAGTGGTTGCTGAAAAGTTTGAATTTATGTCTACTATAATTGTTACTTTTCCTCTTTCTTCCTTTGTTCCCACTTCTGTCATTTTTTGGGGGGGGTATTTTGTGTTTTGTTTTAAATTTTTATTTTAAATACAGTTAGTTAATATAGTGTTCTATTAGTTTCAGGTATATGATAATAGAAATTTATCACTTCCATACATCACACTATACGCATCACAACAGGTGCATTCCTTAATACCCATCACCTATTTAACTCACATCCCAGTCATTTCCCCTCTGGTAACCCTCAGTTTATTCTACATAGTTAAGAGTGTGTTCTTAAAAAAAAAAAAAAAAAAAAAGAGTGTTCTTTTGTGGTTTTGAACACTGCATGAAAAACTAAAGTACTATATGCTGTCTAACTGAACATAATAATAAAAAAGTCTGTTTCTTGGTTTGCCTCTCTTTTTTTCTCCTATTGCTCCTTTGTTTTTTAAATGCCACATGAGTGAAATTGTATGGTATTTGTCTTTTTCTGACTGATTTATTTGCTTCACATAATAGTCACTAACTCTACCCACATTATTGCAAATGGCAAGATTTTTTTTTATGACCGAATAATATTCTATGATAGATATGATATATATCAGGTCTTTTAATTTTGTTGATTGTTTCCCTTGCCATACAGCAGTTTTTATCCTGATGTGGTCCCAATAGTTTATTTTTGCTTTTTGTTTCTCTTGCCTCAGGAGACATATTTAGAAAGAAGTTTCTATGGCTGATGTCAGAGAGGTTACTACCTAGAATTTTTAAGGTTTCTAGTCTCAGTTTTAGGACTTTCTTCCATTTTGAATTTGATTTTGTATATAGTATAAGAAAGTGGTTCAGTTTCACTCTTGCAAGTTGCTGTCCAGTTTTCCCAACACCATTTCTTGAAGACACTTTTTCCCATTGGATATTCCGTCCTGCTTTGTTGAAGATTAGTTGGCCATATAATTTTTGGGTCCTTTTCGGGTTTTTCATTCTGTTCTATTGATCTTTGTGTCCATTTTCTGACAGTATCATACTATTTTGATCACGACAGCTTTGTAATATGACTTGAAGTCTGGAATTATGATGTCTCCAGCTTTTCCCTACCCACCCCCCACAAGATTGCTTTCGCTGTTTAGGTTCTAGTTCTGTGAAAAATGTTGTTGGTATTTTTATAGGAATTACATTGAATGTGTAGATCTCTTTGGGTAGTAGAAATATTTTAAGAATATTTGTTCTTCCAATTCTTAAGGATGAAATGTCTTTACACTTTCTTGTGCTCTTCAATTTCTTTCATTAGGGTTTTCTAGTTTTCAGAGTACAGGTCTCTGGTTAGGTTTATTCCTAGGTATCTTGTGCTTTTTGGTACAATTATAAATAGGGTTGATCCCTTAATTTCTCTTTCTGCAGCTTTGTTTTTAGTGTATAGACATGTAATGGATTTGTATACCTTGATTTTGTATCCTGTGACTTTACTGAATTTGTTTATCAGTTCTAGCAGTTTTTTGGTGGAGACTTTTAGATTTTCTACATAGACTATCATGCCATCTATGAATGTGAAAGTGTAACTTCTTCCTTTTTGATTTAGATGCCTTTTATTTCTTTTTGTTGTCTGATTGCTATGTCCAAGACTTTAAGTACTACGTTAAATAATGGTGATGAGAGTGAACATCCCTGTCTTGTTCCTGACCATAGAGAAAAGGCTCTGTTTTTCCGCATTGAGTATCTCTGCTATGGGTTTTTCATATACAGATTTTACCATGTTGAGGTATATTCACTCTAAACTTTCTTTGTTGAGGGTTTTTATTATGAATGAATCAACTATTTTTTCTACATCTGTTGACATGACCATATAGTTTCTATCCTTTCTTTTATTTATGTGGTATACCATGTTGTTCAGTTGGGAGTATTGAACCACCCTTGCAACCAGGAATAAATTCCACTTGATTGTTGTGAATGTGTCTCTCTGGTTTTTGTGTTAAGGTAATGCTGGCCTTACAGAATGAATTTGGAAGTTTTTCTTCCTTTTCTATTTTTTTGGACTACTTTGAGAAGAATAGGTATTAACTCTGCTTTATAGAATTCACCTGTAAAGCCATCTGACCCTGGACTTTTGTTTGATTACTTTGGTTACTGATTTAATTTCCATGCTGATTATGAGTCTGTTCAAATTTTCTATTTTTTCTTGTTTCAGTTTTTGTAGTTTGTATGTTTCTAGGAATTTAGCCATTTCTTTCAGACTGTCCAATTTGTTGGCAGTAGAAATAATTTTTCATAATATTCTCTTATACTTGTTTATATTTCTGTGGGGTTGTTATTTTCTCCTCTCTCATTTGTTATTTCATTGAATCTTTTTTCTTTTTGATTAGTATCAATTTTATTAATTTTTTTCAAGAAACCAACTCCTGATTTCATTGATCTGTGATCTGTACTTTTTTTTTTTTTTAAGTTTATCATTTATTTCTTCTCTAATCTTTATTATTCCCTTTCTCCTGCTGGCTTTCAGTTTTGTTTTGTTCTTTTCATACCTCTCATACATAATTGTTTATTTGGGATTTTCCTGATTGTTGAGGTAGGCCTGGGGCCTGTATTGTTATAGATATCCCTCTTAGGACAGTTTTTGTTGCATCTCAAAGGTTTTGGAGAGTTGTGTTCATTTTCATTTGTTTCCATATACTTTTAAATTTCTTATTGATTTCCTGATTGGCCCATTCATTGTTTACCAGCATGTTATTTAATGTTCATGTATTAGTGGTCTTTCCAATTTTTTTTTTTTTTTTCATGTGGCCGGCTTCTAGTTTCATAGCACTGGTCAGAAGAGATGCACAGTATGATTTCAATCTTTTGGTATTTGTTGAGGCCTGCTTTGTGACCTATTATGTGATGTATTCTGGAGAATGTTCCATGTTCATTTGAAAAGAATGTGTATTCTGCTGTGTTAGGATGGAATGTTCTGAATATATCTGTTAAGTCCATCTGGTCTAGTGTGTCACTCAAAGCCATTGTTTCCTTGTTTATTTTCTGTTTAGATGATCTGTCTAATGATGAAAGTGGGGTGTTAAAGTCTCCTACTATTATTGTGTTATCAATCAGTTGTTTTATGTTTGCTATTGATTGTTTTATATAATTAGTTGCTCCCATGTTGGGTGCATAAGTATTTACAATTGTTCTATCTTCTTGTTGAATTGTCCCTTTTATGCTTACAAAATGTCCTTCTTTGTCTTTTTTTTTTTTTAATCTTTGTTTTAAAATCTAGTTTGTCCAATATAAGTATTGCTACCCCAGCCTTCTTTCAAAATCCATTTGCATAGAGGGGAGAGAAAAAGTCTCACATGAGGGAGTCTTTATGGGGAAGAAAAATCCCCATAGCATTTGGCTTTGAAAACTAGAGGGACCAAATTTCATGAGCTCTTAAAATCAGCATGGTTTAAAACCTATAACTTTAAAAATTGGCAAGTCTAGGAGAGCTTAAAGGGTGAAAGGAAACTGAGTCCTACCCCTAAAGAGACAGCACGACAAACACCCCTGCAGAGATACAGTATAAAAGGGTAGTTTGAAAATTTCCTGGCTTATAAGGGAGATTTGTTTACTAATTTCAGAGCACATGTGGGAGGATCAGGGTCCCCTGGGAGACTTCTCAAGGAACAAGAGTTGGCAGGTGGCATTTTCCTCCTTGCCTCCAGCATAAACAAAAGGATACCAGTGGGAACCAGCACAACACTGGTTGTCTACCTTGCTAACAGGATACCCCAGCCACAGGTTCTCCTTTGTAATGTCTCATCTAGCTAGGCCTCAGCTCTAGGTGTACTCCCAAATAGAACTGCCTAAATCTTGCTACAGCTAATATCCTTTCTCCACCTGCTTCTGCAAATCCAACCCCTCCATCCTGGCCTGCCTCAGTCTAGCAGCTTCAGGTCTCCCTAGTCAAGCAGGAACCTTGCTGGCATCATAGGCCACACCTCCACATTCTCCTGTAATCAGTGCTACTGAATCTCTAGCAAATGCCTGGTCTGACTCAACTTAAGTTCAAGGAGGGACCTGAGTGGCAAACTAACAACACAGGGACCAAACAATGTGCACAACAGGCAAAGAGAGCCATTGCAGATGATGGGATGAAAACAAAAGAAGCTTATTCACAACAGGAGGGCATACACAACACATATAGGAGACAACCCTGCAGTGCCAGAATCTGGTGAACAGAGAAAACTGCACTTCAGGGCACTACAGACCTCTTCTACAAGAAGCCACTGCTTTTAAGAGCAGTTTCATTTTCTAACACATAGAAACAGACACAGAGAGTTAAGGCAATATGAGGAGACAGAGAAATATGTCCCAAATGAAAGAATAGGACAAACTCATAGCCAGATACATAAACAAAATGGATAAGTAATGGGCCTGGTAGAGAGTTTAAAATAATGGTCCTGGAGATACTCACTGGACTTGAGAAAAGAATGGAAGATCTGAATGAGACCTTACTGGAGAGATAAGAAACATGAAAAAGAACCAATCAGAAACTCAAGAAACACAAACCCAACGAGAAACTCAAAATGAAAATAAAAATACACAAGACAGACTAAATAATGCACTAGAGAAAGTGTAAAAATGGATCAGTGACCTGAAGAACAGAATAATAGGAAGGTATCAAGCTGGAAAAGAGAGAAAAATAATAATAATAAATGAAAATAAACTTAGTGAACTCACTGACACCATAGTGTAATTCTGTGTAATTCACATTATATGTATCCCAGAAGGAAAAGAGAGAGAAGGGGGGGGAAGAAATTTTATTTGAAGAAGTAATAGCTGAAAATTTTACAAATTTCTGAGAGGAGTTGAGAGGAGACAGAACTCCAGAGCCAGGAGGCAGAGATAGCCCCTAACAAAATCGACCCAAGAATGTCCACACCAAGACACATAGTAATTAAAATGGCAAAGAGTAGTGATAAAGAAGAATTTTAAAAGCAGCAAAAGAAAATAAAAAGTTACATACAAGGGAAAACCCACAAAGCTATCAGCTGAGTTTTCAGCAGAAACTTCTAGGCCAGAAGGGAGTGGTATGATGTATTCAAACTGCTGAAAGAAGGAACAACAACGACAACAACAACAACAACAAAAATAAATAAATAAATAATAAACCTGGTTCCAAGAATATTCTATCCAGCAGGCTATCTTTCAAAATAGAAGGAAGGTTAAGAGTTTTCCAGACAACAAAATTTAAAGGAATTCACTACCATTAAACCAGCCTTATAACAAATGTTAAAGGGGACTCAGAATGGAAAGCAAAGACCATAAGTAGGAGTAAAAGAAAAAAAAAAAGTAGGAAACACAAAAGCAGCAAAAATAGTTTATCTCTAAAAAAATCGGTCTATATATCCACAAAATAGAAGGATATAAAGTATGACAACATATACCTAAACTGTGGTAGAGGGAAGAGTAAAGAATGGGTTCAAACTTAAGTGATCGTCAACTTAATATAGACTGAAATATGCTAAGATGTTAAATATAAACCTTATGGTAACCACAAATCAAAAACTGCTGATAGATATGCAAAAAAAATGAGAGCAAGGAATCCAAATATATCACTAAAGAAATCAACAATGCATAAGAAAAGAGACAAGATTTTTAAAAAAGAGAGAAAAACTATAAGACAAGTAACAAAATGCCAATAAATACATACCTATAAATAATTACTTTCAATGTGAATTGATTAAATGTTCTAATCAAAAAGACACAGAATGACAGTAGCTAAAAAACCCGTATATATGTTCCCTACAAAATAAACAATTCAGGCCTAAATACATATGCAGATTGGAAGTGAAGGGATAGAAAGGTATTTATTATGCAAATGGTCATGAAAAAAAGTTAGATAGCAATACAGATATCAGAAAAAAATAGACTTTAAAACAAAGAGTATAACAAGAGACAAAGAAGAACACTATATACCATAAAGAGAAGAATTTAACAAGATGTAACAACTATATTTACTCAACCAATGTGGGGACACCCAAATACATAAAATGGCTAATAACAAACATAAAGAAAGTAATCAATAGTAATACAATATTAGTAAAAGCTCAACATCCCACTCAAATCAATGGATAAATTATCCAAACAGACAATCAGCCAGGAAATAGTGACTTTGAAACCCATATTGGACCAGATGTATCTAATAACTATATTTACAACATTCCATTCTAAAAGACCAGAATACACATTTTTTTCAAGTGTACATGGAACATATTAGGTCACCTATTAGGGCACAAAACAAGTCTCAATAAATTCAAAGAGATAAAAGTCATACCATGAATATTTTCTGACCACAATACTATGAAACTAGAAATTAACCACAAGAAAAAATCTAGAAAGACCAGAAATACATGGAGGTTAAACAACAAGCATCTCAACAATGACCAGGTTAATCAAAAAAGCAGAAAGGAAGCCAAAAAATACATGGAGACAAATGAAAATGGAAACACAATTGTTGAAAATCTTTGGAATGCAGCAAAAGCTGTTCTAGGGGAAAGTTTGAAAACCAACAACCTAATCTTATACCTAAAGGAGATTAAAAAAAAAAAAAAAAGATCAAACCAAACCCTTAACCAGTAGAAGGACATAATATATGTTAGGGCAGAAATAAATGAAATTAAAACTAAAAAAGGAATAGAATAGATCAATGAAACCAGGAGCTGGTTTCTCTGAAAAGATCAACAAAATTGACAAATCTTTAGCCAGAAAAAAAGAAAACAAAGCCAAAAAACCCAAAATCACAAATGAGAGGAGAAATAAAACCAACACCACAGAAATGCAAAGGATAAGAGAATATTATGAAAAATTATATGTTAACAAATTGGAGAATCTAGATGAAATGTATAAATACCTAGAAATATGTAATCTTCCCAGACTGATTCAGGAATGAACAGAACATTTGAATAGACTGATTACAGTGATGAAATTGAATCAGTAATGAACTCCCAACAAACAAAAATCTGGGACCAGATGGTTTAATAGGTGAATTTTATCAAATAATAAAGAACAGTTAATGCCATTCTCAAACTATTCTAAAAAAAAAAAAAAAAAGAAAGAAAAGAAAAAGAAAAAGTAGAAAAGGAAAGAAAACTTCCAAGTTCATAGAATGAGGTCTTATTATCCTGTTACCAAAACCAAAGACACCCCAAAAGAGAATGTAGGCCACTATCTCTGAACATAAATACAAAACAACAAAATAACAGCAAACTCAATTCAGCAATACATTAAAAAAAAAAAAAAATCACTCACGATGATCAAGTGGGACTTATTCCTGGGATGCAAAGGTGGTTTAATATTCACAAATTAATCAACATGATACATCACATCCATAAGAGAGAGGATAAAAATCACATGATCACTTTAATACATGCAGAAAAACCAATAAAATACAACTTCCATTTATGATTAAAAACAAACAGACAAAAATAGAAACCTCAACAAAGTGGATTTGGAGGCAATTTACTTCAATATCATTAAAGGCCATACATGAAAAACCTACAGCAAACATCATGCCCAATGAGGGGAAAACTGAGCTTTTCCCCTAAGTTCAGGAATAAGGCAAGGATATCCACTCTCATCACCTTTCTTCAACACAGTGCTGGAAATACTAGTCATAGCAATCCGACAACAAAAAGAAATAAAAGATATCCAAATCAATAAAGAGGAAGTCAAACATTTAATATTTACAGATGATATGATACTCCATATAAAACCCTAAAGAGTCTACCAAAAAACTACTAGAATTTATAAACAAATTCAGTAAATTCACAGGATACAAAATCAATGTATAGAAATCTGTTGTATTACTATGCAAAAAATATGCTGCATTTCCATACACTAATAATAAAGCAATAAAAAGAGAAATTAAGAAAACAATCCCATTTACAAGTACATCAAAAAGAATAAAATGCCTAGGAATAAACCTGACCGAGAAGGTGTAATACTTGTACCCTGAAAACTACAGAACACTGATGAAAGAAACTGAAGATGAAACAAACAAATGGAAAGATATTCCAAGCTTGGGGCCCCTGGGTGGCTCAGTCAGGTAAGTGTCTGCCTTCAGCTCAGGTCATGATCCCAGTACTCTGGGACTGATCTCTGTGTCAGGCGCCCTTCTCATTGAGGAGTCTGCTTCTCCCTCTTCCTCTGCCACCACACCCCACTCATGCTCTTTCACTTGGGCTTGCTCTCTCCATCTCAAATAAATAACATCTTTAAAAAATTCCAATTTCATGGGTTGGAAGAATAAATATAATTAGAATGTCTACACTACCCAAAATAATCTGCAGATTTAATGCAATCCCTATCAAAATGCCAACAGCATTTTTCACAGAACTATGTCCTAATCCAAAATTTGTAAGGAACCATGAAAGATCCTGAATAGCCAAAGTAACCTTAGAAAACAAGAACAAATCTGGAGATATCACAATCCTACAAGATACACTCCCAAGTTAGAGTAATGAAAACAGTATGATATTGGCACAAATAGAGAACATAGATCAAGGGAACAGAATAAAGAACCCAGAAATAAACCCATGATTATACAATTAATTAATCTTCTGAAAAGGAGGGAAGAATAAGCTTTGGAAAAAATAGAGTTGCTTCACCAAATGGTGCTGAGAAAACCGGACAGCTATATACAAAAGAATGAAACCAAGTGACTTTCTTATGCCGTATATAATCTAAACTCAAAATGCATTAAGGTTGTAAATATGACACCTGAAACCATATATATGTGTGTGTATGTATGTTTGTATATACTTACACACACACACATACACACACACACACTATTGGAATATTACAGCCACAAAAAGGAATGAATTCCTACCATGTGCAGCAACATGGATGAATTAGAAAATACAGTGTTAGGGGCACCTGGGAGGCTCAGTGGGTTAAAGCCTCTGCCTTCAGCTCAGGTCACGATCCTAGGGTCCTGGGATTGAGCCCTGCATAGGGCTCTCTGCTCAGCGGGGAGCCTGCATCCTCCTCTTTCTCTGTCTGCCTCTCTGCCTACTTGTAATCTCTGTCTGTCAAATAAAGAAATAAAATCTTTTTAAAAAAAACCATCTTAAATGAAATGTCAGAGAAAAGAGAAGTATCATATGATTTTACTCATATGTGGAATTTAGGAAAATAAACAAATGAACAAAAGAAAATAGGTCACATAGTAAGAAACAGACTTTTAACTATAGAGAACAAACTGATGGTTACCTGCTGATGATGGGTGGGTGGGGTCATGTGAAATAAGTGAAGGTAATTTAGAACACACATCAAAACGAGCACTGAGCAATGTGTAGAATTGCTGAATTGCTATATTGTACACCTGAAACTAATATAACACTGCACTGTAGGTCAACCATACTGGAATTAAAATTTTAAAAATTTGCAAAGAGTGTCTTTGGTTAGTTGTAAATGATGGCATTTATGTTGAGGTAGGAATTCCAGAAAAAGTAAAGCAAATAAAAAACTAAGAATGGTGAAAATAAGAAAATATTTAACAAAGAATTAAGGCTCCTTTTTGTTGTTAGGTTTAATAACTAATACAAATCTGAAAATCAGTAAAGTGATGAGAAAAATGTAACGTGAAATAATAAATTCATATTTTAAAATGGACATGAAGAAATTCCTTACAATTCCTCAAAATCAAATAATTAAAAATATTTATTACAATATCACATTAACCAAAGCTAACTGATTTGTGTCCACCATAAAATAACATTTAGCTTTTTCTCTTCTGCCTCTCTGCTCTCTTCCTCTGCATATATGTATGCATTCGCAGGCCCTAAGTGAAACATCAGGAAACAAGATTATCAACTACTTCTCTTAGCCAGACATGTGTCTACTTCTTAATATCATGCTCTCTGTTTCATACTGCAATTGTGGGATTAGGAAATGTTGAATAACAAGAAAAATAATTTATGGGTTCACTAACTACCATCTCAGACTGAGCTGCCAATATTTTCATATTTATTTTCACCAATCTTACAAAAAGTAAAATGTTTTTCCATTAATTGAAATGTATATTTACAAATGGGATGAGAGAGATGCATAGATAAATATGGTTAGGAAATGATCACGTGAGTTCAGTTTACACGTGGAATACTCTGGATTTGTAGTTCAAACAGAGGGAAACTGTGAAGGTTTCTCAGGTATTACTATCTGAATTCCAGAGTTATCCATGAAAGAAAATCCTCTTATAAGCAGAAAGTCTTAGCCAGGCACTAACTACCTCTTTCCACCTTCATCCCTCTTCCTACCTCTCTTTTTTTTTTTTTTTTTTTTTTTTTTGGTGCATATTCATGTTTTAGTTAAATCACTGGCAGGGAAACTACCAGCCTTATGTTTCCACTAATGTTAAGAACAGCACATAGAATTTGTAATGTTAAGCATAACAGCTGATCATACTATAGAGGAG
The DNA here is from genome assembly GCF_009829155.1 of Mustela erminea. NCBI lineage: Eukaryota > Metazoa > Chordata > Mammalia > Carnivora > Mustelidae > Mustela > Mustela erminea. The sequence goes on from NC_045616.1 coordinate 49,064,591, forward strand.
TAGAAAAGGAGAAAAAAATGATGCCATTAACCATGCAAATGTGTACCACATCTGTACTAAATTGTCATTTGCATGAATACGGCTAAGGCAAGCAGGATTACTGTCATTAGAGCAATGTTGTTTGCATTGCTATATTGTACTTAAGGTTGTGTGGGTGTTTCCATTTATAATGCCCCCCTTCTTTTTAGGAGTTCATAATTTGGTTATAATAATCTGCTTTTGGATGAAACATTACTACAAGTTCACAGAGGGAGAGCAATTTTTAATTACAAAATTGGATTCAAATTGGTTCAGCCATATTTTAGTTGGAGAAAGATATTTAAACATACTAACAAAAATTATGTTTCTTTTTAAAATACATGACTTTTGAATTGAATTTGCAAGAATGTGTTGATGCTGTTGTTTTCAGCTTAAGAGAGAACTGGTTTATCACAGCACTTTGTGTTTGTTGATTTTGTGTGGTCACCTACAAGAAGACCAATACTGTGCATCTAATTTGTTCATTTCAATTCTTGACAAACTTCCAAAAATATTTACTGCACATCCATGTTTTATTAATTATTTTACCATACCAGCTAAAACTACACACTGCTTATTAATATCAGGTCTCTTTATCCTCTAACAAGACATTAGACATCATACGTACACATTTATATGTATTAGAGAACAATTTTTACAATCAATGTTGCTTCCTTATGGATGAATAACATACTTCAAATTAGCAAGCAGTTTAAATGATATGAAAGCTTTGTTGTTGTTTTTTTTAAGATTTTATTTATTTATTTGACACAGAGAGAGAGATCACAAGTAGGCAGAGAGGCAGGTAGAGGTAGAAGGAGTCTCCCTGCTGAGCAGAGAGCCCAGTGAGGGACTCAACCCCAGGACCCTGAGATCATGACCTGAGCTGAAGGCAGAGGCTTAACCGGGAGTCACGCAGGTGTCTCTGTCTTATATTTATTTTTTAATCAAAGACACAAGTATGACTCACAAGTATGAATTTGCATAACTAGTGTCTTGACTTTATATAGGCATTGATTGGAGATAGATGTTGGCTGTACATAGGTTATGATATTTCTAGAAACCCTATATTCTGAAAAGGACAAATATTTGTATGTACCTATTTTCTTTGTTGTATAATAATGGCTAAAATCCAACCTAAACTAATGCTTACCCATATAATGGATTTATTGGTGACTGAATTAATTCAGATTGTTTCTACGATACTCTTGGCAAAAGACAGTCATTTGTCAGTGCCCATGTCTGTTGAGAATTATCATTTTGTAGATACGCAATGTGTATGTCCCCGAAATACATGCACATTTGTAGACCTATCAGTCAGAATCATTTCAAAAAACAGATCACACCATTCAATAGGAAAATTTGAAGATAGTTTTCTTAAGGACTATCTATGGCATGAGTGGGCTGGGGAGAGGCCACAAGATACACCATGGCCTCTTAGTATTAGTAGCAGAGGAGATTTAGTGTCACACTTAAGACTGAAGGGCAAGAGGAAGGGGGACAGTTTTGGGAACCTGGAGAGAGGGCTTGGGAGAGGCCCTCCTGATGAGAGACATGACCTCTGGCCAAAAGAAACAGCTAAGCAATTAACTATTGATTCAAACACTGACTAATTCATCTCATCAATTCAAAAGAAATTTTGTGGCATATTTTGTCTATCAAATAGGTAGTTTTGTAAGGTGAAGTCGGATATGACATGATTTGTGCTATAAAAGGGAGGAGAATGTAATCAAATATCAACATATTTGTATACAATATTGATAATTCTTGTGTAAATGGTACAAAGTGCTGTGAGGAGATAAACATTAAAGGACCCATTCATAACAGATGGAGAGAAAAACTTTTAGAACATAGGCTAATTGATTTAAGCCTTCAATGGTGGGTATATTTCCTTAGGCAAGGTGTGTGGATTTTCTTCTCCTGGTAAAATTCTGTCTGTGACCCAGAAGTCCTAAAGGATACAGCAGTTTAAGGAATGTTTTATGTGGGAAGAGTGAAGAAAAGAAAGAGAGAAAGAGTGAAAGAGAGAGAGAGAGAGAAAGAAAGAGAGAGAGAAAGAAAAGAAAGAAAGAAAGAAAGAAAGAAAGAAAGAAAGAAAGAAAGAAAGAAAGAAAGAGGGAGGGAGAGAGGGATGGATGTATGAAGGAGGAAGGGGAAGGGAGAGAGAGACGGAAGGAGGAAAAGACTGCTGTCTTCTAGGAGGGGAACCTAACTGCCAGTATATAAAATCTCTTTTTTGTTTATTGTGAAAGGAAAGTCTCCAAGTTTCATAATAAGAAAGTAACACAGCCATAGCAGCCCATTAGAAAGATCAGTCTGACTTCCCCAATTTGGACTATTTTGGAGAGGCCGTGAGTGTTCTCATAATGTTTCCTAAGTGATTGTCTAACACTCAAGATTTACTAAGAAGACAAGAATTGAAAGAGAATGAAGACAAGAAATTAGGAAAAAAGAAGGCACTCATATGAAGAGACTTAACAATGTACTTTAATACTATATTTAAATTTGAAATCACTATCTCAGAGCAATTTAAAAAAAGGAAGTATTTATATTAAGTGTATCACTGTCTAGTATCATGTCCTCCTGAATGTAAGTTTCTTCCCAATATGCTTTTTCAAAGCCAAGGGAGGCCGATCACTTTCTCCTCTGCCTCCCTGCCGTTCCAACAAGTATCATTATCTCTAATCCCAGCCTTTCTCATCCTGCTGAGCATCCAATAGCTATTAAAGATAGCTTTTTGCAGTATTAACTGAAGCCCTCAGTCCAGTGAAAGCATGTGGATATTTTGGCATATTTTAAACCATGCTTTTTTGAACAGCTTAGTGTTTATCTAAGATGTTTGGATCTAAAAAACTTCTTCACCTTATCTGACTTGGAACTCAGAGCTAGGAAGCTGTTCTCATTTGGGGATTCATCTTGATTGAGGAAATTTCTTTATTGTGTTTGTATGTAAATTTCGTTGTGAAATCAAAATTTACTGACGTCGTAATCAAGATAACACAGGCATCAAAAGCACTGGTAATATTTAATACTTATAAGTAAAGTCAAACTAAGACATTATTTGAAAGAATAACATGTGACCCCTTCTTAGAAGTTGATATACACATGAAATTCCTAGTGGACTTCTTTAGGCTGAAATCCTTTTCCTTTTCTGTCAGGATACCATCCTACCAGGTGAAGATGTTAAGTTAAGAACTTGTGACTTAGACCTAACTTTGAAAGAGCTGGATGCTGACAACTGTTAAATTTAAGAGTTGGGCTTATTGATCTTTAAGCTTTCTTTTTTTTTTTTTTGATCTTTAAGCTTTCTTTCAGACAATTGATGTGATTCCAAATTCACCTTCAGAAATGCATAGATTGATAGTGTGAGAGACCTACCAAAAAATAAAATGTTCAAAAAGTAAATGTGTTGTATCATTATGAGGTGAATTTAGGGTATCATTATGCTTTATAATGGCAATATGTGAAGACAGAGGCTTTATCTTCATGATACCAAGTAGTGACACAAAAGATTACACACACATACACGCACACACACGCACATGCACATACACAAATACACATCATTCAGTGAACATATTTTCAAACATCTGGATCTTTTACATTATGGAGACCAAAACACCCAGATGTTTTCACTGAGTTTTAGTGCTAGGCATATTGTCAATACGTCCCTTGAGGATCTCAGTATTACTAACCCCAAAGAAGGGTATAGGCCGGGTATGTGTATGAGAGAGGTAGAGAGGGAAGGGAGAGTAAAAATTGCTACTTCCTACTCCAGAGTGTTACCTAATATGTCTTCTAAACACTTGCTAAAAAAATAAGCAAGATATTTTCACTTCTCCAGCTTAATGTCATCTTGACTTTGATCTCAGATCGAAAGGAAGCAATTATTATGACTTCATCTCTACGCTAACAAAGAATATCCATTTCAAACGTATTTCTGTCTATAATTTGTATGTATGTGTCTTCGCAGTGTCTTGTGAACTTATTCGGTATTTTATGCTACTTGAATTCTTATTCCTGAATACATGTAAACTTGCGCCATCCTTTCATTCCTCACTGTGTTTGTGTTGGAAACAGGTGGGAAAAACTCATTCAGTGAGCTGCATGACTACTTGGGTCACCAAAGAAGTCTGCTTTCCTGACTTGTCAGTTCAAGTTACTGTAAAAAGAACAGCTCTTAAAAATGCATGACTTCATGTGGTCAAATGTGTCAAAAATGGTTTAAAATAATACAATCGCAAGAACCATAGGGGGTGGGAGGGAACAGCAAGAAGAATTACTGGTATTTTCTTTCTTCATATCCCATATTTATAGCTAGTGCCATAAAAGCACACCAGGAAGACATGTGAGATGCAGTCATTTTCTCCAAATAAGTTTTGCCAAAATTACTGCATTTACTACTGATACACTTATTAATTATCTCAATACGTATTGCTGGAATGTCTATCTCTAAGTGTTCATGTGTTCTGACCAGGAGGCATTCTTGCTTTAATCTTAAGATGAGGAAGGACACTGTTGAACAACATAACTTCTGGATTCTGTAGGGTAATACTTTGGGAATCACCAAAATAGAAATCACATTGCTGGTGGAATCATTTACGAGCTTTAAAACAATCTTACTGTTTCACTCCACGTGAAAAGAAGCGTGAAACAGTACTAAATAAGAGCATTTTCTAATAATGCTGATACTTCTTCAAAGTTCTATCAGTGCATATTTTACTGGGATGCCCTGAGTCACATGTAATTTTAAGCCAAATTGTTATGATGTAGGGAATATTTTTAGTTCTCTAACATATGGTTGAGTTACTGTGTGTATTATGCACCTAATCATGAAGAAAATAGCCTTTATTTATAGTCTAAGGACTTCAGTAGTTAAAACATTTTTTTCTCTTTAAAGAGTTTAATTTAATTTTATATTTTGAAAGTCACATGCCACATCCTATACTCTATTCACTGATGCCACAAAATTCAGCAAAAAATGCGTGCATAAATTTATGTTGACAAAGCTATCTTTACTCACACAAATTCAGTAAATTGGTGTACAGTACCATAATCTCTGCCCTCAAAGGCACCTCTGTGTGTCAATGTGGATTTTGTTCACAAACTGGTGCACTGTAATTTTGCAGATGCAAATTTGGAAACACTTTCAAAAACATGGCACATTATTTCATTCCTAAAAAATGTTTAGTGTATTAGCCTGAGAATTTCACTGCACAAATTATATTTCATTCTGAAATTCATGAATGCCTAAGTCTACGTAGATTGTCATTATTTTCTTAGCCTAAAAGCACTGAAGAGACTAAACATATTTTAAGGAATTTTTCTTTGTAAATACAGGCCTGTAATATCTACAGAGGATAAACAAACAGTTGGCAAGGAACTCCCTCTTGTGGTCAAACATTCTCAATTAAAAAAAAAATGAGAGAGAGATCTGTACTCAACTGATGGTCTAGATTATTAAAATGTGGATTGCTTGTAATCATTAAGATTAACAATAGTGATAGAAATGGTTTTACTGAAGCAATTCGTTGCAAATTAGAGCTGAATTCTGGAACATATGCTCTTAATTCTTCCTAAAAACAGCACTTTGCACTGTTGTTCAGGATAAACCCACTTAGAATTTCATTTTCCAAGGTTTCTTATCACTTCTAAAATATTATGACATTCTTTTAAAATTATATGCCCACACACTTATATCTGCACATACATGTATGTGGTGTGTGTATATTTATGTGTGTGTGTGTTGTCACAGAGTGGAAGACATTTAAGAATTGAGTATTGTAAGAAGTTTACATCCTCTTTGTTTTGATCTCAGCACTTTGATTTCTCATAGTTTCTAAAAGTGTAGTATTGCTAAAAGTTTCCTCAAGGAGGAGAAACAGTTCCCATATGCTGTTAACCAGTGCTTTCCCAGAGGACACAGTCAATAGAGTCTGGTGTCAGAGACAATAAATGCCTGACATCCAATCAAAAATGTCCTGAACACTTATCATGAGGGAGGCAAAGAACCAGACACATAATGAAGCTGACAAATTATAATCTTTTCCCTGATTGTTCAACTTAAGCAATGCTTCCAACCACTCCACAAGATCAGTAATAAACACTCTCCATCCTAGTAGTGAGTATGCAATTCATTTCCACGGTATCAAATTAAAACCTGATGCCAAGAAGCCTGGGATTTAACTTATCTTCTGACAGCACATCAAAGGTCGGGAAGAAGGCCCCGTGCTCAGATCAGGTCACTGCTGTCAGTTCAAATACTAACGATACAATCTGAACCAACTTCTTTTGGGGATGACTTTCAATATGAGCAAAAGAAGGCTTCAAAGTTCAATCAAGTCATTATTTAGGGAGAAGGTGGGGGTGGGGGGAGAAAGGGAGATTCTGATCATATAAATTCAGCAGATTGTGCAAGGAATGTCTCCATGTAGAGAGAGCTATTTTTGTACATATGCTGGTTCCAACATCCCTTTGCCTGCCTAAAGTTAAGCACTCAATTAATCATCAGCCAAATGATGCACTTAGAAACCTCCTTCATACAGCCTAGGGAAGAATACGCATGACAGAATTAAATTTTTTGTCTTCATATTTTTGTTCTTATTGTTGCTCTTATTGTTAAGTTTTGCTGACTGGTGTCTTTTTTTATTTTCATTCTTTTCTTTAAACAAAACCAAGTATGTTATTCACTACCTGAGAGAAAAATCAGAAGTGTACTAAATTTTTTAAATGTTAGAAATATAAAAACATTTGTATTTCCCAAAATATGGGTAACTCTCTAGCAGTTTAATACCATTTAAGCTAGAATGAATGATTTCTATTTCACGTATAAGGTTTGTTTTCTAATAACCTCATTTTTAACATCAGCATGCTCTCTACTCTCCATTAGATGAATGAACTACAAAGTATGTACTGAAAGCACCACAGCTGAAGACATTCAAATATCTTTCTTTCTTAGTATGAAGAAAAGAGAATATTCACATAGTTATATAATTATATACATGCTTAATTATTTCACAATACAATGTATTTCCAAATTAGTAAATTATAACAGATAAATGCCATATTTTAGACCAATGTGTTTTTACTTTTATTTTTAAATGTACATTTTAATTAGAATGTAAATATATTTCATAATTCATTTTCAATTAAATAAAATTTGAAATTTATAAATACTTCTAAAAATATAATTTAATACTTTTCCCAAAAATGTTTTATTTCACTAGAAAAATTAATCTCTAAGTTCAAACAGGCTCTGTGCAAAGAAAATAATATTAGTAATCAATAAAATTGAAACTATCACCATCATCTACATTCTTTTACTTAATACTTTCACTCACTAAATAATATCAAGATCCCCGTAATACTTTCAGAATGAAAAGGATGCCTTCAAAATACTAATTGAGCTCTTTTTTTTTTTAAAGATTTTATTTATTTATTTGACAGATAGAGATCACAAGTAGGCAGAGAGGCAGGCAGAGAGAGGAGGAAGGGAAGCAGGCTCCCTGCTGAGCAGAGAGCCCGATGCGGGACTCGATCCCAGGACCCTGAGATCATGACCTGAGCCGAAGGCAGCGACTTAACCCACTGAGCCACCCAGGCGCCCTAATTGAGCTCTTTGTACAGTTAGATAGAAACTGAGCATAATTTAGCTGTTCTTAAAGTTAATTATTGGTTGGTAATATATTTTCCTACAAAATTTTTTCCAGAAGAGTAGTTTATCTGATGAGGAAAAGAAAAACAAGAGTAGGTAACAGGCACCTATGTATACAAAATCAATCTATCTATATTTTATCTACCTTTAAATCCACCTTTCTACCCATTGCATTAAAACTAAGGTTCCATTCACTGTAGAATATACAATTATTTTTGGTACCACTGAGAAAGAAAAATCTCTGCCAAATGTCTTTGATTATAAGAAAACTTCTTTCAAAGAACATAAAATTTAAATTAATGACTTAAAATTAATGTGTATACAGTCAAGAGTTATATGGTATATAGAGAAATGTAAATAGTTATATCATTGACCCTTGAATAACATAGCTTTGAACTGCTTGGGCCCATTTACATGTGGATTTTTTTATAGCACAGTCCTGTAAATGCATCTTGTCTTCCTTATGATTTTCTTTTCTCTAGCTTATAAGAATACAGTAAATAATACATATAACACACAAAATATTTATTAATCAACAGTTTATATTATCAGTAAAGCTTCTAATCAACAATGGGTTACTTGTAGTTAAGTTTTGGGTAGTCAAAAGTTACATGTGTAGTTTTTGTTTCTTTTTTTTAAGATTTTATTTATTTATTTGACAGAAAGAGAGAGAGAGAGAGAGATCACAAGCAGGCAGAGAGAAGTGGAAGCAGGCTCACTGCTGAGCAGAGAGCCTGATGCGGGGCTTGATCTCAGGACCCTGAGATCATGACCTGAGCTGAAGGCAGAGGCTGAACCCACTGAGCCACCCAGGCGCTCCTACATGTGTAGTTTTAACTGAGTGATTTAGCTTTAATTTAATCTCCCATGTTGTTCAAGGGTCAACTATGTACAATTGTAATAATATATACCAATAAATATATAGAGATACAGACCACAGGACCCTGGCCATGATTTTAATGATACTTTAAAATAAATTATTTACTTTAATTTATTTTTACAGGATTATACTTCACACTGTCGCTTTTTTCTGGAATATATGTTTAAGTCATTTTAAGTTATAAAATTATATACAATGAACAAAGTGTCCACAGGTAAGAAAAAAAAAAACACTTTTCTATAGTAAACCAATGACTTTTCTAAGTATTTTAAAAACATGGTGAAGGTTTTGGGGCACCTGGGTGGTATAGTCATTTAAGTGTCCAACTCTTGGTTTCAGCTCAGGTCATGATCTCAAGGTTCTGTAATCGAGCCCTGTGTCCAGTTCCATGCTCAGCACAGATTCTACTTAAGACTCTCTCTGTCACTGCCCCCCACCACTCTCTCTCTAAAATAACTAATTTTTTTTTTTTTAAAGCACCTAAGGAAGGTTTCTTTCAAATATTGTATCTAAACAGATGGCTTGTCTACATTGTCTCTTCTGTGCCTATAGCAGCTGTCCCGTGTTTCATTGACTCTAAAATACCGTCAATCATTAGACACATCATTAGTTTGTGTTTGATTTAAAAAGCAAAAAACACTACCAATTAGACTATGACATGTCACTGACTATTAAACACACCTCAAGTTCAGAAAAGGAAAAGTATCATCCTTAACATATATAAAGCATTATAGCCAATCATGGTACTCCTTTCTACTAAATCTGAATATAACCTGAGATTATTTGGTAGTGTAACATTCTTCACAGACATATGAAAGAAAAAGGATAATTTTTAGATGGGAATGACTGGATATTAATAATTGACTGTGATGGCAAAGGGAAATTTGAAATCATCTAGTCAGTAAAGAGGTGTTAGTCTTGCTATATGATAAACCTAGAATTTTTGTGCCACTCTGACCCTGTCTTTTGAAAAGCTAATCTACAGAAGGAATATTCATAAACACATCTAATTTTATTTGGCTACTTGTAAAAAAATAAAATTTATATGGGAAGAAAGGATGAAAAAAGAGAGGGAGAAAGAAAAACAGCCTTAACCCCATTCCCATTTGTTAGGGCCCATATATATGAATTTTATGCGTATTTTTTATTTGATACTCTCAGGACCCTGCAAAGTTTTTACCTAACTACTTTCACAGGTAAGGAACCTGTGGCTTAGGTTAGTGAATAACTTATCCAAATTCAACAAGCAATCAGGAGTATAATTATTGAGATCAAAATTCAAATCTGATATCAAATCTTTTTTCTGCTACCTCAGACCACCACTCTGAAATTTTCAGGCATTGTGACTCCACAAATTAGTCAGCAAATGGAGGCATAACTGTATACAAACAGAACTGGAATATCCTGACATGTTAAGATGGTAGATTTATATTGAATTTTTTGTAATGTATTCTGATTATTTGTCTTCTTTTTGACCACTTCAACTCAGAAAAACTTGCTGCTGACACTTGATCACCCTCAACCTGACAGGAATGTCCCACTCATTCCCATACTTCACCTTTGGCTGGAGACTTCTGTGGCTAATGACTCATTTCAAAATGCTTGGGCTGAAGTTTCTCAAGTTCCTCCACTACCTCCTTTGGTCTGACTCAAATCTCCCTCCCCCTCTCTATCGCACACACACATACACGCACACACACACAGACGCATAAAACACTCAAGGAGATGGAAATGTTCCTGTGTTCCAGGCCCAGACTATAATATCCTTTATAGTAGAATCATCTTTTCTTTTAAAAAAGAATGTAACTTAGCCCAATAAATAAAGTTTTCTATTTTTAATATTACTGAAACACTTCAAATAATGTCACTGCATGTCACGCTAAAGAAATTTAGGACAAGCAGAAGTGGAAATAAGTCAGTTAACCACAACATTTTTGGAGGAAACTGTCTGTAGTTTTAGTGAAACCAACTTACTTGTTCATTCTAAGGAGATGTTTTGTTCTTTGTGGAACACGCTACTTCGTTTTAAGACTTTTGTCTGTAAAGAAGTTGTTCCCTCTGGTGCCTGAAACTACTGTATAAGCCTATTGTGATTGTGTGTGTGTGTGTGTGTGTGTGTGTGTGTGTGTGTGTGTGTAAACCATGACTCTCTTGGGTGTATTACTCTGGTTTAAAGTGGCCCTACAATTGTAAATGATCAAATTGCTACATGGACCATTTATACAGAGGTATTTCTCTGAAGCAAAAGTGAAATCAAGTGTTTTTGTGCCACACCAGGGACCCAACATGCTCCAATAAGATAAGCCACTGGCCTAAGGATGTAAAATCTCTCACACTTTCATTTTGCTCATATGCTTTGTTATCTTTTTAGAGCCATGTAGTTAAATCTTGTTCATTTAATTTCAGAGACATTAAAAACACCAAAGGAAAGGATTCAAGAAATTAGATATTTCATGTTAACTGAAAATAAGTACTTAAACTTCTTTGGCTTAAAAAAAAATGGAAATAGTTTATATTTTTCAAGGGAGGGTATCATGATAACAGAAAAAGGAGTAAAACTCCCTTTATAAAAGTGGCCCCAATTTGGGATTCCAGAATTCTTTAAATGGTAAAACTAGTAGCTCATCTCGCCAAGTTTCTGTATAGAGTTTTAAAATAGTTAATGGGAATCTGAGATAAGGCTACACAACAAAGTAAGGACATATAGTACAGAAACATTTTTAAGAGCCATAATACTTGGAAGAATAATTGATCCCATTATTTCTTTGAAAAGGAGAAACTACACTCATATTTAGCTTTAAAGTCTAATTCTTTTAATTCCCTTGTGTATATTTAAGATAAGTAAAACATATTACTTTCTTTCTGGAAAGTAGGGTCTTTTCTTCTCTTGAATCATCCGCTACATAAACACCTTAAAGATCCCTTTCCAGACTTGTCATTTATGTGTTCCTGGGCTAGTTACACCTCACCTGAATTTTATTAATGATTATGTTTCCCAGGTAGTAGGGGGAGAAATGTAAACAGCATCTCATTTAAGAAGTTGTTTTCATCTTATTTTTCTATTTTCCTGAGTAGATATTAGATACAGTTGGGTATAAGAGAAAGAACATTTGAATAAAACTTCATTGATATGCAATAGTACACAGTATTTAGAGCATAAAATTGAGAGACTGATTTCATGGATTCAGTTCTCCGATTTATCACTGGCCAGCCATATGACTCTAAATAAGTCAGTGTGCTTCACTTTTCACATCTCTAAAATGGGGATAATGTTAAGATAATGGTGCTTGTTAAGAGCAGTACACATAATAATTACTTCTGTTAGTGAAATTATGTAGACTGGAGCCTCATTCTCTTCATCAATGAAGTTGAATTTGAATAAAGATTGCTACTTTGACTATACTTTAGAAATTCTGTATTACATTTAATTATATATGACAAAGAAAACCTTTTAAAAATAACTTTATATGTCAGGACACCTGGGTGGCTCAGTCGGTTAGGTCACTCCCTTCAGCTCAGGTCAGGATCCCAGGGTCCTGGGATCAAGTTCCACGTCAGGCTCTTCCCTGGCAGACTCCCTGCCACTCTGCCTGCTTGTGCGCTCTCTCTCTCTCTCTCTGACAAATAAATAAATAAAATCCTTAAAAAAAAAAAAAAGAAAGAAAGAAAAATAACTTTATACGTCATCTGTAAGACAGATGAATTTCATTAATCAAAGAATATTTACTTCAACCTACCATAAAGTTAACATCTTTAGTATAACTGGCCTCACATACTTGAAGATGGTATTTAATGTGTGTGAGGGTGTATACACAACAAATCTATGGATTAGTTATCTTCTGTAGGAAGATCTAAAATAAAGGGAAAAGGTGAATTATGTGTATCAGAAACAATCTTTAGAAAGAAATTATGGGAAAAAATTTTAAAAAGGAAAATAAATGAAACAGGAAGGTGGGTAAAAATAGTTATCAGGGAAATGTTCTTCTAGATATCTACTAAGTCTGAATATCTCAACATATAATGAATGAATGAATGAGTTGCAAGAATTACACCAAATTAAAACATATGTCTTTTTATAGGCAATCAAAGGTAAGTTGTTATCAGCTTAAATAGACTGTTTTAACTATGAGATGTTTTATGTAAGTTTCATGGTAACTACAAGCAAAAACCTGTAATAGATACACAAAAGATAAAGAATTCAAAGCAATAAGTCATGAAATCAAAAAAATAAATAAACAAATGAAAAGGAAGATGGAAATGAACAAAGGATCTATGAAACACCTAGAAAAAAATTAAAGAAATGGCAATAGCAAGCACTTACTTTTCATTCATCACTTTAAATGTAAATGGATTAAATTCTCCAGTCAGAAGACAAAGAGTGGTTGAAGGGATTAAAAAAAAAATAAAAAGACTCCAACTAGAGGCTGTATACAAGATATTCAATGCAGCTTTAAAAAGGATATGAGCTAGGGGCACCTGGGTGGCTCACTGGGTTAAAGACTCTGCCTTCAGCTCAGATCATGATCTCAGGCTCCTGAGATCAAGCCCTGCATGGGGCTCTCTGCTCAACAGGGAGCCTGCTTCCCCCTCTCTCTCTGCCTGCCTGTCTGCCTACTTGCGATCTCTCTCTGCCAAATAAATAAATACAATCTTTAAAAAGGATATGGGTTGAAGGTGAAGAGATGAAAAATATTCCATACAAATGCAAACCAAAGGAATAAAGGGGTATCTATAGTTATATCAGACAAAATAGATTTTATGTCAAAACGTGTAAGAACAAAAGAAGACCATTATATAATGATAAAGGAGTTAATCATCAATAAGATATAGCAATTATAAACATTTATGCACCCAACATAAGAGCATCTGAAGTATAAAACAAATACCAACAGACTGGAAGGAAGAAATAGACACTGATAGAGTAATAGCAGGGGACTTCAAAATTCCACTTTCAACAATGAATAGATCATCCAATCAAACAACCGAGAAAACAAAGGATTTGAACTATTTGTTAAACCAAGTAGACCTAACAGGTTTTTGCTTGTAGTTACCATGAAACTTACATAAAACATCTCATAGTTAAAACAGTCTATTTAAGCTGATAACAACTTACCATTGATTGCCTATAAAAAGATATATGTTTAAATTTGGTGTAATTCTTGCAACTCATTCATTCATTCATTATATGTTGAGATATTCAGACTTAGTATTAGTAGATATCTAGAAGAACATTTCCCTGATAACTATTTTTCCCACCTTCAGTTAGTAGACCTAACAGAACATTTCACCCAATAGCAGCACAATTCACATCAAAAGGGATTATGTGTTAGGCAACCAAGCAAAGCTTAATAAATTTAAGATGACTGAAATTATGTCAAGCATCTTTTCCAACTACAACAGTATGAAACTATAATTCACTAACAAGAGGATCGCCGCAAACTTTGTAAATATGGGAAAATTAAAGAACATGCTCTTGACACATAATGGTTCAAACAAAAAAAAAAAATCAAGAGAAAACAAAATATATCTTGAGACAAATGAAAATGGAAATACAACATATACAACATACCAAAACATACAGGGTGTAGCAATAGCAGTTTTAAGAAAAAAATTCATAGTAATGAATACTTAGTTTAAGAAATAAGAATATCTCAAACAACCTAACTTTATACCTCAAGGGAATAGAAAAAGAAAAGCAAAATAAGCCCAAAGTTAGTAGAAGGAAGAAAATAAGGTCAATGCTGATACAAATGCAATAGACACTATGAAGAGAACAGAAAAGTTCCACAAAACTAAGAGGGTTTGTTTGTTTGTTTTGCTCTTTTGTTTTCTGAGATTTGGGTTTTGCTTATTTGTTTTTGAAAACATACACAATACTGACATAACTTTAGCTAGAGTACCTAAGAAAAAAGAGGTCTCAAGACTCAACTAGAGAAAACAAACTGATTGTTACTAGAGGTGAGAGAGATGAAAGGATGGGCCAGTAGGGGGATGGGTTAAAGAGGTGGTGGGGATTAAGAAGGGCCCTTGTGATGAGCAGGGGATGTTGTATGTAAGTGATGAATCACTAAATTCTATACCTGAAACTAGTATTACACTGTATGTTAACTGAAATTTAAATAAAAACTGGGAGAAAAAAAAAAGAAGAAAGAAAAAACTCTAAACAGTTCCTTAAAAAAGAAGAAGAAGAAGAAGAAACCTCAAATAAAATCAGAAATAAAAGTTTCAACTGATATGAGCAGCTGATGTTGTATGTAAGTGATGAATCACTAAATTCTATACCTGAAACTAGTATTACACTGTATGTTAACTGAAATTTAAATAAAAACTTGGAGAAAAAAAAAAAGAAGAAAGAAAAAACTATAAGCAGTTCCTTAAAAAAAAAAAGAAGAAGAAGAAGAAGAAGAAGAAGAGACCTCAAATAAAATCAGAAATAAAAGTTTCAACTGATATGAGCAGGTGATGTTGTATGTAAGTGATGAATCACTAAACTCTATACCTGAAACTAGTATTACACTGTATGTTAACTGAAATTTAAATAAAAACTTGGAGAAAAAAAAAAGAAGAAAAAACTCTAAGCAGTTCCTTTAAAAAAAAAAAAGAAGAAGAAGAAACCTCAAATAAAATCAGAAATGAAAGTTTCAACTGATACTACAATAATACAAGAGATCTTAAGAAACTGCTATGAACAAATAGACACCAATAAATTGGATAAAAGAAAAGGATAAATTCCTGGAAACATGCAACTTCCTAAGACTGAATTATGAAGAAATAGAAAATTCAGACAGATCATCACTAGTAAGGAGATTGAATCAGTAATCAAAAATGTCCCCAAAAACAAAGTCCAAGACCAGATGGCTTCACTGGTGAAGTCTAAGGAACATTTAAAGAGAATTAGTACCAATCCTTCTTAAACTCTTCCCCCAAAAAATTGACAAAGAGGGAACACATCCAAACTCATTTTAATAAGGCTCAAATTACCAATAACAAAGCCAGACAAGGACACTACATGAAAATAAAATTACAAGCAAATATTTTTGCTGAACTTAGGTGCAAATATTCTCAATAAAACATTAATAAACCAAATTCAACGGCGCATTAAAAGGATCAGAGACCATGATCAAGTAGGATTTCCCATTGGGATACATTGATGATTAAATATCTGCAAATATGTTTAACTGTATGAACAAAATGAAGCATAAAAATCAGCATTCTTTTAGTGAGTGGAGAGTAAGCACTTGACAAAATTTAGCACCCTTTAATGATTAAAACCCTCAACAAATTAGGTATAGAAGAAATATATTTCAACATACTAAAAGCTGTATATGACAAGCCCATCATTAACATACTCAGTGGTGAAAATCTACTGTGTTTCCTCTAAGATTGGAAACAAGACAAGGATGCCTAGTTTTACTACCCGTTACTCGACACAGTAACTGAAGTCCTACTTAGAGCAATTAAACAAGTAAAAGAAATGAAAGGCATCTAAATCAGAAATGAAGAAGTAAAAATGTCTGCAGACATTATCTTATATAGAGAAAACCCTCAATACTTCACAAAAAACTGACAGAACTGAAAAATAAATTCAATAGCTGCAGGATACAAAATCACAATAGAAAAATAGAAGAAAAAATTTCTGTACAATATTAACAAATTATCAGAAAAAAATAAGAAAATAATGTCATTTACAGTAGCATCAAAAATACTTGGCAATAAATTAATCAAGGTGAAAAAAATTGACACATTAAAACATATAAAACATTTTTAAAAGAAATCAAAGACACAGATGGAAAGATATTCCATGTTCATTAATCAGAAAAATTGATGTTGCTAAAAATGTCCATCCACACTGTCCAAAATAGTCTACAGATTAAGTGGAATCTCTATCAAAATTCCAATGGAATTTGCCACAGAAATAGGAAAAAATTCTAAAATTTGTGTGGAACACCAAATAATTCAAAAACTCATGTAATCTTGAGCAAGAAAAGCAAAGTTAGATATGTCAGACTTTCTGATTTCAAGATATCATAAAGCTAAAGTAATCAGAACAGTATGGTTCTGGCATAAAAACAGACACACAGTTCAATGGAATGGAATGGAAGAGACAGCCCCAAAATAAATCTATGCATTTGTGGTCAATATTTCTTTGACAAAGTAGTTAAGAGCAAGAGGAAAACAATGGGAAAAGGATTGTCTCTTCAATGACCTGTACCCTTGGGGATAAAAATATATGTTTATAAAAAATAAAAAATTTAAAAAAAAATTTATTTGTAAAACTGGATTTCTACATGCAGAAGAATGAAACTGGATTCCTACCTCTCTGTATATATAAAAACCAACTCAAAATGGAATACAGATTTAATGTAAAAGGATACCATAAAGCAATTAGAAGAAAACCTAGGGGGAAAGATTCCTGACATTGCTATAGACTTTAGTTAATAAAACAACATCTGATGTGGATCAAAAGAACTTGTTGAATACAAAATAAGTTGCATCTTCATCTTCAAGATGCTTAATATAAATTAATTGCACATATTTTACATTGACTCAATGATGTAGAACTCTAAAACCAACTCAAAAAAATGAAAAATTTGAATAATTCTGTTATAACTTACAAGGCTTTTTTAAGTCAACTAACTGAAGTTAGAGCTATGTACAGTGTTAGTATATTATGAAACCGGATGTGTTATGAGCTGAATTGTTTCCCCTCAAAATGCTTAGGTTGAAGTCCTAAGCCCCAGTACTTCAGAATGTTACTACATTTGCAGATAGTTTTTTTAAGAGGTAATTACACTAAAATGAAATTATTAAGGTGGGCCATAATCCAATATGATTGTTCTTATAAAAATAGGAGATTAGGACACAGATTCACACAGCGAGCAGACCACAGGAAGACAAGAAGAGTCAACCAGAATGGAGAGGGCCAAAGACAAAAGCCTCTGAGAAAATTAGCCCTTGCTAATTTTCATACCTTGCTCTCAGACTTCTAGCTTCCAGAATTATAAAACAATAAATTGTTGTTTAAGACCTGAAATTTGTGGTACTTTGTCATGGAAACCCGTGAAACAACGGGTTAAAGTTGAATAATTTAATCTAATACTGCAAATACTTTTACTACCATAATGAAGCTTATTATCATAATGAAGTTATCTGTGGGAAAGACTGTTTACTCTTCTTTTCGCTAGATCTATTTTGTCCTCGATTTTGAAATGGCATTTAACCCTGGGACATTGATCAAAGAAAAAAATCAGTACAGAGTTTTTTTAAGTTAAAAAAGGTAATGTAATGTACTTTTAAACATTTTTTAAAAATAAGTCTATGAAAATTCCTTATTCTTTTACAAATACAACTCTACTTGACCAACATAGGTTACATAAATATGACAAATTTGACATTTTTGCGTCATGAAATCAAAAGAAAACAAACTATATACTTTTGTGGTTTTTTAATCTGCTAGTATTTATTAAAGCATGCAGATAATACTAATCTATATTATGAACTCTGCTTATAGAATACAGAGTTCAGTCTGTGTCTACTCCATTATAGTACTTAATCCAAGTTGTGGTTTTGTGAGTACATGTATGTATGTTCATATAGATGAGAGTATTTTGGTACACTTGAGTATATGTGTGCAGGCATATGCATATGTACTAAATGTGTGTGAATCTATGTCAATATACATGTGCATATTTGTGTACACCAACATGTCTGCATACATATGTTACTCTAAGAGGGCAAAAATGAAATGTGTGTTTATTTGTGGAGGTATACTTCTGTGTGTGCAGATGAAAACTATGTAACATGGATATGTGTAAACATACATGTTCAGGGGAGGCGGTATTCTCAGTGCTTAACAGTGCCTGCCACATACTGATCTTGAAAAGAATTTAAGTGAATGAAATAGTGAATATATTGTTTTCAACATTTATTTTAATTTCCAACTGATATGCTTCCTATGTAAATTTGAAATGTCTCAATTGTTTTCATATTCATTAATATATCATTATATTTATCTACTTCAACTAAGAAATATGACTTTATTTCAGATAAAGTTTGTTTTTATCTTGAATCATTTTGAATCATTTTATGTTACACTTAGCCTAGTAGCATAAATTTCAAATTTAATGTATTTTAAGGTCCACATCCAAATTATATTCAAGGTTTAAAAATAAAAATTTAGGCCCAAAGCTAATGTTACACATGGTGAAAAGTATCATAATTTTTAAAACTCTTAGTTTCTATGTCCAATATAAACCATACAATAGTGGTTCCTTCATTAAAATATGTAAAATAAATATTTTGATGTTTAAAAACATGTTTACTTTATTTCTTCCCATGACTTAAAATCCTTGACTGTGATTTTCACATTTTCATGGCAGTAGAAGACAGAAAAAAATTAAGACACTTATTTTTCCCTTCTTTCATTTTCTTTTCTAGTTTTCAACATTTTATGAAAAGAATGCTGTCATTTTTTTTCAAATCTTTGATTTACTTTCCATTGTGCAATATTCTAAAAAGACTAAAAATATTTTCTCTCATTGATATATCTTTCCTATTCAGCCCTTTTTTTTGACACTTCATTTTTTTCTCCTGTTGTGTTTTGAACAATGTTAAAATCTTCTTAGCTATTTATGTTCTTTTTACTTGTTGAAGACAAAATATTCAATCACCATCAAAAGAATGTCAATAAATGGCTTTAGATATTTAACAAAAATAAGTTATTAAAAATAACTTTTAAAGTTACTATTTTACTGAACAAAGAACATAAATGAAAAAAATCTGTTAAGTATATTTCACTTTTTATAATATAGTGGAATCTCTTAAAGTTTGTGAAATTTAATGGAGACTATTACTACATCCAATGTTTTTTTTTTAAACTTTTAAAGGAAAATTATCCAAACTGTTACAGAATGCATCAATTCAAGTAATATGAAAAACTAATGTAGAGTTACCTGTCATGTTTTTCACACACTTGTTCACTTCTATCTTGTCCTGCAGACCAAAGTTTTCAGTTATTTTGATGATGGACCATCTGTACTTCATCACTCATCTACAGGTACATGCAGAACTAACTTTATATAATTTTGTTCATTTTCCAATATATGCTGTTAATGTAAATAGGTGTTATGTGTCTAGAGATCTTTTGTCTTAAAACAGTATCAAAAATACATCTATTTATTAACCTAAGCTCTAAAATTACTACACTGCTTGGTTTTGAAGCTAATAAAATAAGAGGTCATTTTCTTTGAAGCTGTGGTAGAGGGAAAACATTCCATTTCAGGATCATTGAATTGTTTAATAGGACTTACAGTAAATGGGTATAATGGGAGAAAAAGCTAGAAAGACAGAAAAGGATCAGGTCTCACAGAACTCTGAATGGTGCATCAAAATACTTTATTCTGTGAACAACAGGTATACCCATTTGATTTAGGAACTGAGAAGAACATGATCATACCTAAATCTGTTAGCAGGTGTAAAGATATGAGATTGGAATGGAGAGATGAATTAAACTACTAAACTTCAGGTGACACACAATAAAAGTCATAATAAGAAAAGATTAGTAGAGAATCGTGTAGAATTGAAACAGATGGAACTATGAAGTATAAGAAATAAAACACAAGTGACCTGGCCTCAGATAAAATGAGAGTCAGAATATCAGAGGATTAATTACCCTAACTCTACTATTGACTTGCCTGAGAGGAACATAGAAATACCAAAAATTGGGGAATTCTGCATAAGGAACAGATGTTAGGGGAAAGGTTAATTTAATTAATCAAAAATATAAATGTAATGGAGGGTCACATGGAGGGTCAATGGCACCTGTTTCCTCTTTAATCTGGAATCTAGTGCTTGTATAGTGGCTTATTCTGATTATATATATATATATATATATATATATATATATATATTCATATTCTGTATATATACATATATATATTCTGTATATATATATGGACCCACAAAGCTCAATACAGGTAAAGGAACTGGGACTGGTATAAATGTAGCTTACAACTTTTAGATTTCAGGGTTTATGGATCTTTCCCTCAACTTTAATACTGTAAGTACAATTGCTATTCAACAAAGTCTAATTATTTTTGTTCTTTAAACATTTTTGTTAACAAATATATAGATAATAAATATCATTATTCTTTTTAATCAAAACTTAATCCATCTTCCTTCCTTCCTATTTATCTACCCATCTTTCTACCTACCCACCCACTTACATAATAGCCTCAATGTTCAAGGGTCCAGGAAAATGTCTTTAAATTATTACAAATCCACCAGAGATATTACAAAACACTTTCTTTTAAATGATAGACTAAGACTGTTTTCTTATTTAAAAATTTGTATATGTGGTAGTATATTCTTATGTTAATATTTTAAACAATGTAATTCAAATAAATTATTTCAACCATTATAAGTACAATACAGTTTTAGTATATTCCTTAAACCATATCCATATTTCAAAAATATTTTAAAAGGTACATGATTTTCTCAAGTGCCCTCAAAACTCTGAATAAAAAATAGATTGATTTTTTACCCAAATCCAACTTTCTACATCTAGCAATTCAAAGTCTAAGTTATAGTTATGATTCAAGGAAGTAGTAGAAGACAATAACATTTATAGAAAACACTGATTAACTCAAACTTTCAAAAGAATTTCATTTAACACCTAAATCCCTGCAAAAATGCCCAAAGGAGTACTAATATACTGCAATTGGAGACCACAGTCTTCATAAACTCTCTTTTCATACTCTAAAATCAATTGTCTTTTACTCCTTTATGCATCTATCGATTCTACAGGAAAAATGCTTTTATAAAAATCAATGTGTAAAAGACTTCTTTTATAGTCTTTTGTCTCTTCACAAGGTTGTTTGATGTTTTATTGTGAATAATAAGTGCTCATGAGGATAAAAATGTAAAAGTTGTTCCTAACAGTTTATAAATAAAAGAAACATGACATCATCTTTGACATGAAAAAAAGTTTCTCTTTCATTTTCCACATGTAAATATACTCTTCAAAAATTTATTTACCTGCATCAAAGAACGATTTACTTTTGAAAATTTCTATCACTTTCATTCAACAACCCTTAATTATTTAATGAATCTGAATTAATAGTAATTGATATTTAAATCTCCTTCTCCACAATATACTGTATAAGACCCTCAGGGAATAATGATCATTATGCAGCATTTTCAAAGAAGGAAGTGTATCATATATCTCTGAAAAAATATAGTCCAATCATCACATCCATGGGAAATATGATCTTTGAAAGTACAGAACTACCCTTTACATAGATAAATTTAGACAATACTCTGTATCAGCAACTACAAATCCTGAAAATTATAATATATATACATATCAAAAGTACCCATCACAAAGCATTGCCTTTTCTTATTAAAAAAAATATTCAAATGCATGAACTTTCAAATTCAACTTCAAAACCCAACCTTAACACATTCACTTGAATCACATACACCTAAACATTTTGTTAAGTAACTGCTTGATGGAAAATGTGTGTTTTGTCTGGGTTCACTTACTTGGTCAATTTGCAGTTCATAAAATCGACCCAAAAGTGACTTTGTTAAATGCCTAATAAAAGAACTTCAATTAAACATATGTTGTGAATTTATTTAGTATTCAAAATAATGAGTTATCTCCAGAAGAGAATTAAACAGAGAAGTACAGAGAGACTTTCTGATTAGACCTAAATCAATAACTTTTCATTTTCCCCTGCTTTATCTTATTTTCCTCTTGCTCCTGTCCCCCTCTTCTTTTGATTTCTCTAATTAAGAAATGGAAGTTCAATGCAAAACAGTCTGAGTTTTTTGAAGGAAAAATTCCCGTTTGAAAGGATGTGACTGTTTAACTTCAATGGCTCTGAAACTTAGAAAAAAGGAAAGCAAAAGATGGGCAAAGATGCATGATATCTGATCAGGAATACTATTGTTAGTATAATATACACTATGGACTTGAAAGGATTTTATTTATTTGGGAGAGAGAGAGCAAGAGTGGTGGGGAGGAACAGAGGAAGAGAAAGAAGCAAACTCCCTACCGAGCAGGAAGCTTGATGCAGGGCTGGATACCAGGCCCCTGAGATCATGACCTGAGCCAAAAGTAGACCCTAAACCTATTGAGCCACCCAGGTACCTCGCTTGAAGGAATTTTGTCAGTTAAAGTCTTTAGAAAATAAAACAATTGATAAATGAGAAAACTTCCGTATCACTTATTCTAACCTATATATCTATAATTATGACATAATACATATGACATTTAAGATAAATGACAACTAAAATAATTTGTACACTCTAATTGTCCAAGTAGAAACCTTCTGTTTGGATTTTTCATTGCTTTTAGAAAAGGGTTATCTAGTTGCTTTGACTTCTTTCACTTATTTGTTGAATAATTATTAATCACATCCAAAGAAGAAAACACAACTCTACATGTGATTATATAAGCAGTAGGGACAAGGTTGTCAAGAAAAACTGTCAAACTTAGAAAAGGACAAAAGATATTACTGATTATCCTTTCAATGCAATGATCATATTGAAAAGTGGAGTCTTGGGGATTATCTGATTCTATAAACATGTTCATATTTAATTGTATTTGATATAGATTATAAAAATTAAATTGCAGAAAACTGAAAATACTTAAGTGATTTGTGTTCATAACAAAGCAAGTGAACACTATCCAGCAGTAATAAATATAAATCAAATTCTCATTCTAACAGTTTGCAACATGTTATTGGTTCCCTAAATGAAAGAGTTAAATAAAATACTTGACACCTGTTTAATTTTTGATGAAAGTCGTGATTTTTATCATTTTGAAAACTTTATTTTAACAAAGTTCTTATCTTCTCAAATGTACAGTAAACCTCATATAAATATCTGAACAACTTAAAAACAGGGTTCTTCCATCTCATTCATTGCAGTAAGATGGCTTTTATGGAAGGCTGGAACTCATTTATGTCAGTAGAAAAATGCAAATAGACCTTATCTTTCAAATATCTGGGATTCCAGGAAGATGCTATTCATTTTCAAAGATCCAAAAGTAAGTATATATTATTTCCTTGGTTTCTTGTGCCTTTTGTTAACTTTGGCTTGGAACACTAAGGTTGCATGATTTTTGGATATTAACTTCTGCTAGCTAACCTGAAGTAAAAGGTATACATATTGTTTACAGAGTTGGTGGTAAATAAGGTTGAACACCCAATGTACAGTTTATTGGATCCCGGTGGTTATTATAAGCTTTTATGAATAGTCAGTTTAATAAAATTTAATAGACACCCATTTCTAGTACCTTACTCTCAGGCCCACTATCAAATAGAAAATCAGTCCACTTGGAATAGAATGTTACATCATTTAATCACAAGCCCTGACAATACTGAAATCTGGCATTCAGTAGTGATATCTGTGTATGATAAAATAAGAACTAAAGATATGTGCAAGCTTGAGTAGTGTGATAACTGAACATATTGGTGTAAAATTTTTCTGAAGGTATCTGAAATTTTACCAAATCCTTTTGAGTAATTTTTCTAAGTTCCTAAGTCTACTTTTTTATTATGTAATTACTTGGGTGGTTAGGAATGCCTATAAGCTAACTTTAAAAATAATTTCATTATGAACTAATCAGAGCACCAATTTAGTAAGACTGCTCGTTCAAGGAAAATTATACATATAAGCTATGTTTAGATGATGAAAATGTGACTTATAAAAATGCATACTATTTTTAATGTTTATTATTGATTTCTGAATATAGTTGGTATAACATACTTATCCAAAAGCCTATCAATTCTGATCTAAAACTTTTCTACTTGAAAGTTCCAATTCATCAAAATTTGCTAATCATTTGGTAAAATAGTGTAACCCTCTTGTTTTCCCTTACTCTTAAATGCACAGAAATAGCATTTATTCTCAAACACATTACACATTGGTTTATGACATATTTCACAAAGGCAAATAAAACGATTATTTAGTGACTGCCACCAACACACTTCACTTGGAGGAAAAAGATAGAACAGAAATAGCAGGCATGTTAAATTGAAGATTGGAAAGAGCAAACTGGTATCAGTTATAAGAGAAGAATACATTCAGAGTTTTCTAAGCAGTATTTCCTCTCTCTTTCAAATTGACTTTATAAAGGAGAGTTGATAATCTAGAATAACAATACTAATAGCAATAATCATAATACCATAATTAAATGATTCTTTGGCTTTGTAGTCCAAGGAAAACAAATGTAGTTACATATTTTTTAAAAATCACTAATTTTATGAAGGTACATCATTTCCTTTGAAATTAAATATAGATAGAAACCAAATACTAAATAATTTGTCTTTTTCCTGTAGTAGATATATGTTTGTTTTCCTCAACTATTTCACCTTCATCTAGAAAGAGCCTCATCAAACTCTCAGGGTTTTTGGTTTTTTTTTTTTTTTAAGTTTTTACATACTTTGAAATAATCATATTTTACAGGAAGTTGCAGAGATAGTACAGAGAGGTCCAGTGTACCTTTTGCCCCATTTCCTCCATTGGTTACACCTTACGTAATTGTAGTACAATATCCAAAACAGGAACTTGACCTTGGTACAATGTGTGTGTACAGCTATCACTATACCACTATAGTGTAGAGTGCGGCTATAGGGCTGTAGGGCTGTACAGCTGCTACTACAAACAAGATATAATACTATTTACTCCATAACCACAAAGATCTTCATCTTGCTACCCCTTTGCAGTCATACCCACTCCTTTGCCCAAACCATCCATAGCCCTAGAAACTGTGAATCAGTTTTCCATCTCTATAACTTGTATCATTTTAGGAGTCCTATTTAGATAGGATCATATAAGATCCTGGATTTAGACTGGATTTTTCACTCAGTATAATGTCATTGAAATTTCTCCAAGGGACTGTCACATGTATGATTGTACATTCTTTTTTTATTGTTGAGTAGTATTTCATAGTATGGCTATACCATAGTTTGTTTAGCCATTCACTTATTGAGGGAAAATTATTTTGTTTCTAGGTTTGAGCTATTAAGACAAAACTGCTAAGAACAATTATGTATAGGTCTTTAGGTGGATAAGCTTCCATTTACTTGGTGAAATGAAGAGTGCAATTTCTTGGTCATGTGGTAAATGTATGTTTAGATTTTAAGAAACTACCAGACTATATTCCAGATCATCTCTACCATTTTACATTCCCATCAACAATGTAGAAGAGATCCTCTTTCTTTGCATCCTTGCCAGCATTTGGTATTAGGATTAGTGTTTATCTTACCTGTTACTAAAGGGTATATCAATATCTCATCATGGCCTTCATTTGCATTTCCCTAATGACTAGTGATGTTGAATATCTTAATATGTGCTTATTTCCCATATATATATTCTCTTCAGTAAAGTATCTCTTCATATCTTTTACCCATTTCATAACTGGATTATCCATTCATGTTGAGTTTTTTAAGTATTTTACTTGTGAGCCCTTTGTCACATACATGGTTTATAGTTTATCTTTTCATCCTCTCAACAAGGTCTTTCCCAAAACAAAAGATTTTAATTTTGATGAAATACGATTTATTTTTTTCTTGCATAGATTGTTATTTTGGTATCATGGCTAAAGTTCTTCTTCAAACTCTGGTCCGAAATGCTGTCATCACTGACATCTTGACACCAAGAGTGGTTGATTATCACTGCTTTATAGGTTGTATGTTCAGGCTCTCTACTTCACCTTTACTGGAAGAGTGGGTATGGAGCCTCAGCTGTTTAGTCTTATTCTGTCTGTTTCATTTGACTTGTATAGAGCAGCTATGCCCAAGTTATCTGTCCTGCCAGGCTGCCCTTTTAGTGATCTTTTGAGTAGAAAGACTACCCTTTTCTCGGGACATTTTTTGTGTGTACCCATTGCCTTTCCCAGGCTGCCAACACTACAGTATCCAATCTGAGGTACATAAGTTTAGAAGAAACCTCATGGAACTCACCACTTTGTCTTCCCTTGGAATCTCAAGATCCTTACTTAGACTGCCTTCTTCTCTCCATCTTTCATTCTCTTTGTGTTCATTTTACATATTATGTCCAAGTTTTTTAGTTATACTTTTTTATTCTACCTAAGTACATCTACTCCATCTTTTCAGAAGCAGAAATATTAGTTTTATTTGAATAATCCAGATTTTTCCTGTACCTCATTCTATGTCTAAGTTGGTCATTTGTAGGTGCTGAATCCTCCTGGACATGGTGATTTGTTCAAATTTTTAAGTGTAATTCAAATAAGGCCAATTAGAACTGATCAAGTCTACTGGATTTTGTTGAAATTACTAGGAAAGAAAACTCTTCTTAGGAGGTTGTTAAATTGAAAATGTATCAGTCTGCAGTTGTGGATACTTATTTTCTTATATGATAAGAGGCCACACATGAGAGTAAAATCACAATAGAAGACAACAAAGGCAAAATATGGAGAATAAGTTACTATGCACTGATGACAGTTTGAGTCAATGGACCTGGCAGGGTCCTGAATCTAGCTTTACTTTGGGCTGTTCAATTTGGTAATCTAAAATGCCCCATCGTTACTTTAAGTTTTTCAGTTTTTCAGTTTTTTTTATCACCAAAGGATCACTGAAATATATTAATTTCACTCATATTTCTGCAGAAGTCAATCATCTTACTCTCCTGCAAAATATCCCATGGTCCTTTATCAGTGTTTGATATGTCTTGGCTTAATCAAAGCTAAATCAAAAACCCTGGGAATGTAGAAGAACCAGGCTGTCTTTTTAGACATTTTAAGGATTCTTCCCTGCTCAAAAATACTCGGGAAAAAAATGCTTTTTTAAAATCTATCTGTGATTAAAAAAAAAAACTCACAAAAATTATTGGTTTTTTTCTAATAAACATTATGAGACCATGACTTTATGTATAGGCAAAAATGGGCAGTATCGTCTTGGTATTTGTGAAAAAATGAAAATAATCATCATGCCTTCCTATAAGCTACTAATGATATAAATAACATTCTAGGAACAGAAATAAAATAAAAGTAACATATATAATATCGTAAAGAAAGCATCTTTTGGCATAAATGAATATACATATATAACTGAATAAATGTACATGCTAAAATGGTATATGCTAACCTGCACTTCTAGAAACCCAGTCCTTTTTATTTTCTACATTATTCAAAGCCATATCATTCTACTCCTTCTTTTGTTGTCTTTAATATTGATTCACCCCCTATAAATTGTTTTGTTTACCCTTAATAGGTTAAGTCCACCCTAAGAGAACATGTTGTTATATACATACTGACATGAGACTTTTGTGAAGTTAGAAACTCAATATCTGAAGGAAAAAGAATTATTTGAAAAGTAAAGAACTAAAGGGAGAAGGTAATATTCGTAAAACAACTTTCAACCTTGACTAGTCCTATATCAAACTAGCTTTCAGCAGGAAGTTGTGATCTAAAGTGAGAAAATGTATTTTAAATGATCATAAATATGAAAATCACATCATGGCTCATTTATTTTTGTATCCTCAGGCCACTATAAAAAATGATATGGAATAGGTGTTCAATACATTCATCGCCTGGGTAACCAATCAGTGAATGAGGAGTCAGGAGCTTCAAGAAGTATGGCTTGATTAGGTTTCACTTTGAGGTTTTCATACCCTTTTTTCCCCTCTTTCCACCATAGTTTCTTTAAGGTTTTCAAATTCTTGTTCTTGATTGGCAAAATTCTTGACTTCTCTGTCTAAACTGAAATACGCATGGCAACTTTTCTCTCAGAAAGCTTTTGTAGAGTAATAACTGCTCAATTCAGGCCAACCTGGCTTGGACCTACTTCAAAGACCCCCTGTCTATGTCCATAGCCTCTGAAATCTACTTTTTACTTTTTCTTAGCTGTCTTTTAATAACTGCCACTTTCCTCCTGCTGGTAGCTTACAGGCAATGAGAGCAGCTACTTAGGTTAGCATCCCAAAGAGTTTGTTAATGGAATGACTGCCTGAGAAGTTAGCGGACTTAAGCACAGTTTGGAACACATGTGAGGGGAAATGGTGGATTAGAAGAGAAGAGAGCCACAAGTTGTGTCCAATCCATTTTCTACCACAACCTTTTCTCTCTTAATTACAACAAACCACACACCTGGCAGGAAGTTTATTGTTAAGCTCTAAGCAAAATACAAGACACTTTTGGATTAGTTTGTGGGACATTTTCACTATATCAATAGGCTGTTTTTATTCTGTAAGAGGTTTTCATGTTCATACTGATTTAACATATATTTAAAAGTCTTTGAACCATAAGTGCAGGTTCTGATAAAAGATGTTATTATTCTCATGCATGCAACTGAAACTCCTATCTTCTATTCACTTTTTTTTTTAATTGCCAGATTTGCTGTCTAGGAGCTTGTTTTCAACTGGGATCATGAGCTGAGCCAAAGGCAGAGGCTTTAGCCCACTGAGCCACCCAGGTGCCCCTTGACCATAATAAAGTTATAGATCAGACAAGACTGAGCAAACTGGCCCTTACCTAGATAGTGTTACAATATTCTAAAAACAAAGAGCTTTGAGCTCCTACAGTGCAAAATAAAAATCAAAGTAATAATAAAATAATATAAATTAAAACAATAAAAATATAAATTAACATTTTAATACAAATGTAATATTCAAAATAAAAATAATTCAAAGTAGAATCATAAGGTTGAAAACAACCTCCTAGACATGTGTCTGGTGCATAGTAGGTTCTTAATGTCTTATAATTTTCCTTCATGAGTTATGAACTGCTCCTTTTAAAGAACAAAAATGGAATATGTATAAAAATTAACATAGCACAGTAAATCAGTGTTTGATTATTAAGAAACATACAGAAAGCCAAGTGTAAAAAGAAAAGTGCTAACATTCCTAGAAATGAGGGAATTTAGATTAAAGTTATCTATCAAAGGAATCAGAGGAAAAAAGTGATATAACATCCTTTGTAACTAACCCCACTGTGCTGGTGAACATTTTGCAGCTTCATTGGCGTCATCTAAATTTCTTGGGCAAATAAATATTTAAGAACACTAAATATGTTTTTAGCAACATCTAAATATTCTCTGTAAAACAGACACGACTCACAGGACTAAAAACTCATCCTTCAGTTCAAGTATTTTTTTGTTTGTTTGTTTTCCAATCTGTAAAACTTAAATGGTTTTTTTCACCATGGCAATGGCACCCAGGGTTTGCTATGCATACTAATTTTGAGAGAATGTATTATTTATTATTTCCTCAACAGATCTTAATGGCTATATTTTGTGTTTGACGTTTCAGTAAATAAATTTTTAAAAATCTCCCTTCTTTGCCCCTTCCCTGCTGAGTTCCTGAGCCCCATATGCCAACTTTGAGGCAAGACTGAATCTTTACAGCTGAGTTTCAATCCCTGAACAACATTAGTTTGCAATGGAAATGCTGATGCAGCTTTAATTATAGTGGTGTTAACTGCTCCATTATAATTAGAGATCTGCTGACCCTCTTAACTGGTTTTGCTT
The DNA here is from genome assembly GCF_009829155.1 of Mustela erminea. Taxonomy (NCBI): domain Eukaryota; kingdom Metazoa; phylum Chordata; class Mammalia; order Carnivora; family Mustelidae; genus Mustela; species Mustela erminea. Next base: position 49,094,637 of record NC_045616.1, read on the forward strand.
TCAGAACATCATGAGACAGCCTCCTTTTGCCAGCCATTCATCAGCTTCCTTTAAATTCGGTAACAATTTAGTAGTAAATGTGTTCCTTAATATAGTTTATTTGGCTGCTAAGAAGTTGGATGTTCCTCTCAGATCCTGAATTCTGGGCTACAGGGGCTTAAAGGAAACTAAGGAGATAATTTAAGCCATCTTATTGTTTAGTCTGAAAGGTACCTCAGTATTCGTCCTAGGATTCTTTCCCACATTTAAAGCTACTTGAGTAAGCCATTTCCTCTTTCCTCCACCTACCTTACCCCAGCTTCTAACATCTAGTCCAAGAACAGTCTACTTGCATTTATTTTGGCTAGCTTCAGTGGAGATGGAAAACAGCTGGTCAGCCCCACCCCCTGAGCCCAGGAACCCACTCATTAAGACAGTGATTCAGACAACTCTTAGCCCCCTCCCACTATCTCCTAATCCTTAACTAGTTCACACTTACTGGTTTTAAAGAACTTGTGTTGCCTTCTTTTTTTTTTTTTTCTTCAACAAATATCAGTATAAAGCAACTGAGGTATATTGGATCACTCAAATAAAACATTTTCTGGGCAGATTAAAAAACAGTCTTCTTTTAAAACAGAAAAAAACAAAACAAAACAGTCTTCCAAAAAAAAATAAAGGTTCCTATTCATAGGTGTACTAAAAATTTAATAAAGTTATTTCTGAAATCAAAATTAGCAAATATTAGCAAATCAAAATTAACTATATATATATATATAAATATATATAGCAGTGGACCTCAACTTCTGACATGCGCCTGGATACCTGTTAAAAATTCTGATTCAGTAAACCTGCTGCGGGACCCAGGAGCAGGCATATGCAACAAGCATCACTCTCCCTCCATACCACCAACTCCTTGATTCTCTTTCAGATGGCACAGAACAAACACTGTGACAGCAGTTAGATAAGCTAACTTCACTTAGAACCAAACTAATAAAACATCTAAAAATGGCTATAAGGAGAGATTTGAGAATTATTCATGTCCATTCAGTTAGACTATTTCTTTTTTCTTTTTTTTTTTTTTTATTTCCAGCATAACAGTATTCATTATTTTTGCACCACACCCCGTGCTCCATGCAATCCGTGCCCTCTATAATACCCACCACCTGGTACCCCAACCTCCCACCCCCCGTCCCTTCAAAACCCTCAGATTGTTTTTCAGAGTCCATAGTCTCTCATGGTTCACCTCCCCTTCCAATTTCCCCCAACTCCCTTCTCCACTCTAAGTCCCCATGTCCTCCATGCTATTTGTTATGCTCCACAAATAAGTGAAACCATATGATAGTTGACTCTCTCTGCTTGACTTATTTCACTCAGCATAATCTCTTCCAGTCCTGTCCATATTGCTACAAAAGTTGGGTATTCATCCTTTCTGATGGAGGCATAATACTCTATCCCCAGGGGTACAGGTCTGTGAATCACCAGGTTTACACACTTCACAGCACTCACCAAAGCACATACCCTCCCCAATGTCCATAATCCCACCCCCTTCTCCCAAACCCCCTCCCCCCAGCAACCCTCAGTTTGTTTTGTGAGATCCAGTCAGACTATTTCTTAAAACGTATATGCTCAATTGTACTGAGGTTTATATAAGTGTATAATCAGGTTGTAATAACAGCTTTGCAAACTCAGTCACAAATAATAATAATAAAAAAAAAACAGAAATGGCTCTAGGTAACTTAAATAGAAAATGCATTTGTTAAAAGGCCAGTGCATAGCAGACTGAATTACAGAAAAACTGGAAAACTAGGTTTGAGAAATAGAAATAAGGTATGAAAAGGAAAGCCAAGAATCAACACAGAATAAGTTAAGAATGATATTGGTAAGGTGACTTCCATTAACACACTTTGTTGATAAAACGCACTCTTCTCTCTCCACCACTACCACCTAGAATAGGTTTTTTTCCATTCTTATGTCTTGTATTCACTCCTTGGAGTTTCAAAATTCAGGGAAACAATCCAGTTAATTGAACCCAGACCCTATGATCAAGCCCTGGCTCCTGCCAGAAAATGACATCTTTCTAATATCCAGTCATGTATAATTAAATGTTTTGAAAAGACCACATGGCCCAATAAAGCTACAGACTTTGAATACAAAGCATGTAGAAAATAGTTGTTATATATAGACTTGCAATAGATTCTGCTGGAAAAATTCTTGTCCTTTAGAAAACATTCCTGGAATTCTCTCTCAAAGAATGTGGCAGGCATACCACGTTACTTTCCAAGTTAGCTATATAAGCTTTATATCAATGAGATTACTATTCAGTGTTCAGGTATTTTCACCTACATGATGTATGCATAGGGTTTTAACAGATGTTTAAACATATATGTTTAACATATATCATATAACATATACATACATCATCCTATATATATGTATATATATGTAGCAAAGTTTGTTTTCAAATAATCTGTACAAAATTTTATTGTGTTGTTTTTTATTGCAGAGTTTAGAGGGTCTTTTTGTATTCTGGAAATGAGTCATTTGTTCAGTATGTATTTTGACAATATTTTATCTCAGTTTGTGTTTATCCAGTTTTATTTTGTTAATAGTGCCTTTTGTGGATCAGATTTTTATTTTAATTATGTTTAACTTATCATTTGTCTTTTATAGTTGCTTTCTGTGACCAGTCTAATAAATCTTTTTAGTCATATTTTCTTCTCAAGTCTTTATAGTGTTAGTATTTATATTTAGGTCTATGATTCATTTCAACTTAAATTTTGTATATATGTAAAGAGGATATCAGGTTTTTTTCCATATCCAAACAGATATCCAGTTATTCCAGCACTATTTATTGAAAATGTTTTTTCCATGGAATTATTTTGACATCAGACTTGAAATGGATTAATGTTATGTATATGTCTATTTCTCAAATTTTATTATGTTTTAGTGACCCATTTTATTTTCTTAAAATAGTGACACATTTTCTTAAATACAACTTTTTAGTAATCTTAAAGCTTAATGTAAGTTTTCCTACATACTTTGTTTCTTTTATTTGTTTTGGCTATGCAATACCACTCGTAAAAGTGAATTTTAGAAAATAAATATAAATATAAATTTTAGAAAAATTTGTCATTTTTTAATTTTTAGAGGTTAGGTGAGTTTATGACTGAGAAGGTGTTGAACTCATTGATCAATTTGGGAAGAAACTGACCTAAAAATACCTTAACAGCATTTTGTCTTTGATTCCAAGAGCATGGTAAATCTTTTCATTCATTCATTCATTCACTCACTCAATTTTTAAATTTAGTTCTGGGCTCAATATGGAACTTGAATGCACAACGCCAAGATCAAGAATCACATGCTCTTCTGACTGAGCCAGACCGGCTCCTTTCATTTAAATCTTTATCTTCCTATAATTATGCCCCTCTCAAAAATTCTTTTACTTCCCATTTGTTTTCTAATATGTATTTGATATATGTTTACTGATGCTTAAATCTAGTTTAATTCACTTGTTAGTCTAATAGTAGATTTGTACCATCTACAAATTTCTATGCAGACAATGGTACCATCTGTATATATAAGAACAGTTATGCTTTTTCCTTTACATTTGTTTCTAATTCTAACATCTGGATAGTATCTAGGTTACCTTCTATTAATTGTTTTTCTCTAGGCTACACATCAGATATTTCTATTTCTTTACAGATCTAGGAGTTTCTCATGTACATAGAACATTTTGAATGATAGAGATTTTCTGCTATATATTAGTTACCTCTGAAGAATGCTGGGTTTTGTTGTTGTTGTTGCTCTTTGCTTTTGGTTTTATTTTATTAGGTAACTAAACTGGTTTGGCCTCAGACTCAAAACTTACTGCTACAGAAAGCAGCTGAAGTCTTTGCTAATTATCTTTAGACTTGTAGATGTTCCTTCTTACCACTACTGGACTTTATCCATACATGTTTACTCAGATACTGGCCAACAATTTGGGCAGAGAGGATACATAAATTGTGAGCCCTGCCCCCAACACGACCCTTTCCTCTCCCTGATTTTTTTCCTCACTTTCCAGCTTTTCCACAAAGCCAAAACAGTCTGCTAATTTTTGCAGTCAATAGGGATAAGTTTTAATGAGCTTTCTGCTCAAATTTCACCCACCTTGCATAAGTTAAACTAGGTGGTACCCTCAAGGAGATGAGAACCCACACAGACAACAGTAAATTTTATCCAACATAGTTTCCTTTCTCAAAGGGTATAATGCCATGCTTGCTTTGGCAGGATATATAAAAAATTGGAATGATACAGAAAAGATTAGCATGGTCCCTGTACAAATACAACACATAAATTTGTAAAGGGTTCCATCTTTTTAATAGATATGCAGAAAAATAAAGAGGAATCCAAGTATATCACTAAAGAAAGCCAACAAATTGTGACAGAAGAGAGTAAGAGAATAAGGAACAAAGGAAAACTACCAAAACAACCATAAAACAAGTAACAAAGTGGCAATAAATACATACATATCGATAATTACTTTGAAGGCAAATGGAATAAATGCTCTAATCAAAAGACATAGGGTGAAGAAATAGGTTAAAAAAAAAAAAAAGACCCATCTGTACACTGCCTACAAGAGAGGCATTTCAGACCTAAAGACATATGCAGATTGAAAGTGAAGGGATGGAGAAGAATTTATCATGCAAATGGATGCAAAAAGCAAGCTGGAGTAGCAATACTTGTATCAGAGAAAATAGACTTTAAAACAAAGACTAACAAGAAACAAAGGAGGACATTATATAATCATTCAGGGGACAACCCAACAAGAAAATATAACAATTATATTTCTACACCCAATATGGGAACATCCATATACTTGAAGCAGTAAATAACAAATATAAAAGAACCAATTGGAGGAGGAGAATTCAACATTCCACTTACATCATTAGGTACATTATCCAAACAGAAAATCAATAAGGAAATAGACACTTTGAGTGACACATAGGGCCAAATATATTTAACAGATATATTTGGAATTCCATCCTAAAACAGCAGAGTACATTTTTTTTAAGTGCACACAAAACATGTGCACTTATTCCACAATATGTATATTCCACAGTATACCATATAATAGGCCAGAAAACAAGTCTTAACAAATTAAAAAATATCAAAGTCATTCCATCCATCTTTTCTGACTGCAATGCTATGAAACTAAATTTCAACCACAAGAAAAATCTGGAAAGACCACAAATACATAGAGGTTAAATAACATGCTACTCAACAATGACCAGGTTAACCAGGAAATCAAAGAGGAAATAAAAAATACCTGAAATAAAAAAGGAAAACCTAATGGTCCAAAATATTTGGGATGCAGCAAAAGCTGTCCTAAAGGGAAGTTTGTAGCAATACAGGCAACCTCAAAAACAAAACAAAAAAAGCTTCAAATAAACAACCTAAACCTTACATCTAAAAGAGTTAGAAAAAGGACAAATGAAAGACCAAATAAGCAGAACAAAGGCAACAATAAAGACTAGAGCAGAAATAAACAAAATAGAAACTAAAACCAAAATAAAACCAAAACGAAAAACAAAGCAATAGACAGATCAATGAAACCTGGAGCTGGTTCTCTGAAAAGATCAACATAATTGATAAGCCTTTACCCAGATGCATCAAAAAAAGGAGAGAAAGGATTCAAATAAGGTCAGAAATGAAAGAGTAGAAACAACCAACACCAAAGAAATACAAACAATTTTAAGAGAATATTATGAAAAATTTTAAGCCAATAAATTGGACAAGCTAGTAGAAATGGACAAATTCCTAGAAACTTTTGTAACCTCCCAAAATTCAATGAGGACAAAGTAGAAAATGTGAATGGACCAATTACAACAATTACATTGAATCAGTAATCAAAAAAACTTCCAACAAACAAAAGTCCAGGACCAGATGACTTCAGAGGCAAATACCATCGAACATTTCAAGAAGAGTTAATATCTATTCTCTCAAACCATCCCAAAAACTTGAAAAAGAAGGAAAACTTCCAAATTCATTCTATGAGGCCAGCATTACCCTGGCAAAAATATCAGATAAAAACACTAAGAGGCAGAGAGAGAGAAATACAGAGGATTATCCTTGATGAAAATAGATACAATAATCTTCAATAAAATATTAACAAACTGAATCCAACAACACATTAAAAAAAATCATTCACCATGATTAAGTGGGATTTATTCCTGGGATGCAGGTGTGGTTCAATGTTTGCAAATCCATAAATATGATACATATCCATAAGAGGAAGGGTAAGAACGATATGATTATTTCAACAGAGACAGAAAAAGCATTTGATAAAATACAACTTTAAGATCAGGAAAAAGACAAGGAGTTCCATTCTCACCACTATTATTCAACATCATACTGGGAGTCCTAGCCACAGCAATCAGACAACAAAAAGAAATAAAAGACATCCAAACTGGTAGGAAGAAATAAAACTTACAGTATTTGTAGATGACATGATATAATGTATAGAAAACCCTAAAGACAGCAAAAAACCTACTAGAATTGATAATTAAATTCAATAAGGTCAAAGGATACCGAGTCAACACACAATAATTGGTTGCATTTCTAAACACTAAAAACAAAGCAACAGAAAAAGTAATTAAGAAAGCAGTCCCATGAACAATTGCACTAGAACGAATAAAATGCCTAGGAATAAATTTAACTGAAGAGGCAAAATATCTGTACTGTGAAAGCTATAAAGCACTGATGGAAGAAATTAAAGATGACACCAAAATTGGGAAGATATTCCATGCTCAAGGATTGGAAAAACAAATATTGTTAAAATGTCCATACTACCCAAAGCAGTCCACAGATTTAATGTAATCTTCCCAAAATACCAACAGCATTTTTCACAAAACTAGAACAAATAATCCTAAAGTTAAATCCCTGAATAGCCAAAAACAATGCTGAAAAGCAAAAACAAAAACAAAACAAAACAAACAAAAAACCCCCACAAAATGGGAGATATCAAAAGTCCGGATTTCAAGTTATATGACAAAGATATAGTAATCAAAATAGTTTGGTACTAGCACAAACATAGACACACAGATTGATGGTGCAGGATACAAAGCCTAGAAAACAAACCCACAATTACATGGTCAATTTTTGTCAAAAGAGGCAAGAATATGAAAGGGGAAAAAGTTTCTTCAACAAATGGTATCAGGAAAACTGGACATTTACATGCCAAAGAATGAAACTGGATCACTGGATCACTTTCTTACACCATACGAGTGGTGTAAGGGGGGGGGGGGGGCAGAGCATTTGACTGCACCATACACAAAAATAAACTCAAAATGGATTAAGGACCTTTGAGGCGTGAAGCCATAAAAACTCTGAAGAGAACACAGGAAGTAATTTCTGACACTGGCCATAAAAAAGTTTTTCTAGATGTCTCCTGAAGCAAGGGAAACAAAAGCAAAAATAAACTATAGGGACTACATCAAAATAAAAAAACTTCTGCACAGCAAAGGAAAGTTCTGTTCTTTTAGTCAACAGAACTAAAAAGAGGGAGAAGATATCTACAAATGACATTTCCAATAAGTGTTAGTATCCAAAATATATTTAAAAAAACTAATACAACTCAACACTGAAAAAACAAATAATCCAAAAAAATTGGCAGAAGACGGGCACCTTCATGGCTCAATCAGGTCAGTGTCAGGCTCTTGACTTCAGCTCAGGTCAGGTCATGAGATCAAGCCCTGTGTCAGGCTCCATATTTGGCAGGGAGTCTGCTTGAGAGTCCCTTTCTTCCTCGTCCTCTGCCCCCACCACACCACACACACACTCTCCTATAAAATAATATAAATCTTTTAAAAAATGGGCAGAAGACACAAACACATTTCTTCAAAGAGGACTTCCCACATGGCCAATAGATACATGGAAAGACACTCAACATTCCTTATCCTGAGGAGTATGCAAATCAAAACTACAGTGGGTGTGGTACAAAAACAATGAATGCTGGAACACTGAAAAGAAATAAAATAAAATGAAAAAACTAAAACAAAAACCCTACAATGACATATTACCTCACACCTGTGAGAATGACTAAAATAAAAAACACAAAGACAAAGAGTGTTGCTGAGGATATAGGAGAAAAAGGAATCCTCTTGCTCTGTTGGTGGGAATGCAAACTGGTGCAACCACTGGGAAAACAGAATGGAGGTTCCTCAAAATTTTTAAAAATAGTGCTATTCTATGATTCAATAATCACACTACCATGTAGTAATGAAATACAAGAACACTAATTTGGAAGGATATATGCACTCTGAAGTTATTACAACACTATTTACTATAGACAAATTATGGAATCAGCCCCAGTGTCCATCCACAGATGATGAGAAACAGGCACACACGCAAGAATATTATTCAGTTTGTAAAAAGAATGAAATCTTGCCATTTGCAACAACACAGATGGGAGCTAACGAGTATTATGCTAAGCAAAACCAGCCAGAGAAAGACAAATATCATACAATTTTACACAGATGTGGAATTTAAGGAACAAAATATCCAAACAAAGGAAGGAGAGAAAGAGAGACAGACAAACCAAGAAACAGACTTTTAACTATAAAGAACAAACTGATGGTTATCAGAGAGCAAATGGGTGGTACAATGGGTAAAATGAGTGATGGGGATAAGAGTACACTTACCATGATGAGCACGGAGTAATGACATGCATAGAACTGGTGAATCACTATATTGGACACTTGAAACTAATATACACACACACACACACACACACACACATTTTATGTGTGTATATATATATATATACATAATATATATACATATAGTTAACATATAGTTAACTGTATGTTAACTATACTGGAATTAAAACTTAAAAACTTAGAAAAAAAAAGTCATCCTATTTTTATTTTCAGTCATTTTTTACTGTAATCAAAAATGTGTTTATATATACTTCATTTCTAGTTTATAATTATGGGCAGCTGATTAAAATACTCTGGTAGGGGTGCCTGGGTGGCTCAGTGGATTAAGCCTCTGCCTTCGGCTCAGGTCATAATCTCCGTGTACTGGGATCGAGCCCCACATCAGGCTCTTTGCTCAGCGGGGAGCCTGTTTCTCTCTCTCTCTCTCTCTGCCTGGCTCTCTACCTACTTGTGATCTCTCTCTCTGTCAAATAAATAAAAATCTTTAAAAAAATAAATAAATACAATACTCTGGTATCACTGAAATCAGAATCCCTTTACACTTTCATATTTGTTTTTTAATAATAGTTTTCTCAAATGTTTCATATTCACTGGTTACTTTTTCATATTTGTAATGAGTTGGAAGGTGGCCCCCCTAAAAGTTATGTCCACTTACAATTCATGACCTTATTTGGAGAAATGGTCTCTGCAGAAGTAATAAGGATTTTGAGATAATCATTCTGGATTATCCAGGTAGGCCCTAAGAACAGCAAATGAAGTTCTTATTTTAAAAAACAGAAACAAAAAAACGGAGAGGGTAACTTGAGACATAGGGAAAAGGAATAAATCATGCAGAGTTGGAGATTGGTATGTGGGTTAAACAGCCCACAAGGCAATGAACACCTGAAGCCAGCCCAAGTTGCAGGAATCAAGGAAAGATTCTCTTCTAGAGAATTCTGTGAGAAAATGAATTTCTACTCTTATAAGCCACTCAATTTAAGGTTATTTTTTACAACCTTCTTAGAAAAAGGTACAGTCAAGTTTCTGCTCCTGTAACAAAATACCATAAACTGAGAGTCCTATAACCAACAAAAAATCATTTCGCATAGTCTCAGAACTTGAAACGCCAAAGTCCAGGGTGCCATCATGGTTGGGTTTTGGTGAGAGTCCATGCTTTTCCTTTTTTCGTTGCAAACTGTCGGAGGCAGGCCCCTGGCCAGGGCGGCCTCCGCCATTAAAAGATGGCGCCTGGCTAGTTGCCAGGTTAGGATTGCCTCGTGAGACTAAGCGGAATGCCCAAAGAGGAAGTAAACAGCATTGGTTGCTAGCGAAGTTGTTCGTTTAGGTGCACAGCCTGATTCGCTCCCTCCTGTACCCTGCTCGCTGATTGGTCATGTAAGCATATATAAGTGTGTAGACTTGCGGAAATAAAGAGAGAGAAGAGAGAGAAGATGCATCCGAACCAGGGTTTGTCGTCCTTGCGGGGCGAGGGCGATAAATGGCGCCGGCACCCGGGAACTAAATAAAGGAATCTTGCAAGGTTATCCACAGGAAAGCGGGGAGTAAAGGTCCGCAGGTAAGCGGGGACATAAGCCACGTTCAAAAGTGGGAATTCCGCGGTAAAGCGGGGAGTAAAAATAGAAAAACCTTGCAAGGGAGAAGTCCGCAGGTATGCGGGGTTAAACCACGACAAAGGTGGTGGGAAACTTGTACAAGACCGCAACAAGAAGCGGGGCGGCCATAGAGCCGGGATTTTCTTATCAAAACCGCGGGTAAGCGGGGAAGGGACCACGATCAAAGTGGTGGGAATCTTGTACAAGTCCGCAATAAGAAGCGGGGCGGCCTTAGAGCCGGAATTTAGCAGCGAGTTTTTAACGTCCGCGTCTGTTGTGTGTGTGTTCATAATGGGATCTGAAGTATCTCAAGTGCGGTTGGAAGGGTCTTTAGAAGACCTGCTGAAAGCCAATGGAACTCGCTAGGAGCATGTACTGATATCTCAGCAGTGTCCATGTTAAATGGTGGCAAATTCCTCAACTGTTCTTATAAACAAAGTGACTCTAGTACCTTTGAGACAACAGTTAATGTGTCTTGTCCCAATAATATTACTTATCAGCCCACTCCCATATGGGTCTCTCCACCATTCCTTTTCCTCATAACAAATGCTAGCGAGCTGAATGATACGTTGAATTGCACTAAGAATTGCTATCTTTCCCAGTGCTGGAATGTTACGGCCTTCAAGCTGGCTGTGATTATGCGTATCCCTACCCATGTTCCTATCCCAGTTTCCATTCCAGAGGACAAGTTACCAGTGGTGCTATCCAGAAAGAAGAGAGATTTTGGTATCACAGCCGCCGTTGTGACAGCATTGGCTATATCTACAGCAGCTGCCACAGCAACAGCAGTCTCGCTTGCAGCAACTATACCCACTGTGGAAGCTGTGAACACCCTTGCAGAAGGAACGGCGGCTGCCCTTCAAACATAGACTCAGATCAATGCACATCTGCAAGCAGGAATCCTGATAGTCAACCAGAGAGTGGATTTGGTTCAAGAACAAGTGGACATATGGGGGGCCCTATTGGGACTGGGATGTATAGTACCCTTCCTGGCAATTTGTGTAATTCCCATAGCCTATACTAATATGAGTGATTTACAGAATGTCTCCCGACAGCTCTCCCAAAACTTGCGGGGGAATTAGTCCGCAGAATTCCAAAACTATACTCAGCACCTGCTACTAGGCATAACAAGGATAAATAACACCAGAGTTGAGCTTGCAACCCTCCCAGAGATAATCAAAACATTGCAAGATGTGTTAACCTTTACGAAACAATGGGCTAGCATAATTGGTCTGATGATAATCCTCATAGTGGGCTTGATTCTGCTAGTAAGGAAACTGCAAATTTGGAGGTGACAGCAACATAGGCAACAGCAAGCCATGGTGCAGGCCTTGTTAGCCATCGAGGCTGGAACATCCCCCCAAGTGTGGCTAAGTATGCTGGATTGGTAGTCAACGACGGGTAAGATTGGTGGGGGAAATATACCAACCTAAGATAGGATGCAGATCATTGATATCTGCCGTCAGATGACGGGTAAGGATATTCCCCGCCACTGACAACCTAAGACAGGCACGATCCCTGCCATTAAAGAAAAAAGGGGGAGATGTCGGAGGCAGGCCCCTGGCCAGGGCGGCCTCTGCCATTAAAAGATGGCTGGCTAGTTGCCAGGTTAGGATTGCCTCGTGAGACTAAGCGGAATGCCCAAAGAGGAAGTAAACAGCATTGGTTGCTAGCGAAGTTGTTCGTTTAGGTGCACAGCCTGATTCGCTCCCTCCTGTACCCTGCTCGCTGATTGGTCATGTAAGCATATATAAGTGTGTAGACTTGCGGAAATAAAGAGAGAGAAGATGCATCCGAACCAGGGTTCTTGTCGTCCTTGCGGGGCGAGGGCGATAGCAAACTTCTTGCTGTATTCTCATATAGTATACAGGGCAACAGAGTTCTCTAGAGTCTCTTTTACAAGGGAATTAATTCCATTTATATGAGATCCCCACCATAACCTGATCATTCCCCAAACCTCACCACCTAATGCCATCACAATGGGAGGTTAGGATTTTAACATATAAATTTTGGGGGGAATAAACATTCATTCAATTGCAGAAACTAATACAATATTTAAAAATGAGTAATAGAAAGTTAAGTACAGGCTCTGTACGAAAAGTGGCAGGTTTTGACTGGGGTATATTACAGTTTGTTGAGTCATTATTCGGTGACATTCAATTGCCAGAAAGGGAGAAGGCTGTTGCCATCATCTGCACCAACTATTCTAGTTTCTCTAAGATTTTTTTAATCTTAATTATCTAAATCAGAATACTAAATACCCTGAAGAGAAATGACTATCTTGAGATTCAGCCTACAAGAACATAAATTGTGCATGATTATCTTTTTTATTTTGGCACATTTTTCAGTCTTTTTCATGTTTCATTGTACTTCACTTTAAGTAACTAAAGATGCACATAATAATCTAGAATTCAAGATTTGTAACAGTTCCTTTTCCTACCCCCTTTTGTTCTCATTTTAAGGTGTCTTGAAAGGAACTGATTTAAATAAGGCCATTTTACCATCTTAGGGGGAAATACTGCTAGATATTTAAGTGTACATTCAAAAACATTTGCCTCATTTTATGGATGAGAGAACTGAGATCCAGAGGCTTTAAAGTAACTTACTCAAACATACATATTGCCAGTCAGTGGCAATTCCAGATCCCTAATGCATATTTGATTGCACCATTCTTAGAAATTCTTGGCTTCACATTTTTTCAGCAAACAGTTGAGTACCAAATATTGGCTAGTCAATAAATACAAATACATAACATTTTTCAGGTTACATGAAGAAAAAGAGGGCAAATGATAAGGTGTCTCTCTCCCTTCAAAGTATCTACAGTTAAATAGTGGTATATGTGGATATTAGAAAATGTCTAATTTCTATAGAAATTGAAACAATTTGTATACATTTTATATCATAATTGACTGTCCTGGAATATGTGTTTTATATGAATAATAGTAATATACCACAGAAAAGAATGACAAAATAAACCCTAAAATAATTGTCATTTGTTGGCAAGAACAAAAAGATTTTCTCTGTGTTGTCTACCTACTGGTTTTGTGTTCTAAGACCCAGACACAGCCACCCGGCTATTCCTGGCAGCCTGAGTCTGTCTGCACTGTATCTGAATTTATTACTCACCATTTGTTATATTGCTAATAAAAACAGTATAAAATACTATCTTGTCACATTAAATCTGAAACAGAAATCTTGTTATATTTCAAGAAATGATTTAATATTTTATTACCTAAAATACTGGTGTGGAATGATGGTTACCACCATTTCTGTGAGCTGCTCACTAAATATTGATTGGGGTAAAAGTTGCAACATTAACTGCATGGGCAAAGCTTTTCAACTTATAAACACTGAGTGTTTAGGTGCCTTGTGACTAAATCAACAGAGTACAGCCAAGGATCAGGATCCCACATATTTCCAAGTCATATAACAATGCCTCTAGCTATCCATAGTATTTTAAGGTATTAATGTAATGAACCATCTTTAAAAGTTTTTTTAAAAAAAAAGGAAAAGCAGAATGGAAATAAAGAAATCATATCCCTCACCATGTCTTTAAAAATTATATTAAAATGGCAATACTACAGTAATCCAGTTCAGAGAGAAAATAAAACTGTTATACTAAGCCATTAAATAACTGGTTTTTGTTCTTTATATTATCTGTAATTGAGATCAAATGTTAAAAGGTTTTATCTAGAACCGGCCTGTGGTATTTTCTGTGTCAAAAAGTAAAGAAATCCTTATAATTAAAAATCCTAAAGTATTATTGAAAGACTGGTCTTCATTTTCCCATAATATTGTTATCAATATTCCAAAATATATTAAGATAAAACACCAAGTTTGTTAGTCCTTCTTAAAATACACGGAATCAAGTTTCAAAGTGAATGACTTTCAAAATTTGACTGTTTTCTTTTTTTTTTTTTAAGATTTTTATTATTTATTTGACAGACAGAGATCACAAGTAGGCAGAGAGGCAGGCAGAGAGAGAGAGAGGAGGAAGCAGGCTCCCTGCTGAGCAGAGAGCCCGATGCGGGACTCGATCCCAGGACCCTGAGATCATGACCTGAGCCGAAGGCAGCAGCTTAACCCACTGAGCCACCCAGGCGCCCAAAATTTGACTGTTTTCATATCCCATCTCTCTTTAGGCTTTCTTGTGGCAGGAAAGAAGTGATTGTTCTATAATATTCAAGCATTCTAATAAATTAAATGGAAAAACCATGCTTCCTCTACCCCCCTTTTAGCTTAAGTTAAATATGTGTGTGGGGGGTGTGTGTGTATTTTTGGCTGCAATTATTACCAACAATACAGAAAGCCTCCAGAAATAAAAATTAGTCATGATTTTCAGAAAATACCTTTAAAATGTTCATTTTATCAGGGAGAGAAAAGCATTTCCAGGTAAATTTAATTCCCTATGCTCACCTGTGATTTATCCATGCACTTATTTTTTTTTTCTTTCTAAATGTTTATTTTACCTTCCTTATACCAATTTCCTGTTCAACACCCTAAGGTTCTTAAGCCATTTATTAAGAAATTAGAAAATTACAAAAAAAAAAAAAAAAAGTTAAGCATTACCACTCCCAATTTTTATCCTGGACCAAAATCTCCCATAGTGATATTATTATTTTGAAAAAATGAGAACGGATGAAAGAAGGAAGGAAAAAATGAAGGAAGGGACTAATAAGATCTACAATTTCCAGTGAGAATGTGGGACATTGCTTTTCAGAATATTGCATACATATTCCTGTGTTAAAAGGAGTAAAGAAAAATCAACTGACACTATTTCCCCACAAGATTTAGGTTACCTCATCTAAAACACTCTTAGTGATTATTCCTAACACTGGAACAGAGAACAGAATGACTTGAGTAGTAGGTTGTTAGTTATTAGTAGTACAGGACAAAGTGGCCTTTCAGATTCTTTTGTAATGCTGTTAATAAAGAATGTGCTTCTGGGGTACCTGGGTGGCTCAGTGGGTTAAAGCCTCTGCCTTCAGTTCAGGTCATGATCTTAGGGTCCTGGGATCGAGCCCCGCATCGGGCTCTCTGCTCAGCGGGGAGCTTGCTTCCTTCTCTCTCTCTCTGCCTGCTTCTCTGCCTACTTGTGATCTCTGTCAGTCAAATGAATAAATAAAATCTTTAAAAAAAAAAAGAAAGAAAGAAAAATCTCCTTCTAAATTCTTAAGTCTGTGTTTGTGCATGTGTATTTTATATGCCTGTTTCAAATGGCCTACTCTCTGCCAAGAAGGGAATATATGAGTGATATCTGGTGCATCTGAATCACTATGGACTTAGAAGTTGATATATTCACAAAGGTACATTAAGGAATGCACCTTGTTAAAGCTTACAATCAGGTATAGAGCTAGGAGATAGAGACTTTGTCTTTAGAGAGGGCATAGTTGTTGTTTCCCCATCTCTACCCTCAGCTGCACTTTGCAAGAGAAATGATCATGTTTTACTCTAGTCCTTACTCTTGCTTTTTCCTAACAAGGTAAAAGCAGGTTTCTTCCCACAAGTTTATAGAAACTACACAGGTGAGGATTAGATCCAACCTGCATAGGCCACTAACTAACCAAACAGATGGCCACCCCAAGATCACCTGCAAAACAGCAACCTTCTATTTTCATTGTATTTTAGTTGCCAAATTTGACTTTGCCTCAAATCAAAGCCCTTCTCCTAGGGTGCAGATTATGGCTCAACCTGCTGACCAGGTTTGTCAGTGACATGCATGCTTTTGTACTTGAGGTTTTCAGATTGTGTGACTGAGATACCCAAAATGGAGTAGTCAAGAAATTTTGAACCTCTGTTCAACTCTGTTTCTGAGCCATGAAGTCTTAAACACTTCCAACAGGCTTCTGCATAGCAAGAATTCCTTATAACACTGCTGTGACAAATCTCACACCCGCATTTTAGGCACTTAACTTCATAAAGACCTCCCTTCTTCTTGCTCCCCACTTCAGTAAATTGTTAAAAATGAGAAATCATTTCTTTTTAAAGATCTTTTAAAAACGATCTGGAAAAAACATGGGCTTTGAAGGCAGACAACTGTGGGAACAATTTCAAGTCCTGTCCGTTATAAGTTCAGGGATTTTGAGGGACACATTTGATTTTTGTGGCTCTCAAATTCCTTACCTGTATAGTAACTATAAAATAACAGGAGATTCAGTTCCAGATTGTTGTGAAGGCTTATGAAATATTATAGGAGAAGAGGCCAGATACTGTGTAATATTACCCTTTGCTGCTTGCAGTGTCTGAGTCAGACCCAAGAGTTCTTATTTTTACCAGACAGATCGGTGTCCACCAAATACTCCACCTACAAGCAATAGATCAATCATTAATTTCTACTTCACATCAAGACCACCGAAATTAGCCTCTGAGTGAGCAATAGCTTTTTAAACCAAAAAGCCTCACTTAACAAATGGGGCAATGCAGTATCTCAGTTCCCATATCTCAATACCTCAACCTTGGATGGTCTCCCTCCAAATTGAAGGATAACAAAGATAGACTTTTCTTTACTCAGAGCAGCCTACTTTGTTTGATTGTCCAAAGAATCCCTTAAGAACAAGTAAAATTTACCTAATGTTACATTAGATTTTAAAGTGTGACTCTGAATTCAGGAGGCAACTTAAAACTCTTTTCTCATAGTAAAAACTGTATTTTCCCTTAAAATCAAAGAGCTGTTCCCTGATAGTAGTAAAAAGGTCAAGTTTGGGGCAAAATGATTTCCATAAACCAAAATATCGAAGTTTTCATGCCTATCCTTATACCAAAACACCTAGAAATAAAGAGTTAAATGGTGTAACTCTCATATTGGTAATCCTTTCAATTGTCTCTTTTTCTAGAGCAGTAGTTCTTAAAATGTAGTAAGAAAAATCTTAGTGGTCTCTAAAAGCTGATGAGCAGTCCAAGACAAGTTTCCTTTTCTGATCACATCCTGTGTAAGAATGAATTTTCTTTTATTCTTCATCTAAAACAACATGTCACACCAGAATGAATGCAGAAACATATGAGAATTTAGCTGTTTTCTAGTAAGTCAGACACTAAAGAACCTGCAAAATGTCAAAACAACACCACACCTCTTGCTAATTTTTGGCTTCGAAAAATAAGACTTTTTCATTTAAAAATGTGTTTTGGGGGGCACCTGAGTGGCTCAGGTTTTAAGCGTCTGCCTTCGGCTCAGGTCATGACCCGGGATCCTGGGATCGAGTCCCGCATGAGGCTCCCTGCTCAGTGGGGAGCCTGCTTCTCCTACTCTTATTCCCCCCACTTGTATTCCTTCTCTCCTTCTTTCTCTCTCTCTCTGTCAAATAAATAAATAAAATCTTTTTTTTAAATGTGTTATTTATATTAACATTAACAGGTTTCTTTTAGCTATTTATAAATAAAAGCCAATTTTTAAAATATCTGATTTAATCTCTAATTTATTATCAATGTATTGTTAAAAAAAAAAACTGTGGAATTTAAAAAACAAAACAGATGAACAAAGGGAAAGGATGGAAAAATAAATTAAGATGAAAATAGAAAGGGAGGCAAACTGTAAGAGACCCTTACCAATAGGAAAACAAACTGCTGGAGGGGAGGTGGGCATGTGGGGAAAATTGGGTGATGGATATTAAGGAGGGTTCTTGATGTAGTAAGCACAGGGTATTATATGCGACTGATCAATCACTAAATTCTACCCCTGAAATATACAATATATGTTAACTAAATAGAATTTAAATAAAGAATTGAAAAAAGAAAGAAAGAAAAGAAAACCACAGGCTCAAATGGCATCAGTCAGGTTGAATCTCCAAACTGGGGCTTACTACCCAATCCAATTACAGTTTCAACCCTTCCCAGAAATGTACTTTTACCTGGTCAGTTAGGAATTTTCTGGTAAATGTCAATGAAATAATCTGCCCCAGGGGCCTTCTCCAACCCCCAAAGGAAGTTGAGGTAATCAGCATAATAACCCCACCCCCTTTCTTCCTTGTAGGGGAAAGTAATCTTGCCTTAAACAATCTTTTTTTTTTTTTTTAAAGATTTTATTTATTTATTTGACACAGAGATAGAGGTCACAGGTAGGCAGAGAGGCAGACAGAGAGAGAGAGAAGCAAAAGCAGGCTCCCTGTAGAGCAGAGAGCCCAGTGCAGGCCTCCATCCCAGGCCTCTGAGATCATGAACTGAGTGGAAAGCAGAGCCTTAACCCACTGAGCCACCCAGGCACCCAACAATCTTTTTTGCTAACAACTTTCATACCGTATCCCCCTTCCTATAGAAATCTTAACGTTTTGTACTACTCTACTTGCTAGGTAGGTTGCTGCCTGGTTCCTGAATTGTTTAGTGAAGGCAATTAGATCTTTGAATTTACTCAGTTTCAATTTTGTATTTTCACCGTATACATAATACATTCACATAAGCATGCTTGGAGGACTCAATAATATAAGTATCTAAAGGAATCCAGAGTAGAAAGGGAGAGTTCCCAAATTCGAACAATCTGATGCCTACACTCAATCTTTCCCATATTACTTCTGCCAAAGGCTCACATATTAAGGCAAATATAATCAAAATAGCAGGAACACCACATACATATACAGAAATTTGTAGTTTTAAACTGTTTCTATAAGCATTATCTTATTAAAACATAGCTTTGCTTTAAGATGAACAGTTTCCATTTGTAATTATTCTGAAGACAGTAAGGATAACTTCGGTTCAAAATGACTGGACCACCAAATGATAGGTAGCAGTGTTGAAATGAAAGATAAGATCCATTTACTTTTAAAGGATAAAACCTTCAATTAAGGCTAAAACTCAATCATAAGTCAAACCACACAAATGTTCCTCATTCCACTCCCAAGACTAGTTAAATTTTTATCAACAAAGGCAAGCCTCTGAGAAATCGACTTTCTTGTTCTTAGTGTAAGGTATTAAAATATACTTTTAGAAAGATTAAAATAATCCAAATCTTTAGCAGCAACTCTTAGTGGGCTTTGCCATAAAGTTTATGATGCAATTTATTCCTGCTTGTGGAAAAATGTCTAACCTCCGTCCTGTTCCTCCATATTGTATCTTAGTTGGAGGCATAACAAATTGGTAACAGCTACATACTTGTTGCTTAAATTGGTTTTTTGAACTTAACATTCATAACAAACTATTACTTGGTTTTTGCATCCCACAGAGTCCTAGATATCTTGAATATTAATTCACAGAGTCACCTCAGATTTTACTTCTTGGTGGTATAAATACCTAATTATGGAAGGCAACTTCTAGAGAATATAGTTCTTCTATTTTTGAGCAAATTTAATGTATTTACCAGTAACATGATTCTCCTGAGGATCTATTATTTGTGGGAGATAAAGGGTAATATGATTTTGCTGCTCCATAATATAATGACAATTATAAATATTCTACCATGGGCATTACTTTATATCTGCTTTTCCCAAAGAACGTCTACATTTTAAATGTTAACATGACTTATTTCATACATATAGAACATATAATACATATATATTATATATGTAATACATGTATGTATCACATATAATACATCTATAAATACGTAAGCAAATTCTGTAAATGCATATGCAAATGTATTATAAATATTACATATACATTTGTATATATAAAATGTTTTACAAATATGCAACATTTCACAATTATATTAACACCATCCCAATGGGACTGGCATTCCAAGGAATACACTTTGGAAAATAATGAATAGCATATTGTCATCCTGAATTTTGACCTATGTATTAAAGACAGATTATGGTACTTTTCGCACTGTTCCAACTGATAACTATAAATTTCCAATATTAATATAGAATAAGTACAAGAGGCTTCTTAACCCAGTGAATCATACTGTTATACTACAGGCTTTTGTTTTTTGGCTTTTGTTGTGTTTTGTCTTTATTAACCTCTTTTGATTTCTTCAAGCCTGGCCTGGCTCCTCTTAATAATCTCTTTTTTCCCTGTTCTTTAATCAGGTAAATAAAAATTTTGGTCATATTTCTCAAAACATAACAAAATATGGTTAAAACAACTGGATAATTGAATAGATGAGACTGGTCTATTGACTCTGCATTATTATCCTTATTTTTCCATGCTATGTCTAATCCAACATGAGAAGCCGCTCCTCAGGGATTCTATTTCTAGCACATTTCCCTCAACAATCCACTTCTTTCGACTGCAATGCTACAAGGCTATTAAATCCCACCATCACCTCTGCCCATTGCACTAGTCTCCTACTTCTTTGCTTATGGTTATAGCTCTCCCAAAATATCTAATTGTTTAAAACACTTTAATCATTAACAAACTTCTTAATCTGACTTAAAATTATCTTTCTGGTTTTTTTTTTTTTTTTTTTTTTTTACCTCAATGTCTACCTCTTCCCCTTCATCCATTTGTCCCACTGCTTGGACTTTATATTCCTCCAAGCTAATTTTTGCCATAAGATCTTTGTGCTAGCTTCTCACTTTGCATGATGCACTTTCTTAGTGATCCCCACTTAATCTATTTACCTAAAATTTTCTAGTATCTGGTATTACTTTTGTTTTTTTGGTAAAATTTCATTTATTCTCACTAAAATATAATCTCATTAAATGTTATGTTGTTCTTTGCCATCTAGACTATTTTCTGATACATAGTGAGAAATAAATATTCACACAATTAATGTTGAATGAATAATTAAAACACCAAATAACTAAAAATCAATTAGCTTGATTACACAGGAAAGAAATTCTTAACAGATTTATTCCTATTTAGGCATTTTTAGCATTCTGGCTAATGGAACAAAAGATTTCCTAACTTAGAATTTTTTGTTTCTGCCAGGACTAAGCTTTGCTTTAAAGGGGAAGAAGGACATTTTTCTATTACAGTGTAATTTTAACTGTAATACAATTCTGAACAATTATCACAAGAGCCACATTGAGCTGAGCAATATGAAATGATTTAGCTTATAGCCACAGAAAGTATTCTCTATATCTTCCAATTAAGGAATGGGGAAAAATGTCCTCTTCTTTTCAACAAAAACTATTTTTAAATGAATCATCATGTCTAAATTGTACTATAATAAAGTAGTATTTTAAGAATAGCTTTGTCAAATTGAACACACTAGTGATGATCTCCTCTATATCACCATGTCAATGATACTGGTAGATACTGATATATAATTATTTGAATCAAACTTTTGAAACAAGCATCTTTTAGTAATTTTTCAATATTGCTATTTCACATTGAGTACCAGATGTCAGAAGAGATGAAAACATGTTTATTTTGGTCTCTTGGTCCTTCAAGATTTTTATGACTCAATACCATCCTCATCTCGCATGGATATGTATTTAGCCTCATTGAGTAAACAGGCTTTGAGGAGCAGCAATCTGCATACTTCTAAAAGAAATGATTTAGCCACCTGCACTTTTGGAAAATTGTAAAAAAAAAAAAAAATTAAGAAAAAGCTACAGAAGACTTTCTAAGGCAGGAAGTATCAATAAATAATATTTTAAGGATTTTGGATCTCGGAGGAATATGGAGCCTCATTAAGGTGCAAGTTCCTAAATTTAAAGAGAAACAGACATGAAGTGAACTTGATGATTCACAAATCTGGAAGAAAATAAGTTAGCAAAGTTTAATGTGACTGCTATTTCAGAAAAAATGACACAATACCCTTTGCAATTTCCAAACAACATGTTCAAATTAGCTTATGCAGCCAATATTCCTTCCTGTCTCTTTTTCTCCATGCTCCCAAAACAGCCTACTCCTCCCTCTCTTTGAAGTCTCAATGCACATTAGCTATTAGAGCCTTTGGAAGATCTTTGTAAAGAAATTTAACTTTGTTCCACTCATGTTTTCTTTGTCGTGTCTCCTGGAAGCACATTTATTGCAATATGCAATCTAAAAAACTAGCATCTATATGGTAAGATTTGGTTAACTGGAAATTCTTAGAATGTGAGAAAGAGTAGGCCTCAGTTTAGGAGTTACTTCTTCAAAACCATCAGATTAAAATTACACAAAACATACAGATTTCACAGAGCTAATGAGAACTAACTCTGAGGAACTTACTCTAAAGTCTCTCTTGAGCTACAGATTAAGTTATAAATTTGTTCTCCTTTTCCTAGTAAAGCTTAAGAATTTTCATTTAAGAATTTTCATTTGATATTTCTTTCTTTAAACTTCAAGAAACTATGAGATGGACTGTAGGTGTATAAAATCAATTGGTGAAGAATGAATTCAGCTCAGGTTTACTTTGTTGTAGAAGAAATCCAAAGATACCTTCAAATTTACACTTCTTATAACTTTTAATTTTGATAAATGATTTCCAATTGCTCAAAAGCTTCTCCGAAATACTTCTACTTCTATAAATATTAATGAAAACATATTTTAATATGGTTATTTGATGAGTATTTCTGGAGATTTGTCTTTCTATCGTATTTAAGATTTTTATCCTTCTCAGTTTGTATCTATTCTAAGTAACTAAGGCTATTAGCAACTTTACTCTTCTAAATAAGAGAAGTTGTTCAAATTATGCTGACAATACCCTTAAAAGTCTAATTAATGGGGCACCTGAATGGTTCAGTGGGTTAAGCCTCTGCCTTTGGCTCAGGTCATGATCTCAGGTCCTGGGATCCAACCCCACATCAGGTTTTCTGCTCAGCGGGAAGCCTGCTTACCCCTCTTTCTCTGCCTGTTTCTCTGCCTACTTGTGATCTCTGTCAAATAAATAAAATCTTTTTTAAAAAGTCTAATTAACTAATTACATTACAAGATATATAATTAGTAAAATGCTAATTTCAAAAACAAGGTAGCATATTGACTATTCATTATAATATGTATAATTAAATATAATTGCATATACTTGGTAAAAGAGTAGCCTTAAAGCTTTACTAATTTTAATGTGATCTTATTCTCCATAATTACTAGACCAATATTAGTTAACCCCATGGCCTAATGCAGGAGTTTGTAGATACCAATAAAAGAGAATAAGGATGGTTGTTTTATGATACAATTTTGAATGTATTTTTTTTAAGATTATTTATTTATTTGTTTGTCACACAGAGAGAGAGCGAGCGAGCATGCACAAGCAGGCAGAGTGGCAGGCAGAGGCAGAGAGAGAAGCAGGCTCCCTGATGAGAGGAGCCCAATATGGGAGTCGATCCTAGGATCCTGGGATCATGACCTGAGCCAAAGGCATCGGCTTAACCAAATAAGCTACCCAGGCGTCCCAATACTCTAATGTTTACATGTAGATATATTATGATGTATAAGTCATTTTCAGACTTCATTACTTTACTATTACTGATAAATTACCTGAAGGAGACCACTAGCTGATTTTAGTACAGAAGTCTGACAAAATCCTATGGCTCAGATTCATTAGTTTAGGACAGTGGGTCTAAAAGTTTTTTTTAATAGAGTTGGAAAGGTAGAAAAATCTCACTGAAATGAGATAATAAACATAAGCAATTTGTGGGAAGGGATAATATACATAACATTATTTACCTCAGGAATAGGCTTGTAATGATTCTCATTTGAACAGCATATATACCATAATTTTTATCACTAGTTTTCAAAGTGTAGTCCTTGGACAACATAAAATAAAATCTGTTCAGAATATTTATGTTATAAATAGGTTAAAAATCCAGGCTCTACATTTACTGATTGACCTAGGGTAAATATTTAAGAATAATATCCTTACTGCAATTAATAAGGAAAGTCTGGAAGATAACCTCTAGTTATGGTAATATAACATAAGAAAATTACTACATGTTAGTAGTTCCCAAAGAGGGTATTTGCTCAATCCAACAAACCAAATGGATAATGACGAATACAAATCTACAATAATTTTTAATTGTTTGTAAGATTAACAGTTGTTGAAACTAGAACATATTTGAAATAGTTCTTGTGATGTAATGATAGAAGTTTTCCATGCAAGTTGTAAAAAGTCCAACTATCCATAAATTCATATGTGTAGTAGGACCTTTATTATTAGTTTTGTAGTGAGAATTTGTGCTGAAATACTTGAGAGTTACAAAAAAGTTTACCAAATTTATAGTTTAGTTTAGCATAGCAAATATCAGCATTCCTTATTTAGCTGGCTTTAATAAGTACCCATTTAGTCAGACATGAACTTAAAAGTCTAAGAGATTGCAATAAATTTCCACTAAGAGACAAAGAGTGTTCTGTATTTTGTAACAGTTCTTGGTCAATGAACTTAGTACAAGTTTACTACTATTTAATAAATGTCCTCCAGTCAATACTTTGGTAAGCAGTTCTTGAGAAATCATCCTAGTCCTTAAACTCTAAATTTTCCATCTTGTACAATGATGATGATATTGGTAGCTAAATCTATCTAACAAGAGTTGTATTCAACAAAACCAGAGTTGATATGAAAGTAAAAGTTGATGAGTAATTATCATAATAAGTGATAAGTCTATTTAAGTCATTTACTTAGTTCAAAATAGATCTGCTGATCACATTTCGTTTTAATAAAACAGAACTATTTTTATGTTTACCTTTTTCAAGTTTTATTTGCGAGACAGTACATATGCCCAAGAGTGGGAGGAGGGGTAGAGGGAGAGAACCTCAAGCAGATTCCCCACTGAATACAAAGCTTGTTCCTATGACCCATCACATTATGACCTGAGCTAAAATCAATTGGGCATTTAATTGACTGAGCCACCCAGGTGCCTTTCTTTGTGTTTGCTTTTCATTTATTTATTCATTCAACAAATTGTATTAGGCACCTACTACATACAAAGTATTCTGCTTATTACAGGAAAAGAGGCCAAAGATAAAATCATTAATCCTTTGGAATTAACTATCTGGTAGGGGGATACGAATAATGAAATAATACAAAAATAATCATAAAATTAAAAATCATGATAAACACTAAAAAAAGTCACATGGCACTATAAACACATTTCCCACGGGAGTCTAAAGTTATAAAACTTGAGATGTGAAGGGCAAATGAAAGTTAACTTATGTAGTAATGTAGTAATAAAGAGTGGGGGTAAATAGAGTATCACTGAGCAGTGAATAATTATGCGACTATTCCTAAAAGTCCAAATTGATTAAGTTATGATACACTTTTCTTCAGATCAAATGATGAAATTAATTACCTGAGAGCAAACTAGGAAGTTTTAAAATAATAAAATCACATTTTTAACACATCCATTAATTAACCTTTTCTTTCAGTGTCCAGGCTGAAAAGACAAATGTATGTTTAATAGAAGAATATCACTATTCAAATAATATTAATCCTGGATGAAATATGCCATTAGAAGATCAACTAATTAAATCATCATAGACAGAAGCAAACTTTTTATGCTATGGTATTACTCTAAATTGATAGCTAAGTAAAATTCCAGAATTTCTGTAGCTAAAGTACTGAGTATTAAAGAACTTACATGATCATTTGGATGGGAATGTTCTCTCAATATGCATTTATTTTAATTCAACTGTCCAGGTTTGATAAATAAGAAATTACTTTAAAACCAATGCCATTTATATTTGTCATCCTATTTGAACAGTCAGCACACGGAACCTCTTTTTTGAAGGACATTTCCCCACCGAATGAGGCAAATTCTCACCTCAGAAGCTGAAAGTGTAGATACACAATCTGTTGGCTTTTTGTGAGTTTGGTTGAGGCCTGTAACTGAAGTTTCTCAAATCTCAGGCCTCAGGTGATGCCACAGCAACATGAGAAGCCTAAGAATTATATTCATATATCCTGTTTTACCTTTGACAGCCCTGGTTCATGTCTGTTGCCCTGTTTAATTACTATTAGTAACCTCTTATTCTTGAGAGTCCCAGTATGGGCAATAGAGAATATGGTCCCTTTAATCATATGCAATATTCTTCAGTGGTAGTAGGTACAGTAGAACTAAATTCAGAGCTGAGCAATAGCAGTGAGCTGAGGGGCAGTTTCCAATGTCCCATGTTAAGAGTACAGGCTGTTGCTTTTAGTAGTTGATGGTGAAGCAGGGCTTTCTATAGTGGGCCAGTTCTTGGGATTAAATGTCTATACATCTACTCCTGGCCACACAATCCCCTACAAAAGTAAACTACACAATATATATGCCTTCTTTTTTTTTTTTTTCCTTTATTTCTTTCCCATTTCAAGTTCACTTGGGATTCTTTTGGTACAAATTCTGCTGCCTATTAAAAACCCTGGATGGACTATTCAGAAACCAAGTATTTTCTTCTCTCTTAAAATGTGGGTAACTTGTTTTTTCTCTTAACCATTTAGTCTTATTCTCTAATTATGGATCCCCAAGAACAAGATATTTCAATATTTTGTAACATAATAAAATATGTAGTCTTTTTTAATGTAATACATTCTTCTTAAAAAAAAAAACAAAACAAACCACCAAACTATTTGGGGGCTCCTGGATGCCTCAGTGGGTTAAAGCCTCTGCCTTAGGCTTGGGTCGTGATCTCAGGGTTCTGGGATCGAGCCCCACATGGGGCTCTCTGCTCAGCAGAGAGCCTGCTTCCTCCTCTCTCTCTGCCTGTCTCTCTGCCTACTTGTGACCTCTGTCTGTCAAATAGATAAATAAAATCTTAAAAAAAAAACCTATTTGATTTACTTTGCAGCATTCTATCATAATTTAATTTTAATAATCTTAA
This sequence comes from Mustela erminea, assembly GCF_009829155.1. NCBI lineage: Eukaryota > Metazoa > Chordata > Mammalia > Carnivora > Mustelidae > Mustela > Mustela erminea. Next base: position 49,121,497 of record NC_045616.1, read on the forward strand.
ATTAAAAATATTTTTGACACATTACTGTAACTATTGCTACTTATAACAGTCCAAGGGAAAATATCTGAGATATCACAAATATTTTTATACATATAAATTTCAATTAACATTTATTGTTATAATCATCTTGGTAATAGATAATACATTAAGATAATTATGATAATGATGAGAAAAATACCTATAAAATAATAGATACTAAGGATTAAAAACATATTTACTATTTTTCAGTATTCAAAATCCAAAGATTGAGTTCCTTTGAAATACAAACCTTTTTTTTTCCCAGTTGAAAGGTCTATGTAATTAAATTCCAAAATAATCATAAGACAAATTATGGTTTCAACATAGTGATTATGAAAAATCATTTAACATATTGCAACTTTAAGCAATGATTTAATCAGGATTTTATCTTTTCGTAAAGGATACCCTGAAATTTCAGGGTAGCCTGAAATTGGCCATGGTGGGAAGATTTAGACCATGGAAATGAGCAAACCTATAAATATGGCCTTCACCTCACTCCCTTGCTCACTGGAAAGCTGGTTGTTACACAGTAGCCAGCACACCCCTGATTTAAATTCCCATAGGAGGTACTGCTCTTTTTGTAACATGAATAAAGATACAGCATATATTTTGACCTAATAAAATTAATTTCTGTCCTATATATATGACATTGTCATTACAAGACAATGTTCCCCTTCAAAACTAGGCATACAATTAAATTATGAAATAATAAAGACATCACAAAAATGCATTTGCAACAAAGACTAGACAAATGAAGTTTCAGAAAGTAGAGAGCATTTCAGACCTTACTTCCAGAACACAGCCCTGAAGGAAAGAAAAACCAACCAAATCCTAGCTGCATGAAGATAGAGTTGTAGCTAGGAATTTTTTGAATAGCAAAATATGCTGGACAATTAGGACTAAAATTTCTAAAAGGAGTAAATCTCTCACAGTCACATCTGCTTAGGAAACAAATATTTTTGGGTGTAGAGATAAGTTTCAAGTATATAGTAGTCTCATTCTCAAGGTATTTGCCAGATTTGAAGTTTGTTGGTGTTGTGGGCTGAAGAATGATGATGAGAACAGAGCTCAATTTCCAGTACTCTTTTAAGCCTGAGGAAAAACCACCATTCGGCATAATATTGAAAGTTCCAAAGGATGTATTTTAGGATTAAAAATGACCATAGAAAGACCAAGACTTACTCAAACAGCAAAATATCTTCAACTGCATCAACTACTAAGTGGAGTGAAATGATCTGTCCCTCACCCTAACTTGCTGATAGAGAACATAAGAAAAATTTTTCTAGTTTAAAGATAAGATCATCTAAAGCCCATGGTTAATTTTTATGCAACTTCCAGAGTATAACTAAGAATCCCCATAAATGTAAAAAGTAAAGAAAAATTGACATTTATTCAAGTAAAAAAAAAAAAAACCAAAATAAAAACAGACACATTAGACACATTAGATGACTCAGATACTAAAGATGCAGCAAAGGACTTTGAAATATCCATCAATGTGTTAAATAAAGCATAGGAAAAGATGGACAAGATAGAAGAAAAAATAGCATAAATGGAAAATAGGAATCTATAAAGAAAGATAAAATGGGCACCCCGGCATTGAAAAACAGAGTATCTATGTTAAGAACTCAATGGTTGAGTATCAAACTAGGTAAAAATGAACAAAAGATTACTGAACCTAAAGGGAAATTAAAAGAAAATGTTCAAATACAGATTAATGAGGTAGAACAAACATTGAAGAAGTAACACAAGAAAGTTTCCAAAAGCTGGTATTAGATATCAATTTACATATTCAAGAATCTCAGCAACCACAGCAGAATAAATATAAAGAAAACCATAATTACACATATAATAGTTAAACTGCTAAAAAAAATAAAGATAAAAGGAAGAATCTTAAAAAAAAAAATACAAGGAAAAAATCCTTTCTTTCCAACGGGGAAAAAGACAGAAAAAAAGAGAGACTGATTTTATCTGACTTGTCATTGGAAATCATGATGCTTAGAACTGAATGGGGTAAATTTTTATAGTGTCAAAATGAAAAGTAACTGCTAATGCTGAATTTACTACTCAAAACAAACGAACAAACAAACAAAAAAACTTGAAAAATAACATTGAAATTAAGTCATAAACTAATTTTCAGACAAACTGAGGAACGTTGTTTTCATCAGGTCTACAATAAAAGAAAAATAAATAAAACCAAAATGTACTTTGGAAATGTATATGCAAATAATGAGTCAAGGAACACTACATCAATCCGAAGGGGCACATGCACCAGAATGTTTATAGCAGCAATGTCCACAATGGCCAGACTATGGAAAGAAGCTATATGCTATATGTCCATCAACAGATGAAAGGATAAAGAAGATGTGATACACACACACACACACACACACACACACACACACAATGGGATCCTATGCAGCCATCAAAAAAAAAAAAAAAAAAAAAAACAAACCCTGAAATCTTGCCATTTGCAATGACGTGGATGGAACTAGAGGGTATTATGCTAAGCTGAGTAAGTCAATCAGAGAAAGACAATTACGTGCTCTCTCTGATATGGGGAATTTGAGAGGCAGAGTAGGAGGTCATGAGGGAGCAGGGAAGGAAAAAATGAAACAAGATGGGATCAGGAGGGAGACAAACCATAAGAGATTCTTAATCTCACAAAACAAACTGAGGGTCACTGCGGGATTGGCGGGGAGGGATAGGGTGGTTGGGTTATGGACATTGGAGAGGGTATGTGCTGTGGTGAGTGCTGTGAATTGTGTAAGACTGATGATTCACAGACCCGTACCCCTGAAGCAAATAATACATTATATTTTAAAAAACAAAACCAAAAACTAGTGATGTACTATATGGTCGCTAACATACCATAATAAAAATAAAAGAAAATTTCACAAAATTGAAATATCTTTGGAAAAACTGATTGAAAAACAGAAAAAAATTGTTCACATCAGGAATAAAAAAAAACAATAGGATTCTATACATTACCAAGTTAATGAGAAGACATTGCCTACCACCTACAAATAAATAGCACAATTTGTATGAAATTGGAAAACTTTTGAAAAAATTCCTTTTATAATAACTGAAAGGAGAAAAGGTATAAACATGAGTAATTTTGAATCTGCTAAAAAAAAAAAAATAGTTCTTTCTGTCTCACTTATCTACCCCCTCCTTTCCCACATATAGTTGGGAATCGATGGCTTTACTAGTGAATTCTGGTAAATATTTAGGAATAAGATCAGACTTTCCCAAACTCTTTCAGAGAACAGATAAAAAGAGTGCAATCTAACACTAATTCATAATATTGCAAGAACATTACACTGAAAAAAATTTACAGACCACCTCTGACATGAACAGATACAGTAATCCTAAACAAAGTATTATCAAACCAAGTGATAAATGTCTGTGTATGTATTCCTCAATAAGGCAGGATTGTTACAAACTTCAAAATAATAAGTTTAACTCACATAATATTAATATTAAAGTGGAAAAATAGGACATGATTATCTCGACAGATTTAGATAGAAAACCCTTTCAGAATGAAAACTCAGCACTATAAGAATTAGTTTGAACTTCCTTTATTTGATAAAGAATAGTAACTTAAAATCCTACTTTGGCATACTCACTCATGTTAAAAAGAATTGCCACCTAGGTCTGATATAAGAAATGGACAAAGGAAGGGAGGGAGAGAAGGAGAGAGGAAAGAGGGAGAGAAGGAGGAGCTCCGGATATTGTCACTAGGACTCACCATTCTATTGGTGACTATACCAAGTGCATTGAGTTAAGAAATAAAATTACATATGAACTAGAAATAAAGAAGTGAAATTGTTATTTGTAGAAACATGGTAACGTAATTGAAAAACTCATAATAATCTACAAACTATTCAAATTAATGTATATAGTACTTGAATATGTATAATGCATAGAAATATTTCCATGTATCAACAAATAAAACAAAGAATTAAATATAATTTGCAATAGTCTCAAAAATATTAAATGTCTAGTAACAAACTTATAAGATATACAAGAAACTTAAAACTATTTTTAACTATTAAGAGAAACTGAAAGTTTAAGTAACTAGAAAAATATATATGCCTAAGGATGCAAATCAGTTCAATCAGGTTTTCTCCCATCATTATAGAGATTTAATATAATCCCAATCAAAATTCTTCAAAATTCTAAAAATCTAGGTATAACCAAAAAACTCTTTTAAAAATTTATACTGAAATTAAAAAAAAAAAAAAAAAAGAACACAAGGATAGCCAAGGTAATACTGTAGAACAAGTCTGGAGAAATTATAGCAACTTCAGCAACAAAACCTAAGGAACTAAGATATCATAAAAAAGGAAGCAAGGCTCTATTAACAGGGTATTATATTAGTATAAGGAGAGGGAAACCAACCATTAGAAAAGAATGAAGTGTCTAGAAGCAGAATCAAACATAAACTGTCATTTGACTTATGACCAAGTTAACACTGCAATTCTATTAGAGAAAGATGGTCTTTTTAGTAACAGCTGAGTCAACTGGATATTTATATGGGAAAACAGTGTTTTTTAATCATTACAATACACTACCCCTAAAAATTAATTCTAGATGGACGCAAATCTAATTATTAATAGCTAAAACAATCAACATTTAGAAAATATATAACTTTGGAATAGCCAAGGATTCCTTAAATATGGTATAAAAGATGATAACCACAAAATCAATTAAGAAAACAGGTAAGTCTTTTATGTTCACCAATATAGTAAATATTTCTACATTTCTAATGTTCTTCATTCCCTCTTCTAAATAGGGGTTTCTATATGGTTGTTATTTTCTTTTAGCCTGAAGAACTTCCTTAGCTCATTTTTGTTTTTCTTAAAGGGCAAGATGCTGCTAAACTGGCCAGAATTTCTACCATCCTGGCCAAGAAATCTCTCAAATTTACTTATCTATCTAAAAATGTCTTTTATCAATGTTAGAAGTAGAATAGGCAGAATAGCTCCCAAAGATTGTATTAAACACAATGTAATCACAGAAGTCCTATAGTCCTATAGAAGTCCTATAGTCCTATAGAAGTCCTATAGAAACAGGGGCATCAGAACTGCAGGAGATACGACACTAGCAGAGGTTACAGCAGTGTGAATGCTAGCTTAAAGAAAACCAAGAGCCAAGGAATGTGGGCAGTCTAATACAAGATGGAAAAAGCAAGGAATTGAATTTCCCCTGACCTCTATTTCAGATTTTGGCCTCCAAAACTGTAAGACTGAACCTGTGTTGCTTAACACTGAGTTTATGGTAATTTGTTACAACAGCAGTAGAAAACTACTAGATTCACCTTCATTTTTGCAGATTATCTTCACTGGCTGTAAAATTCTGACTTTTGTTTTCTCTCTCAGCACCCTGAAGATGTCATTTCATTGTCTACTGGCCTCAGTACTTTATTTTAAAAGATTTTATTTATTTGTCAGAGAGAGAGCGCGCACGAGTTCACAAGCAGACAGAATGGCAGGCAGAGGTGAGAGAGAAGGAGCCCTATGCGGAACTTGATTCCAGGACCCCAGGACCATGACTGGAACCAAAGGCATTGGCTCAACTGACTGAGCCACCCAGGAGTCCCTGGCCTCAGTATTTTTAAGGAGAAATCAGTCATTATTCACAGCTTTCCTCAACTGTATGTAGTTTATCATTTATCTACTTTCAACGATTTTTGTTGTGGTGGTAGGTTTTAGGAGTTTGACTGGGAGGTGACTTGGTGTGGTTTCATTGTATTTATCTTGCCTATATTTGGATAAAATTCTTGAATCTTTAGATGTTTATCTCCTAATTTGGGAAAATTCTAGTTATTATTTCTTAAAATACTATTTTTATCTATACTGTCTTTCTGACACTGTCATTGCATGTTTGGTAGAACACATGATGTTGTCTTACAAGACAATGGGCTCTGTTAACTTTTCTTCCAGTTTTTCATCTCTCTTCCTCGAGTGGAATGATCTTTATTAATCTATCTTCAATTTTGCTAATACTTTCATTTGCCACCTTCACTTATTTTTAAGTTCAAACATTTCTTAAAGATTATAGATAACCTACTTTAATTTTGGGGGTATCTATTTATACTTCTTTCATGTATTCAACTTTGAAACAAGTTTCCCATCTTTTCAATATTTATAATTTTTTCTCTATTTTGTTGGATATATTTATGAATAATTGCTTTAAAATCTTAGTCTTAATTACAATACCTGTCCTTTTGGTTCTTGTTTCTATTGATTTGTGTTCCCTTGACTAGGGGTCACATTTTCCTACTTCTCACATGTCATCTCATTTTACTTTTCTGGTATCCAGTTACTTTGCAGAAATTCTAGTTTTGTGTTGTTGTTTTTTATCTTCCTCTATAAAATATTAACTTGACTGGACTACAGCTAAACACTCTTTTCCCCTCTAGTCCTCACAGTTGAAACCTACATTTCCCTGACCCTCAGCTGCTGTCTTTGGCAGGGCTTCTTAAAGTCTTCATTATGCATACATAATTGAGAAGTAGCTGGAGAAGAATTTAGAAGATTTTTTTTTTCCTTTTGTGTCTCATTTCTTTCTCAAGTTTCTTCTCACCTCCAATTACTCTACAAGCCCTGAATTTTATGAATTATCAAGTTAATGAGATATAAATTTCTGCTTCAGCATCAGCATCTCTGGACAATATGAACCAGAAATTCTCATAGGTTAAAAACGAACAAATGTAAATCTCACTCAATATATTAACCAATTTTTAAACGTTGACTCTCTACCACATTTTGGGTTTTCTTTTATTTTGTCATTCCAAATTCTTAAATAATTGTCATATTTTTTCAAAGGTCATACTAGCTTTTCTGAGTCTAATATTACCAAAATTAGAATTGTGTTGACCACACAAAAATAGTGACGTGTGGACATTAAAATATATTCTTTTCATGAAAATGATATCATTATCTATGCAAAAAGGCAAGCCTCACCGTGGGAGAAGACATTGTCAATTCCTGTATCTGAGAAGGACTTACCCAGAATATGTAAAGAATTTTTATTCTTCGGTAAGAAAAAGTCAGATGGGGCACCTGGGTACCTCAACTGGTTAAACATCGCACTCTTGGTTTGGCTCAGATCATGATCGCAAGGTCATGAGGTCAAGCCCTGCGTGGGGCCCTGTGCTCAGTGCAGAGACTACTTGAGATTCTTTCCCCTCCCTCTCCTTCTCCTTTTGCTCCTCCCAACTTGCACTAAGATAAATAAATTTAAATCTTTAAAAAAATAAAGAAACGTTAGAAAAAAAAATGTTCAAAAGACTTGAAAAGACAGTTCTCAAATATGAGATTCAAGTGGCCAATGCATACAAGAAAAAAACATAAATTTTATTCATTATTAGGCAAATGCAAATTAAAATCACAGGAGAAGCCATTACACACTCACTAGAACTGCAAAATTTAAAGAGAAAGAAAATAATGTTTATGAGCATGTGCAACAATCAGAACTCTCTGACACTGGTAAGTAAACTCTTCGACAACATCTACTAAATTTGATTATCTATGTACCTTATAACCCACCAATTCCATTCCTAGGTTTATACCAAATACAAATGTGCACCTATCCTCACCAGAAGACATGCTCTGGAAAGTTCACATCAATATTATATTAAACATCCATTTGGGAAGGATTCAATAACTACCAATTGTGTAATACATAATATTTATTCACCCAATCACATACTATATAAAAGCAATAATGAACTATAACCGCATGCAGCAATATTCATGAATCTCACAAACATGCTACCTAGGGACAAAGGAATATAAAACATATTATGTAAAGAATAAAATTTATCTATGAATAAAATTTTCTATAAAACACAAAAACTGATCAATGCTGTTAACAGTCAAGTAATAGTTACTGAGGGGTGAGATTTAGTGAACAGAAGGAAATATGATAATATTTTGGTGGTGCTAGTATCAATAAAGTCTTTAAAATATTTTAATACTATGTATATCAAATTAAAAACCATGTTCTAAAAAAACTCTTCTGAGACAGATACAAGATTCAAATGGATTATACAAATTAATTATAATAAACTCCAGATTTTGTTATAACAGTCATCACTGATTTAATCTATTAAATCTATTGATTTTGTCTATTTTGTGTATTAGCTTATGCTTTGTAATTTTGCAAGAGCTATGTTATCTTTCCATTATATTTTCATAACATCTATGTCCTTGTCTATCTATCTAATAAATATCTAAAACAATTAAATCTTATTGTGCATTACAAAACTCCAGTGAAATCAAATTATACAGTGAGCGGTGTTTTTGAAGGTTAGTACGTTCTCTCTTTCCTTTTTTTTAATGTTAGGCACATCAGTATCAGAATTTTCAATGTTCAAGTCTTCAAAAACTAGGTATCTTTCAAGCATTAAGAAAGGCATTTCGAAACAACATATCCTTGTATTATTTTCCACTTTACAAGTCCACTTTTCTCCCCACTCCCTAAAAGAGCCCTAAACCCTTCAGGCCTTGAATCATGTCACTATCATTCCAGCTAAAGAGAACTGGAGAGCACTCCCCTGGGTTCCTATTAACACCTGCTACTTAATCAGCCAGAGGGGCTGTTGGTGACTGATGGCAAAGAGATCCATCCATCCCTCCTCCTTACCTCCCCAGAGGCTGTACCACCACTGCAGCCATCCCTGCCTGGGGACTGAGTAAAAGGAGAATGGGCAATACAGAGAGTTGGAGAAATACATCCAATTGTTCAAAAGCTGGAGTTTGTTAGTAGTAAATTCCCAGTTATAAATTTGCAAACCAAGAACATGCAGCTGTGGAATATATTAGCTACAAATCTGTAATTTTTCAACTTTGAGATTCATAAATATTTTAGGTATTGTACAAATGCAGCAGCAAATAGTAATAGAGACCTCCCTGGATAGAAGGTTACTACAGATAAGATGTATGTGGCTAAACGTAGGGGGGTCTTACATTTTGAACGAGGGATAAGTTTAGCAGTGAAGCCATCTCTAATTTAGACTGTTTTCTTAATCTGCTGCCAGGGGAGCATGCTGGGTGATTCACAGTAATGAACTCCACCTGGATGTTCTGTAAATCTGAAAAGGAGTACCGCAGACTAGTAGCTGTTGTTACCACAGATCTGGTTGAATGAGCTCTAATTTGATCATTAAGTGACCATCCCACCAAGGAACCATGAGAAATGCTTAGAGACTACCATTCCATGAGGAAACCAGAAAGACTGCTTATTTAAGTAAGATTATTATCAAATAAAACAACCTATGTTGAGAAAAAAAAAAGAAACATTTGTAGAATAAATAAAAAAAAAACCCTAATACTAAATATTTAATCTTGAACCAGTGAATGATTTTTTTAGTTTAATGGGATCACTATTTTTTAGAAGAAAGTAACAAATTTTCTTCACAGACCAAAGAGGTTTGCTAAAATTGTTTTAACACCATTATATAATCAATAGCAGTTAACTTGCCAGTAACTGTAATACTTGGGGTAATAAATTACATATTATAATATACTGCATAATAACAAAAATTGAACAGATAGCATTTTTACAGATTCAAACTATATATATGTCATGGTTTCATAACAGTAATAAAATGTCATCTATATTATGGAAAGCACAAGCTGAACTATAAGGCTTAAATTTCTTTATTTCTATCTGAAACTCTGGTCACTCTCTTAATAAAGTAATTTGAGAACCAGGCCATAGCCACTTCTAAACTCTCTGTTACTTTATGAAGGCCCTTGGGAACCAAATTCAAATAAGTTCTATCACAACATAGGCCATTGGTTGACCTTCTCGCTCCCTGTTATTGAAATTAATTTTCTGTCCATTTCTTACTGCAAATTCCTGTTCACTTTAGTGGAGGTTTATTGTATTTTCTTGCCCACTCTCTCTTCCTCTGATCATAGAACAGATATAAAGCACACATTTTTCCAGATAACTACCCCTCCCTTATTTGTAATCCTTATAGTTTGAGTAATCAATTGGGACACATGTCAGGTTTACCAATATACTTAAAAATATATAAGCCAATCATTCACTTACTCACTCAATCAATTCATGCATTTATCACTGACTTTTCGTTATCAAGTTCTCAATTTTCAGTTTAATCTTGATAATATTCTGCAATACTGTTGGATAAACTCTGTCTATTTGCACTGTAAACAATATTCTAATACCCAAATTTGTTAGTTTATAAATATATATGAATATATTCAGTGGATAGATACCCTGAAAGAAATAAAGAACAAATTGTCGTGCCCATGGTTAACTATTTTGTGTATCAGATTTATTTTAATATGTGTAGTATTTTATACAATGAGGTTTGATTAATTTACAGAGTAAGTAAAAGATTTTCAGTCCATCTTGAGTATTTTTTAATAGATCAATAAAGGAATTACCTGCCACAAGGGAGAATGCATTCTTGTTACTGGAAGTTTATTAGTAAAAACTGATCATCCCTTCATGAGTATTTTATAGTAGGGATGCTCACCATATATGACAGTCAGATTAGATGATCTTTGATATTCAACACAGGTATTTTTTATTAATAAATTCATGGTTTGTATAGATTAGAGAATTCTCAGCACCAGGCAGAAATGAAAAATAATGAGCAAATATTTGATTTTAACATTTAAAGTGGATTTAGACTAAGTCAAATAGAAAACAGTACAAAAGCAAATCAAAGTAATATTGAACAGATTGAACAGTATGTTTTAGCTGAATATATAAATGCTAAAGAGATTTTTCACAAAGATAGTTAATAAAGATGTCTAGAATTCTATTTTGAGTTCATCACAGTTTCAGTAATTCTTCAGTAATTCTACAGAATTCAGTAATTCTTCCCAAACTCTAGTCCTTCGATCTTTTCAATTTCAATTACTTTTTCCATTCTCCATATGTATTAACCACAAACAGTCTAAACCATTTTTTTCTCTTGGATCCATTGGTATCAGGATATATCATAGAGCACTCTATGTCAACCCAGTAAATGGCAACTCCAAATCCTATTGGCTATGTATTTAAAACATGTCTATAGTCTTAACTACTTCTTATCAACAGACTAATGAGAAAAAAATGCATAGATCTACCATACTTTATGACTTTAATACTCCTCTCTCAATCATCAGAAAAATAAGAGGGAATGTGAGAATATAAAAAGAACAAAACGCTTGGAACCAACATGACCCAAGATATTATTTTTAAGGCTTTATTTTCTTAGAGAAGTTTTAGTTAGTTTTTTTTTTTCATTTTCCAAAGATTTTACCTATTTATTAGAGAGAGAAAGAGAGCATATGTGTGTGCATGGGTGGAGGGGCAGAGGAAGAAGGGAAACAGAGTCCCTGCTGAGCAGGGAGCCTAACATGTGGCTTGATCCCAGGACCCTGAGATCAGACCCAAATCCAAGGCAGATGCCTTAACCAACTTAACCACCGAGTCACCCCAAAAAGTTTTAGTTTTATAACAAAATTGGGGGAAATAAAGATTTCCCATTTATTCCCCGCTCTATGACATGCATAGCCTCGCTCATTATCAACATCATTCACCAGAATAGTTCATTTTCACCAAGAGTGATCCTACAATGACACATTATAATCACCCTATCCAGTACTTTAGGGCTTACCTTTGGAGTGATATATTTTATGGGTTTGGACAAAGTATGACAACATGGAGTCATTATTACATCATACAGAGTGTTTTTACTGCCCTAAAAATTGTTTCAGCTCTGCTTATTCATTTCTCTCTGACCCCTACCCCCAACCCCTGTCAACTACTGAATGTTTTATCTCCCTACTTTGCTTTTCCCTGAGTGTCATATAGTTGAAATCATACAGTCTGTAACCTTTACAAATTGGCTTCTTATACTTAGTAATATGCATTTAAGGTTCTTCCATGTCTATTCATGGCTTGATAGCTCAGTCTTTTTAAAGATTAATAATAATAATCCATTTCCAGGATATACCAGTTTATTTGTGCATCTATTAAATGACATCCTGGCTGTTTCCAGGTTTTTTTGGCAATTATGAATAAAGATGCTATAAACATTAGTGTACAATTTCTTTTTAAAGATTTATTTATTTAAGAGAGAGCAGGGGAGGAGGGGCCGAAGGGGAGAAAGTTTTAAGCAGACTCCATGCTGAGTGCGGTGACCCCATGTGGGACTCAATCCCATGAACCTGAGATAACCAGTTGAGCCAAAACCAAGAGTCAGCCACTTAACCAACTATGGCATCCAGGTGCCACAAGTGTGAAATTTTTTATATGGACATAAGTTTTTGACTCCTTTGGCTCAATACCCAGGGACACAATTGCTGGACCAGGTGGTGAGGATATGTTTAGTTTTGTAAGAAACTACCTAACTATAACCTAATTTATTGTATATTATTTTCAACTATGGCAGGAAATGCATTATTTTTTGTGCATATAAAACACTTACCAAGATAGACCATAAAACAAGTCTCAATCAAGCCCAAAGGATTGAAATTAAAAAGAGTATACTTTTAGACTTCAAAAAATATCAAATTAGAAATAATCTAGACATACTTAAATTTTAGAGATTAAACAATACAACTCTTCATCCTCCATTGGGAAATACTTTAAAGCATATCATATTAAAAAGACAACATTTAAAAATCTGAAACGTTGCCAAATGGTAAAAATAAAAATTGTACTTTTGATGTTTTTGTTAATAAACAAATTATCTAATTCTTCTTAAAAATGTGTAATACAAAACACAATGAATAAAAATATCTGAAAGGAGTAAATGCACAAGACCACAAGTCATTGAGATAGAACACAGACAGCACAATCAAGAAGCCAAAAGATGATATTTAAAAGAGATTAATAAAAGTAATAACTACCTTGCAAGATTGATAAGGTAGAAAAAAAGGAATAACCAATATCAGCAAAAAGGTTGAGCTATCTCTGCTTAATTATTAATCTTTAGATTAATAATTTTGTATCATTAATATATCCACAGACATTTCACTATTTATTTAAAATATAAATAGAATCAAGCAATATGTAGAAAAATAATGTATCAATACTCTGATAAACAGAGTAATATTCTCTGTGCCCCCTATCAAGAGGTCTTAGACTTATTTTCTTTTCCTTAAGAAATGAATCTTATTTTCAGCTAAGTTTTCTCAGTCTGCTTCTGCCCATAGAAACTTGGTAATCCAGAGGGAATTCTGATATAATTATATGGGTGAGTCCAGGAAAAACCAATATAGAAGCCCCCTCATCAATAGACAAACTGTAAGCAGTAATAAATCATTGTTTTAAGTCATCACATTTTGGAGCACTTTCTTATTCAACCTTAGATAAGCAATAAAATTAAAAGATTAAGTACAACTATTTCCAGATGACATTCTATCACAAAACACCTAGGACATAGGACAAATAAGTGAGGTTAGTAACATTACAGGATACAAGATCAATATATAGGAATCAATTTTGTTTCTAGAAAATGACAATTACATTAAAATTTAAAACTAAATATCATTCTTAACAGCATAAAAGTGAAAAAAAAAAAAAAAACCTCTTAAGGATAAGTCCAACAAAAGATGTGCAAGACCCATATACTGAAAAATATAAAACACTGTTTAGAGAAATGTAAAAGACCCAAATAATAAAAAGACATACTGTGTTAATTCAAAATTGTTTAAATAATAACTTTTCCACGACTGGCTTATACATACAATGTAGTCTTAATCAATATCTCAGCATATGTTTTTGAAGAAATTGAAAAAAATGATTCTAAAATTTGTATGAAAATGCATAGCATCTAGATTAGCCAAAACAACTTGAAGACCTATCATAGCCAAAACAATTTTGAGAAAAAGATCCAAGTTGAAAAGTTTACACTATCTAACTTCAGTAAATGTTACAAAATTGTAATAGTAAAGACAGTGTGATTTTTGCATGATAATAGATCACTAAAGCAAAATAGAAAGCCCAGAAATAGAGCCACACATATATAGTAAATGGAATTTTTTAAAAGTTACAAAGGAAATTCAATGGAAAAAGACAATCATTTTATTTTTTTTTTAAGATTTGATTTATTTATTTGACAGAGAAAGAGACAAAAAGAGAGGAAACATAAGCAGTGGGAGTAGGAATGGGTGTGGGAGAGGGAGAGGCAGGCTTCCTGCTGAGCAGAAGCCCAATGTGGGGCTCAATCCCAGGATCCTGGGATCAGGACCCAAGTCAAAGACAGATGTTTACTGACTAAACCACCCAGGTGCCCCGAGACAATCATTTTTTAAAATGTATTGCTGAGGGGCGCCTGGGTGGCTTAGTGGGTTAAAGCCTCTGTCTTCGGCTCAGGGTCCTGGGATCGAGCCCCACATTGGACTCTCTGCACAGCGCGGAGCCTGCTTCCTCCTCTCTCTCTGCCTACTTGTGATCTGTCAAATAAATAAATAAAATCTTTAAAAAAAAAATAATAAAATAAAATGTATTGTTGAAACTATTAGATATGTAACGCACAAAAATCACTCTGAACCATATTTATTGTCATATTTAAAATTTACTGGAAATGAATCATAAAATGTAAATCCAAAAACTATGAAACATTTAAAATGAAAAGGGATAGCAATTTTAACCTTACCTTAATATAAATGTTCTTCCACGTGGTATGCAAACCATGTTCCATAACATATATAAATAAAACATTAGACCTTATCAATAGTAAGAAGTTTTGACCTTTGAAATTCACACTAAAAAAACACAAGACAAGTCCTATATTTTAAGAAGATGTGAAGCATTTATAAATAGCATGTCTAGTAAAAGAAATGTATCCAGCGTATATAAAGAAAACCCCAAACTCAAAAAAACAAATACACAATCCAATTTGAAAAAGTAAAGAGCAAAATTTGTTATATCCACATGTGAGGAGTTAGAAGTTACAATTCCTTCCAGAAAACAAGTAAAAACTGAACAGGCTGAAAAATAAACAACTCTTCTCGAATTCACAAGACACAAGAGGACACAGGGAAAACCACTGCTTCCAAGACAGGACATATAGGAAAACAAATACAGGAAGTTTCCACTTACCATAGCAGAACTCATAGTCAGAAAACTCAGAGTGAATTAATGCTGTAGTAGAAAAAGCTGAAATGTAATTTTAAAAATGGTGTAAGTTTAGTGTGAACAAATCTCACAATTAAAAACAGCAGGGGGTCAAGGGGGTCAAGGGGGTCAAGGGTGGAGTGGAAAAATATTGTCAAATTTACTACAGAAATTTGACCTGGTTTCCACAGTACTTGACAGAGAAAAATTCCCTTCTGTATCTGGCATGGAAAGGAGAAAAAGAGCCATTTTAAAATATTCCAGAGTACTTTATTTTAACAAGGCCAGCACCAAGAGTAAACTATTTAACCAGGGTATAATATGCTAGACTACCATTAAAATTTAACTGTCTTGGGGAAAGGGAAATACCCAACTCTAGTCAGTTCTATCCATTCTGCCCATCTAAGAGGGGAGAAAAATTCAGAGAAGTTGTTGTCTAGTTCACAGTATTCACAGTATATAAGCACAAGGCTCACTAAAAGACTTCATGTGTCTACACTTTACCACGTTGCTAAAGGTATCTTTATAGAAGTTCCATTACTCAGTATATCATGTAGAGCTACCAAGAAACATGAAAAGCTGTAACAAAGGAAAAAAAAAACACACACACACTATGAAGAAACAGCAAGTATTAAAATCAGACATAGCAGAGTTGTCAGAATTAGCAGAATGGGAAGTTAAAACAACAATAATCAATATGCTAGTGACTCTACTGAGTAAAATAGACAACATAAAAGAATAGATGGGCAATGTAAGCAGAGAAATGGAAATTCTAAGAAAGAACTAAAAAAAAATACTGGAGGTATGAAGGACTATAATAGAAGCAAAGCATGTGTGGGAATATTAGTAGACTAGATGCAGCTGAGGGAATAATTTCTGAGTGGGAAGATATATCAATAGAATCTATGAAAACAGAAGGCAAATAGAAGACTGAAGAAAAAAAGGGACAGAGGCATCAGGACAACCACAAAAGGTATATATATATATATATATATATGAAAAAAGAAATAAAGAAACAAATAAAATACTTAAAACAATGACAGAAATTCCCTCAAAATAATGTCGGGCAGTAAGCCACAGATCCAGGAAGTTCACAGAACACCAAGCAGAGTACCTGTTCCAAAATGTTACACCTAGGTATATCTTTTTCAAGCTTGAGAAAATCTAAGATAAAGAAAAAAATCCAAGAAGAAGTCAGAGGGGACTTTTACATATAGAACAGCAAAGATAGGAATTGTCCTTATTTATTCTCAGAAATCATGCAACAAGAGAGTAGAGTGAAATATTTTAACTGGTGAGAGAAAAACTACCAACTATAATTCTATACCTTGAAAGATTTTCCTAAGTAAATTAAGTTTTTTTTCTCATATAAACATACAGGGAATTTGTGGTTAGTTGACCTTGGAAAGAAGTGTTAAAAGATCTTTGAGGGTACCTGGGTGGCTCAGTCAGTTAAGTGTCTGACTTTGGCTCAGGTCATGACCTCAGGATTCTGGGATTAAGTCCCACATCAGTCTCCGTGTTCAGGAAGCAGTTTGTTTATTTATCTCTCTCTCCCTCTGCCCCTTCCCCTACTTGTGCTCTAGCTCACTGTTTCTCTTTCAAATAAATAAAATCTTCAAGAATTCTTTTAAAAAAGATGAACTTCAGAGAGGAAGAAAATTGATATATATATAAAACTCAGATCTATATAAAAAACAAAAATCATTGAAGAAGGGTTAATGAGGAGAAAATAATTTTTATTATTCCTTAAAAAAAAAAGATTTTATTTATTTATTTGACAGAGAGTAGGAGAAAGAGCCAGAGAAAGCACAAGTAGTGGAGTAGAAGAGGGAGAAGGAGAAGCAGACTCCCCACTGAGCAGGGAGCCAGATGTGGAGCTCAGTCCCAGGACCTTGGGATCATGATCTGAGCTAAAGGCAGAAACTTAATCCCTGAGCCACCCAGGCACCCCAATTTTTACTATCCTTAATTATTCTAATAGAAAACAGTTTGTTCAAAGTAATACCAATAATGTATTTGATTATGTATACTTATATACGTAACATGCCTTATATATGCTTATGTACAAGCGAAATGGATGAGAACAATGTTAGAAGGAACAGAAAGGGAAAACTAGTATATTTTTGTTATTTTAAGGTATTCACACTAACTGTGAATTAGTATAATGTTATATGAAAGTTGACGTGAATTAGTTGTAAATGTATATTGCAAATTCTAGAGTAATCATTATTTTCAAAGGAATATAATTGATATGCTAAGAAAGAAGACTAAATCGAACCATATAGTATTTTCTATTAAAACCACAAAAGACAGAGTGGAAGACTAAAACAGGAACTAAGAACAGTGGCAGAAACTAAAAAAACTGTAATGAATATGATAGATATTAATCTGTATATTTCAATACTCAATTTGAAAACCAGTGGTCTTAATATAATTAGAAGAGATTAACAGAGTAGATAAAAAAAGACCCAACTGATATGTTGCCTACAAGAAACCAATTTTAAATAAAAAAACACATATAGATTAAAAGTAAACCGGTCAAAATGCCTAAAATTAATAAGACAGGAAACAATAAATGTTTGTGAGGATGCAGAGAGAAGGGAAGCTTCTTACACTGTTGGTGGGAATGCAAGCGGATACAGCCAGTCTGGAAAATGGTATGGAGGTCCCTCAAGAAGTTAAAAATAGAGCTGCCCAATGACCCAGCAATGGTACTACTCGCTATTTAACCCAAAGATACAAATGTAGTGATCCAAAGGGGCACCTGCACCCCAACGTCCATAGAAGCAAAGTCCACAATAACCCAACTAGAAAGAGCTGAGATGTCCATCAACAGATGAATGGATAAAAGATGTGGTGTGTATGTGTGTGTGTGTGTGTGTGTGCACGCGCACACATGTACACACACACACATACATACAATGGAATATTAATCAGCCATAAGAAAGGACAAATACTTACCATTTACATTGATATGGATGGATCTGGAGGGTATTATGCTGAACAAGGTAAGTCAGTCAGAGAAAGACAATTATCACATGGTTTCTCTCATATGTGGAATATAAGAAATATAAGAAATGGATAATCCTAGGGTAGGGAGGGAAAATTAAATGGGAAGTAATAAGAAAGGGGGAAAAACTAAGAGAGACTCTTAACTATGGGAACAAACTGAACTTTGCTGGAGGGGACATGGGTAGGAGAATGTGCAATCTGATGATGGGCATTAAGTAGGGTACATGATGTGATGAGCACTGGGTGTTACATGTCACTGATAAATTACAGAACACTACTTCTGAAACTAAACTATATATTAATTAATCAATTTTAAAAATTTAAACGTTAAAATATTACTTTAAAAAAAATAAACAGAACCTGTACCCCTGGGGCTAATAATACATTATATGTTAATTTAAAAAAAACAAAAAAGCTACTACAAATCTGTGTCTCAAAAAAAAAAAAAAGTAAACAGATGGAGGAGTATATGCTATGTTAACATTAATCAAAAGAAAGCAGGAATATTTATATCAATTTCAGGTAGTGTACACTTCAAAGTAAGGAAAGTTATAGGAATAAAGAAGGGTATTGTGTACTACTAGAGACCAATTCTCCAAGATGACAAAACAACCCTTAACCATGTATGCAACCAACATAAGAGTGTCCCACTAGAAGAGATGAAAACTAAGAAAATTACAAAGAGAAATAGATGAATTCAATATCATGGTTAGAGACTTCAACATTTCTCTATTGGAAATTACTGGAAAATCAGTAAAGATGTAGTTGAACTCAATACTATCAATCAACTGGATATAAATGACACCTATAGACTACTTTATACAACAAGAGCAGAATGCATCTTCTTCTCAAGCTCACATAAAGCATTCACCAAGATAGACCACATTCTTGGCAACAGAACACTTCTTAATAAATTTAAAGTAATAGAAAACAATATGAGTTCTCAGACCATGAAAGAATTAAACTAGAGTTTAATAACACAAAAATAATGGGTATATGCCAAAATAGATGAGATTAAGCTACATACTTCTAAATAATACATGGTCAAAGAAGAAATACTGAGAAATTTTAAATTTGGATATTTTAAAAAAATAACAATTTATCAGAAGGTGTGGAAGGCAGCAAAAGCACTGCTGAGAGGGAACATTACAGTGTATAATGCATCTATTAGAAAAGAGGATAGAATACCAATAATCTGTATCCACTTTAGGAAACTAGATAAGGGAAAGCAAATTAATCCAAAGTATGCAGGAAAAAAAAGAACTACAAATCAGTGAAAATTAATAGGGGATCAAGAGAAAAAAATCAATGAATCTAAAATCTAGCTCTTTGAAAACATTAATAAAATAGATAAGGCAGCAGTCAGGTTAAGAAATAAAATGAAGGGCACAAATTACTAATACCAGGGTTGAAAGAGGAAGCACCAATAAAGATTCTATGGACATTAAAAGAATCAAGAAGGGATATCCTAAATAACTCAAATTTGATAACCTAGAGGAAATGGAATTCCTCCAAAGCCATGGCCTGACAAAACTCACAGAGGCAATCTGAATAGACCTCTATCTATTAAATAAATTAAATAAATAATTAATAACCCACCCAAAGAGAAAGTACCAGGTCCAGCTGGTTTCAAAGGTGAATTCTAACAAACATTTAAGAAAGAATTATACCTACTCTGTATACCTCAAAAGACTAGGGAAATGAAATTAACAGAGTATATTAAGAATTGTAAGTCAAGGGGCCCCTGAGTGGCTTGGTTTGTTAAATGTCTGCCTTGGGCTCAGGTCATGACTCTAGGGTCTGGGATCTGTCATTGGGCCCCCTGCTCAGTGGGGCGTCTACTTCTCCCTCTGCCCTTCCCCCCTTGCTCCTGCACATGCTCTCTCTGTGTCTCTCTCTCTTTCTCAAATAAATAAGTAAATATTTTAAAAAATTATAAATTAAGTGGTGTTTACCCCAGATGTGCAAGGCTGTTTCAACACTTGAAATTAGGGAATGTAATCCATCATATCAATAACCTAAAACAAAAATCACATGCCCATATCAATAGATGCAGAAAAAGCATTTGATTAAATCCAACTACCATTCATGATAAAGACTCAGTAAACTAGGAATGGAGGGGAAGTTACTCAACTTAATAAAGAAGATCTACAAAAAGCCTAAAGCTACTGTTATACATTATAAAAAATTCCTGCTTTCTCATTAAGATCAGGAACAAAGCAAGGATGTCCCCTGTCATAAGTCCTTTTCGACATCATGTTGGAAGTTGTAGCTAATGCCATATGACAAGCAAAGGAAATAAAAATGATACAGATTGAGAAAGTCTTAAATCATGCTCCTTGGTTTTTACCCAAAGGATCTGACAACTTATGTACACATAAAAACATGCATATGAATATTTGTAGCAGCTTTATTCATATTCGCCAAAACTTGGAAGTTACCAAAATGCCTTTCAATAGGTGAACAAATAAATAAACTGTATTTTATCTACAAAACTGATTATTATTAATTGCTAAAAATGAATTGAGCTATCAAGCCTTGAAGAGACATAGAAGAACTTTAAGTGCATGTTATTAGGTAAAAAGAAGCCAATCTGTAAAGACTGCATACTATATAATTCTAACCACATAATATTTTGGGAAAGGCAAACTATGAAGAAAATGAAAAGATCAGTTGTTGGCAGGGTTTGAAGGTGGTGGGTAGGAATGAGTAGGTGGAGCACAGAGGATTTTTAGAGAAGTGAAAAAAACTCTTTCATGATACCAAAATGATAAATACACAAACCCATATAAAACACCAAGAGTAAACTCAAAAGCAAACTATGGACTAAGGTGATTATTGATGTTCTTTAATACAGCTTCATCATTTGTAACAAATCCATCACTCTGGTAAGGGATGTTGATAATGGGGAAAACTATGCATATGTGGGGGTAGAAGTATATGGGAAATATCTGTATCTTTCCCTTAATTTTGTTGTGAACCTTACTGTTCTAAAAAATAACATACTAAAAATAATGATCAAAAGACTTAGGCATATTCTTTATCAAAGTAGATATATGAACGCCCAGCAAGTATATTAAAAAAGGCTTACCATTAATTATTAAAGTCTACTTACAACCGCAGTGTGATAATAGTATCTACCTATTAGAATGTCTACAATTAAAAAGATGTCCACAGATAGTGTTGGTGTGATTTGAAGGAAACTGAGTGTTCATACACTACTTGACAAAATGTGAAAAGTAAAACCACTGTGAACAACAGTTCGCATATTTATTAAAAAGTTAAGCATAAACCCACCATATGACCCAACCTTTCTACTCTGTAATTTAAGAAAGATAATGGAAAGGATAGGCACAAAGACTTCTCACAGAGGTACACAGAAGCATTTTTTGAAATAACGAAAAACTAGAAGCAACTCAAATATTCACCAAGAAAACAATGAATGCAGTAAATCACCACTCAGTAATAAACACGGATAATAATTAATGCAACTATAACAATAAAAAATGTGATAAATGGAAAAAGCCAGCCACAAAAAGTGTGTTTTACTGTTCCATTTCCATGAAATTTAAGAGTCAATAGTACGCTATAGAGACAGAAAGCAGAATAATAATTACCTGTGGACTGGGAGGGAAATTGATTAGAAAGAAGTACAGGAGTATAACCCAGAGCAAGCACAGCATTCCATATGCTGATATGTTTATATTAAAAACTCAGTAAATTGTATGATGTCTCTGCACTTGAATGGATGTAATTTTACCTCAATAAAAGAAGAAAACAAACATGATAAAAAAAGTATTTCAATAGATGAATCATAAAGGAATGTACCTAAATAAGAAGTAGTCCCATATCTGAATAACAGTAGCTCCATAAAAAGAGAACTAATGTAATGAGTGAGAAGTGATTATCAAACTAGGAAAAAAACAATATAAGACTTTTTTTTTTTTTTTTTTTTTGGATGGAGGACATGCTTAATGTTTAATTACAGTGACTCTGAAGCCGTAATTCCTGGGTTAAAATTACATCTATCACTAATTATGCAACTTCCAGCATATCATTTAAACTCTATGGGCCTATGCTTCCTTATCTTTAAAAACTGAAAAATAATAGCACTTCCCTTACTACTATGTTGTTGTAAGGATTATAGGAGTTCAGATATACAAAGCAAAAGCATTTTGAGTAGCACCTGGCATTCATTAAGTGCTATGCAAATGCTAATTCCATTAGTGTTGTTACTGGTATTCTTATTAAAGGAAAATATGAATTTTAAAAATTAAAAAGATCATTAAATATTCAGCAACCCAAATAAAAACAACTAACCAACAACAACAGACTCCCATCAAAATACATTGCCACAAATTTTCAGAAACCTAAGAACAAAGGGAAAATGATAAAGCTTCCCAAAAGACAGAAAAAGAGGATAAAGAAAAGAACACTTTTAAGGTTTGCAACCACAATGACATTAATTTTTTTTAAAATTCCCATTGGAATATAGAATACAGTACAGAATAAAATATGTGAGCAAACATAAATATTTCAGACATACAAGAAATTTCTTACCAGATAAATTAATGGAAAAGTAAGAGAATAAGCAAAGTGACGTATACAGGATGAAGCAAAAACAGAATCCACTGAACAAGAATTATTATGAGAAATCTTGAAATACATCATAGGTCCAGGGAGTACTGGATCCAGACCAGGGCAAGAGATAGAGTATATTAAGAAGTATTTTCAAGGAAAAAACGATTTTACATACCTGATGTTATTCTAGAAATACTGGAAGAACTACTGGACTTTAATAAAGAGGTTATTGTGAAAAAAATAGCTAGTTAAAATGCCTTTAAAATCAGCATAAGAAATAAAATAGATTACTATCAACGACTTTGATCTTCAGTAAGAAATATTTATGTAGTCATAATACTTTTTACTGATATTTGACTTAAAATCAATCTATAAAGTCAAGGAGTAAAGTTAGTTAGGAAGTAAAAGCAATTCGAAGATGAAAGAGGTGAGTTCTAGAAGTGCTAATACCATTCTATCACAGTGTAGGATTTAAGAGATCATTCCATAATGAATGGAACAAAAACAAATGCGTAACTATATCCTCTCGAGTTCCGAAAACGACCAATGAAATACACAAAACCAGTGATGTAACAGAATATTTTGGGATGAGGGAGAAAGGACAAGGAGAATCAAAGCAAATTAAATATTCAGGAAATAAAATAACACATAAGGTTGAATATATATATATTCAAAAATAATATATATATATATTCAACCTTATGTGTGTGTGTGTGTATAAATTGAAATTTATTTATATCATTTAGAGATACACTCTAAAAACAATAAAAATAAAGTTAAGGGGCACCTGGGTGGCTCTGAGATCGCCTAAGCCTAAGCTCTGCCTTAGGCTTAGGCGATCTCAGGGTCCTGGGATCCAGCCCTGCGTCAGGCTCTCTGCTCAGCAAGGAGCCTGCTTCCTCCTCTCTACCTGCCTTTCTGCCTACTGGTGATCTCTCTCTCTCTCTCTCTGTCAAATAAAAAATAAGTAAGTAAATAAAAATCTTCAAAAATAAAGTTAAAAGTGGTACCTCCCTCTGACAGTTTTATATAACAGAGCAGGAGACACTTTTTCATTATAGTCTTATTCTAGTATCTACTATTTATTTTTTATGCATGTATGTATTTCATAGATGTAAGAAAAAATACTCAAGATTCTACAAAGATATAAAATGTCAGCCTGTGAGTACAGAGAATGACAAAGAATTAAATGGAATAGAGCTCACAGAGAAACGCGTATGGATAACAGAGAGAGGGTCTTGTTCGTTATCTGATTTTATCCTTAATTTATAGTTTTATTATCACTTGGTCAACTATCATTCTTAGTATTACTTAGAAATATGAATGTAAAATGCACATGACAGAGATTAGGATTTTTGCATACCACACTATTAGTAGGAAAAGAATAGGTGGGTGAGTAGGTAAAAGGCACAATTGTGGTTTATGGTCCAGCACCTTCCCTCTGCAGACTAGACTAAGGCTAGACTTTACCTGAAACTTCATCATTGCTCAGGGCACATGTCCCTTCTTGCTTTATTACTACTTTAACCATTTTTGAGAAGAGTAACATCGTCGATAAGCAATGGATCCTTGAATTCAGGCCTCAGTAATATATTGGACAGAACCTGACATGTCCCAGCAGATATGAGTTTAAAGAGATATGGCTAAAGGACATTAAAGAACCAGCTTTAAGAGAGGAATGAAATGTGGTTTGTACAAGATGTTCTTCTTGTTTTGGGGTGCTTTTTTTGGATAAAACCAAGGAATACTTTCTCAAGCATAAAGATTAGAGGAAGGTTAGTAAACAGTAGCTATACCTTCACACAGACTGTTAATTATTTAAAATATTTTTGTTTCTAGTATATTTTAGAGAATGCATGGGCCTTACTTTTCATATGACTAAGTCAAATGTTTGTTCTCAAATTCCAGCTGTTCAAATTACTTTGAGAATTAGTATAATTCTTTTGTATAGCACTACTCTTGTTAAATGATATCTTTAGATAGCTTGTTATAATAATTAGTAGGGTAAGAGATAGTGTTTTTCTTGTAGCTTTTAAAAATATTATATTAATTTTTAAGTACTGGTTATTTTTTAAATTAAAAGAGCAACATGAGTAACTCATTAAAAATGCTTCAGAAATCTTCTGAAAGCTGAGACTTAGAAAAATGTGTTTTTCTGCTTGCACTTGGGAACTGCTGTATATTTCTTTTAAACTTGAAGAATAAAAATTTAATCAGATGGTGAGAGGTCAGAACACACACACACACACACACACACACACACACACACTGCCTGACTGAATGCTCTGAAGAAGTTCTGATTACATTTTATGTTTTTTTAATTTATTATTCAATCTTTTAAAACTTCTAGAAATCACTAATAAAGGGCACTTAGTCCTACGGAAGAAGACATTAAAGGATATTTGCCATCAGAGATTACCTACCAGAACTATAAATCACATGTCACTTAGTGATATATCTATAACTACTTAGTTGACATGACAAAATCGGATAGTGATTACATGATTTATGAGGTATAGAGGAAAAGAAACCCTCAAGGGTAATATCCAGAGAGACCAAAATATTTGAACATGGAAAAAATGTTTTACTTCTCTTAATACAAACTCAGATTTACATGAGGGGGAAAAATCCAGTAATTTAAGCACAATTTTATGAAGTTAGATATGAAAAAGAATAGAATGATTTTATCAAGATGATAAGAATAAAAATGGTTACAGCATAAAAACAGGGTATAAATACTTTTCTACCTCAATATGTTAAAATATATGATCCAAAAGAAAAATATCCAGCATATTTTAATAGATAAAACATGAACATATAAAATTAAACTTAAACTGTAATTTTTTAATTTTTTAATCTTTGCACTATTATTTAACTTCTCTGTGCCTCAGTTTACCTATAAAATGGAGATTAACAGAACTGTTTTATAAGAATGATCTGAAAATTTAACAAATTATCAAACATAAAATCAGAACCATGTCACAGAGTTATTCAGTTTTTAATTGATAGTTCTCATTATTTACCAGGAGATAGAAAATATCGATCAGGCAAAAATTGTTTTTCTATATAAAATGCTTTTCATTTTATCACAATTTCTGCTTAAAGAATATGTGGAGGTTTAGGACCATTAGTAGCACAGAAATTCATGAAACTAGACAGTGACCTAGAGAACTGATACTCTGTTCAATGCACACCTGTTTCTGTTAAACCTGGTTAAGACCAGAGAAGAAAGATAGGAAAAACTTTTCAAACAGCTCTTTATATGGTAAACTATTTTATGAAGATAAAAGTTTCAATTTGTTCAAGAAATCTAGGCATAAGTGGATTTTAGATAATTCATGGGTTCTCTGTAGTCTAGTCAAAAAATGGTTAACTTTTATTAAGGTTTATGTGGCTCATATTATTCAAAATATCTTAAAGAATTATTTTATTTAATTCTTACAACAATTCCATAAGATAAAATTTATTATAAAATTATTCTTCTCACTCACAGTATAGAGATAAATGTTACATGATTCCCAACTCACAGAGTGCCGGAAATAGAGCTATATGTGTATGAAAATAAACAAAGAAATAAATAAACCAATACAAAAATATATAAAATAAAACAATTCCATGTTTAAATTTCACAGGGGAATAAAATTATGGTAAGCCCAGTCCACCCGAAGCCTCGTAATCTTTCCCTCCTATCTTGGAAGCTTATCCAAGTTTCCGTTTTTGGTCCAAGATGTATTTTTAGATATCCACCCAGAATGTCTTTCATGACACAGAGTGTAAACTTAGGACAAGGTAGACATAAACAGTCTCCTCTTCATTAGAGGAAAATAATTATTGGTCAGGGAAAATGGACATCTGTTTTGTATTAGGTGGCCTTAACTTCAATTCATCATTTCTAAATGGTTGACTACAACTCTAAGCCATCTTTCTACCTTTTCCACCCCAGCTTTTACATATGTATCTCTTTCCTTCCTAATACTTGTGAATCAACAATATCTGCTGGGATGACTAAACTCTGACTTTCCCAATTTGGGGGATGTTTCATGTTGAGACAAATCTGAATTCTGGGGCTAAGCCCAAGAGGAAATTAAAATGAACTCCTTTTTCTCCAAACTACAGGGAGAATATTAAGATGAACTCCTTTTTCTCCAAACTACAGAGAGAAAAGAGTCCATTTCATGGAAGCTAGGAAAAGCAGAGACATAGTTTGGGGAAGAAACAGACAGAGGGTGCTGAGGAGGGAAGGGAGAACTGGCCCCAGGAAAAGGCAAGAGAGAGTGGAAGGCATGGGGAAAAACACAAAGAAAACACTTCCCCAAAGCCACTGGCTGGGAAAACAAGAGGGGCTAAAATTCATGAGTTTATAAATTCATGAGTTATAAAACCAAAATGGTAAAAGCGTGCAGTTTCAGAGTTCAATGGGCTTGACTGGGATAGAACCCTGAGGATACCACCTTACTCCAGGAGCTGAGGCAGGCAAACAATCCTAGAGCAGACATTACCATCTAAGAATCATCTAAGTGGAATGGGGAGAGACTGTTCTTTTTTTCTTTTTTCGTTTTTTTGTTTTGTTTTGTTTTGTTTAGCACTTCTGTGAGTTGGCATTGCCTGCCTCTCCTGGGACGGAGAAATTGGCAGGAATCATTTCCCTTCCCCACCCCTCAGCATAGACACAGAGACAAGGGCTAAATGTAGTTAACTGGGACACTGGCTGGTTGACCATCTGGCTCAAAACCTCATGCCCCTGAGCTCTGGTACAACTGTCCTTCTGGGTCAAACCTGCACCAGTCCCAGATCATAGAGATCCATTCCCAGGGGAGCTAGGCAGGTCCCCTGGACACCAAGTCTCTGAAGTTCAGAATTTTAAAAGGCAGGATTCCTGGCTAGTGCACAGCTCAAGGTACATTGCGCTGCTCCAAGAAGGCAAACGACCCAGAGACACACAGTATGAAATCAGCTGCCTGAAAAACGACTATGACGCACCAGGGGAAATTATTCACTCCTCTGAAAGTGCTTCATTGAGAGCAGCAAGCATGAACTCCTCTCTACAGGGACAAAGGAGCAGACTAGTGCCACTTCCCTCCCCCACCTTTCAGCACAAACCAACTTGAGGAAGCAGCTCAATACAAACACTGGTAGTCCAACCTACTTACAAGTCCCACACTGCTGCTCTTTACTGTTAACTGCTTTTCTCATGCAAGTGTGCCTCTGGGCTCACTTGCCAGGGCAGCAAGCCCTTTCCCCAGAGGACTGGCACAAACCCCCACATCCACCACATCTACTGGCCAGAGTTCTGCAATCTTCAATGCTAGTGGAAATAGCAACAGGTGTCTTTTAGCAAACAGGCCAGAATACACCCAGGTAAAACTTAGCACCTACTGGCCAAGAGCCAAACAGTGCCCACAGCAGGCAAGGAGAAACTCTGCAAAGGACTGACCTGAGGGATCAGGTCAGATCAGCCATAACACAGCAGCAGAGTGTATTCAGCGTACATCAGCGACAATTACTGAAGTACCAGGCTCTAGACAATATGTGACTTCTTCATGAAATCATTACTATCAGGAGCAGGAAATAAGTTTTCCTAACACAGAGAAGAACTGAGACCTGGACAAAATGCCAACATAAAGGAATTCAACCCAAAAGAAAATAGGAAATGGTCAGGCCAGGGATCTAATCTAAACAGATATAATATGCCTGCCCCAGCATTTAAAACAACAATTATAAGGATACTAGCTGAACTTCAGGAAAGCACAGAAGACACTAGGAAGCCCCTTATTGTAGAGGTAAAAGAGCTGAAACTAATCAGGCTGAAAGAGAAAATGCAATAGCCTAGACATGAAATAGGCTGGATATTGTGACCACAAGGATGGAAGAAGCAGACACACAAATGAGTGCTATAGAAGACAGAATTACAGAAAATAATGAAGCTGATAAAAAAGAGTGAAAGAAAAGTATTGGAGTCACAGAGAACTCCCACCAAAATCAACAAAAGCAGGTTGACACCAAGACATACGGAAGTTAAATTTGCAAAAATACAGAGGGTAAAGAAAAAATTCTAAAAGCAACAAGGCAAAAGAAGTCCCTAACTTATAAAGGAAGATACGTAAGGTTAGCAGCAGATCACTCCACAGAAACTTGACCAGCAAAAAGAAGTGGCATGATCCAATGTGCTGAATGGGAAAAATCTACAGTCAAGAATATTCTATCCAGCAAGGCTATCATTCAGAATAGAAGGAGAGATAAAGTATCTCAGACAGAGATGTCCACTCTCACCACTGTTAAATAACATATTACTGGAAGCCCTAGCCTCAACCATCAGACAACAAAAAGAAATAAAAGGCAACCAAATCAACAAGAAAGAAGCCAAACTTCCATTATTTGTAGAGGACATAGTACTCTAGGAAACCCACAAGATGCCACCAAAAAATTGCCAGAACTAATACACAAATATAGCAGAGTCACAGGATACAAAATCAATGTATAGAAATCTGTTAAATTTCTATGCACCAGTTATAAAGCAGCAGAAAGAGAAATAAAATAATCAGTCCCATTTACAATTGCACCAAAAACCCTAAGATACCTAAGGAATAAACCTAACCAAAGAGGTGAAAGATCTGTACTCTGAAAACCATAAAAAAAAACAAACAAAACTGAATTGAAGATGACACAAAGAAATGGAAAGATATTCCATGCTTGTGAATTGGAAGAAAAAAATATTGTTAAAATGTCTACTACACATTCAACACAATCCCTATGAAAAAAACCACCAACATTTTTCACAGAGTTAGAAAAAACAACCCTAAAATTTGTATGGAACTACAAAAGACTCGAATAGCCAAAGTAATGTTGAAAAAGAAAAGCCAAACCAGAAGCATCACAGTTCTAGACTTTAAGGTCTATTACAAAGCTGTGATCATCAAGATAGTATTCTACACAAAAACATACACAAAATCAAACACACACAGTGGAACTGAACAGAAAACCCAGAAATGTATTCATAACTATATGCTCAACTAATCTTTAACAAAGGAAGAAAAACATCCAATAGAAAAAAGACTCTTCAACAAACTGGCATCAGGAAAACTGGAAGACACATGCAGAAGAGTAAAACTAGACCATTTATTTACACCATATACAAAAATAAATTCAAAATGGATGTAAGACCTAAACATGAAACTGGAATCTATCACAATGCTAGAGGAGAACACACACAGGAATCTCTTTGACCTCGGCTCTAATAACCTCTTTGTAGATACATCTCCAGAGGTGAGGGAAACAAAAGTAAAAATAAACTGTTGGGACTTCATCTGGATAAGAAGCTTTTGCGCAGTGAAGGAAAAAAATCAACAAAACTAAAGACAGCCTACAGACGGGAGAAAGTATTTGCAAATGACCTATCTGATAAAGTGTTAGTATCCAAAATGTATAAAGAACTTAACGACCTCAACACCCAAAAAACAAATAATCCAATTAAAAAATGCACAGAAGACATGAATTGGCATTTTTTCCAAAGAATAAATACATTTGGCAAATAGACACATGAAAAGATTCCCCAAATCACACAACATTGGGATATACAAATTGTAAACAAATACACAATGAGATCACCTCACACGTTTCAGAATGTGTAAAATGAACAACATGGGAAAGAAGAGATGTTGGTGAGGATGCAGAGAAATGGGAATCCTCCCACACTTCTGGTGTGAATGCAAACTGGGGCCATCTCCCTGGAAAACAACATGGAGGTTCTTCAAAAAGTCGAAAACAGCACTATCCTGTGACCCAGCTATCGCACTGCTCCACATTTACCCAAAGGAGACAAAAATACTGATTCAAAGGGACACATGCCCCCTGATGTTTATAAGCAGCATTATCAACAATAGCCAAATTATGGAAAGACCGCAAATGTCCATCAATTGATGCACAGATAAAGAAGAGATGACGTGTGTGTGTGTGTGTATGTGTGTGTGTGTGTTGGAATAAATGTGTGTATCATGGAATATTATCCATAAAATAGAGTAATGTCTTGGCATTTGCAACGATGTGGATGAACCAGAATGTATTATGCTAAACTAAATAAGTCAAAGAAAGGAAATTCCATATGATCTCACTCATTTGGGGAATTTAAGAAACCAGCTAGATGAGCATAGTGGAGAAAAAGAGAGGCAAACCATAAAACAGACTCTTAAATATAAAGAACAAACTGTGGGTTGCTGTAGAGGAGATGGGCAGGGGGACGGGTTAAATGGGTGACGGGGATTAAGGAGTGCACTTGTGATAAGCACTTGGTATTGTATGTAAGTGTTGTGTCAGTAAATTCTATACCTAAAACTAATATTACAGCATATATTAATGAACCAGAATTTAAATAAAAACTTGGAAATTAAAAAAAAGTGAATACGTTTTTCTATATATTTTTTGAAATATTTTTGTATGCTTGTTTAAATTGCTAAAAATTGACAATCTCCAAACATAGCATAGGTTGAATAACAGATAACTATTACACTTTCACAGAATGTGTGCTGCACTATTTATAGAAGAGGTCAGATATTGTTCAAAGAGCCACAATATAATGCCCGCCTGCTGTCAATGCAGGGTATTTAAAGAATTTCAACATCAAGGAAGCTTTGCATCTTTTAAGTTCTTCAAGAAAACCCAAAACTAGTGTTTTCTAATATATAATGTGACTATCACTGTTGATGTAACATTTGGAATTTGGTACCACAAAGGCATGTTTTAAAAATTTGAATAATGTTAATTTATTTAAAAATATATTAGAAAATATCGACCTTCATTTATAATATTAAATTTCAAAGTAATCCATTTGAAGCAAAAATTATTAATTTAAAAGGTTAGGTAATTTAAACGTTATTTTGAAAATTATTAATTATTTTAGAGAGACCAAATTATTTTAGAGTACATACATTCGGTATGTGAATGAACACACTTTGGATATGATGGGCTAGACAAATCTTTTTCCAGGACTGGACTGGATACTTTAAACTCTGCTTTAGGACTATTTAGGCTGCAAGTAGAAAGATCAATCTTGTTTTGGATTCAGAGATTAAAAAGCTGCCTTTATGTTGCTATTTTTCAAACATACACAGTTTACATTTTAGTGGCTATAGGGCAATGCCGATTATCTCATTAATTCTTCTATTAAGTAAGTAATCTAAATGGTATGAATATACACTTAGCCTATCAAATGAAAACAATCTACCACTTCAGCACCTTTTTTTCCCTTGATTTTACTCATGCAAAAAGTTTCTATTTTTATTTGGAGGCAAGCAAGAAGATCTTGGGAAGCAAGGAAAGTCTTTATATTCCTTAAGTGGATTCCAGAAGCAAACATCTACTATTTGCCATCTCTAAAATCCCTTGCCCATGTTTGTCTTGTGCTTTTGGTGAGACTGAGTCCCTCCACCATTCAGATCATCACTGTCGGGGGCACATGATCTATGTCTGGACAATTAAGATGCTCCATCCCCCTCACCTCTGAGATGATTTCAGGCAAAGATCTGAGAAAGTTATTTTGCTTCTTGTTTCAATGTGCTAACCATCTATCTCATTAATTGACTTAAAAATTAAACAACCTTAGAAATTAAGTATTCAGAAATGCCCAGAAAAGTGCCTGAAATAGTCCATAACCACCCATAAGTGTTAGCTGTTGTTATTACATTAGATATGAATTGGTATGGTAATTACAAAAATATGGTAAGATTTGAGTTTCAGCTACTAGCATTGCCTTGAGCTCAACATAGAAACTTTTTCAGAATCCTGTATTCACAAGTAAGAAAGTCAATTAATTTTTCCTTGCGTACTGATTTTATTTTTTTCTTATGCATTGATTTTTAAGGCAATACACAGTTTTCTAGTCTTGAAACTAAGAAAAAGTCTTAACTAAAACAAATGCTTAATCAATTCCTTCATTTCATAATATGATCCAACAATACCATTTATGTTTCAGAGTAATGAGCCTCATTAAAATATTAGGACATAGACTAGAGTGTAAGTGTGTGTGTTTATGTGTGTATGTAAATACAGGGACGTATATACACATAAACACATATATATATATATATGATTCAGCATATAACAATGCAGTGACTTCAACTAATGCATAATATAGCAAGAGAGACATACCATATTGTACAAGACTAACAGTTTGTGATTTTTCACATGATCGTAATGATAAAAAAATAATTAGTGTATTTATTGTGGGTAAATACTTGATAACACAAAAGACGGTAAACATTTCATGACTAGAGTGGTTAATATTTTCTTTTCAAATTAGTTTAATCTGGCTATACTTCGGTTAGGATTACCAAATCAGAAGAAAACGTATCAAGTTACAGTTATTTGCACTTTTCTAACACTACATTTCTACTCATGCCAATACATTCATTTAATATGCCTGCTGCTCTCCTCTTCATTTCTCAAAATTCCATTCATCTTTAGGACCTGCCTCCGATCCCACCTCTTTAATAAAGATCTCTCTGACTACCTCAACCTGGAGTGAAGTCTCCTAGCTCCGAGCTCCCCTGGAAATTCTTGTCTGTACAATAGGTTTAGAAATTAATCATGCATTGTCTGGAGACAGTGAAAACAGAGTCTGGACTTTGAAGTTGGATAGACTGCTGATAAATCCTGACTCTACTATAAAATAGCTACATGACTTTGGGAAAGTTACTTGTTCTGTAACAAAGTATCTGATCCTTACCATGTGTGAGATATTAATGTGCTTTACATGTATTCACTTATTTAACCCATACAATGACCCCATAAAATAAATGGTGTTTTGAGTCCTTCTGCATAAAGGCACTGGCGCAAAATTCATGTATCTTTCCCTATGTATTTGTATCTTTCTCTTTAGCTGTTCAGTAAAATATACAAGGTCACACTTCATGTTGCACAAACAGGATTCAAACCGCAGCACCTTGGCTTCAGAGTCCATGTTCTTACACAGGACAGCATGTTGCCTCTCAACTTCTGTGCCAGGATTCATGAGGGTTATCAGATCCATCTTCTAATTAAGTGGGTTAAATTAAACAACACTTGCAAACTACTTGGCACATAGTATGTGTATGGCAAATGCTATTTGGCATCTCTTCTGCTTTCTTCCCCATTAACTACTGCCTCCAACTGTCATGTGTACCTGTTCCGTTAGGAGACGTTATTCTCCTGTGTTTATAGCTTGTCTCTGGAGATGCATCATATACTTCTGAGGCTCCCATAATACTTGGCCCTTTGTTGAGCACTCAAATATCCTTTGAGATCTTCTTTGGTGTGCCATTCAGTTTCACCTTTCCTACTCCCTGACTTCTATGTCCAGTAGTTTTCTGAAAATGTTATGTTTTACCTACTTTAACCACTGAAACTCCGTCTACTGACAATGCCCCTGCTGCTCTCCCAGGGCTAATGGCTACTTCTAACACTCAGGTCTTCCTGAAGATATCCCTGAACACTCAGCTGGAAAAAGAGACTTCTATCTGGACTTCTACAGCATCCTCTGCATACTAGCATTTATAGTACAGTGAACCATGAAAACAGACAGCTTCAAAACTTTGTGGAAGAATCTGAAAGGCAGGGACTTAATTCAAGACATCTTCCTATTCTCAAACTTTGCATAATAACTGGAGCTGTAGGCATCCAATGGGTGCTTATTTTCCCTATAACAGACATTTTAAATAATTAATTGGTTCTACAGGAAGTTTGGGAAAAGCATTCCTAGGAATACCAACTCCTCTTCCATGAATTATATTAACATTAGCTTTTTTTCAGAATGTGTCTGTACAGCAAAAAATCACCCTGTGGTCAAATGTATTTGAGAATGACTGTATTTTCACTCTCTGGAATATCACTTGCATTCTGATATTTATTGATTAAAATAATATTTATCAAGAACCTCCCACCAAATGTATAAAGGTAAGATGAAAACAATCTGTGCCCTCTCGGATCCTATGATTTATCAGATCTCTGAGAAGTCTTGTAATAAAATACCTATTTCACCTTGTTCAAACAAATATATTCTAACATACTTGATCAGAATTCCTTAATACATACCAATACACTGGACAACACTGGATCAATTTTTTCATGTCTTAACCTATTCAGAAGTTCTACTTCTTATTTTCATAAGAGAAAATGGTGATTCTGTAGTTAATGGTACATACTATTACTTAAATATAAAATGATTTGTTAAAAATGTTTATATTGCATTTCTGTTTGAGGATACTTTATATTATTAAAATGCTATGTAGCTGATGTTAAAGCACTAATAATAAAGTGAGGCAAAAGTATAATGTCACTGAATATTTCTACTATAAACAGAAATAAGCAGATATTTGAAAAACACTAATTTACTGATTTGCAGTTGTTCAATAAATACATGCCAGATTTATATAGTTCTTGGTTGAATCCATACTCCAGCCTTTGCTAGAATAGTATAACTTGGTTTCTACAACAGTCTAAAATATATCCACCAGACTGAAATGAAAATCAGAAAACTGAAATGAAAAATCACACATCACTTTTCTGTCATATATCGTTATTTCTCAGGGAAAACAAAAAAGCTGCCCTAAATTATTGGGTCAATTGTCTTTATTTTTTTTTTTTTTTTTTTTTTTTTTTAGTTTTCATATTACTTTCATAACTTATTAGCCAAAAAAAAAAAATGTTCTCAGACTTTTTCTTAATACCCTAGATCTTTTAAACACCTGTTTCATATTGAAATTTTCTTCTTTGGTATTAGTGGCTTTTTATCAGTTGTCTCCATCTACTTCCATGAATATTTATTCTACATTCTCTCCAAAAGTAACACCTACAGTTTTCATCTTCTCAGTGTGGGCCTTAACTAAGACTTAATTTGAGGAGCTTTTCTGTATAGCCTTTTGTCTATATTTACTTCTGCAGAACCAGAGATGAAATCAGTGCTTGGAATATCCCAGGTGCTCAAAAATATGTAGTAAATGAATGCATGAGATAAAGCTGAATAAACTATGACAGATGTAGATGGAATAAAGCAACAGAAAAGGGAGACAGCAAAGGGAATATATGCTCGCATGAAGTGCCCCATGAGAGCACTTTCGCTCCATGAGGTACTGGCATCATAGAGGTTTATGTAATAAATTGCAGCTCTATTAATAGTAAATGGAACCCTAACCTGGTTAGAACTTAAGTTCAGAATATTCACATTAGCAAGAGGAACCACATCTTTTTTTTTTTTTTTAATTTATCCTTTTATTTCCCATACCTTGAATAATGTCTGGGGACATGATATATACTCAATAAATATTTGCTAAGATAATAAATGAAGCCTATTTAATTTAGGCTGATTTATGAGTAAAAATATTATCAGTATCTTGCCCCCAGAATTTACCACCAGGGTGGTGTAGAAAAATATCTGTTAATAGTTCATCAAATCACAGTCACTGCTCAGGAAATTTCCTTAATTTTAGTTTTATCATGTCTACATTTCTTACCCTTATATGAGTTTATTTATATTAACACTCCAATCATAGCATGTTTCATAGGGGCACCAGGCTGGCTCAGTCAGTTTAGCATCTCACTCTTGATTTCCGCTCAGGTCATGATCTTAGGGTTGTGAGTTCAAGGCCCGTGTTGGGCTCCACACTCAGTAGGGAATCTGCTTAAGATTCTCTCTCTCTCTCTCCCTCTGCCCCAACCCTCCATACTCACTCACTTCCTCTCAAATAAATAAATACATCTTTTAAAAAAGTAGCAAAATTTCAAAACTAATACTAAGTTAAATATATTTATCTTAAGGTCTAAATTTCCAGATGGACACACGAAATTGCTCCATACCATGTTCAGCCATTCCCTATGCATAATATTATAGGCCAAAAATTTAACTTGTCATTGAGAGAATATTTTAACATTCCTTAAAAAATAGGTATAGTGTCACATCTTACCATATATACTATCTAGTTTTTCATTATTCATACATTTGTTTTACTAACATTTATCAATGAACAAATAATGAAATATCAGTGTTCATGGAGACCTTGAAAGTCATTGTTTCCAGAGTTTCTTTAAAGTTAGAATTATTGGGGCACCTGGGTGGCTCAGTGGATTAAGCCTCTGCCTTCAGCGTGGGTCATGATCTCAGGGTCCTGGATCGAGTCCTGCATCAGGCTCTCTGCTCAGCAGGAAGCCTGCTTCTCCTTTCTTTCTGCCTATCTCTCTGCCTATTTGTGATCTCTCTCTCTCTTTCTCTACCAAATAAATAAATAAATAAAATATTAAAAAAAAAAAAGACTTGTTTAGATAAATAAAGTTAGAATTATTTTCCAGCTTGAATCAACTTTAAAAAACGGCAACACCAGCTTTTACCATCTCTTGACCCTTTCTGCCATGGTGGGCTCCTCCTTCTTTCTCCTAACTCCTTATTAACTAAGAATCGAGCCCAGATACGTCAATGACCTAAAAAATCTTTAACATCCCTTCCTCACTTTTCTTAATGAGAGTTACCCATATTGTCTCATTTCCTAGAAAGCCAGCTCTCTGAAATAGGAGAATGGTGAAGCCCAGTTTTCTAAAATGGTTCTGTCTTTACTAATCCTCAAGTGCAACCAAGATTCTGTGCTTTGATGTTTTGTGTATAATAATACTTGACTGGACTACAGCAAAGCAAAGAAATGAACAAATGCATAGATATTATAATTCTACAAAATAGCTGAATGTTTTGAATAGTTTTCTTTTGGATTTTTTCATTTTTGAACACAATATATTATTCCTCAAAAAAATGAGATTAAGACACAGAAGAGTAAACTGGAATGGACATTAACAGTTAATAGGTGAGAAATGTGAAGGTCACCTTACATAAATGTGTATCAGAACCTTTGTCAAAATTGAACTTTGATTTTTGCCAATAATGACTTGTATGGAAAGTTCAAAGTTCATTCATAAGGACTCTAAAGTCTGTTGTCTAAAGCTTAAAAAAAAGTCACCTCAAATCCAATTAAAATAAAATTGGATTAGCATATTATAATGTTGAGATAATTGAACCAAATATGCAGGTGTCTTGTTTGTCCCTCTAAAAATTTGAAATTTCAGACAAATTTACCCGATACATTTTTATGTTCATTTATAAAACTACAAATTGTGTTTAGAATGTTAACATTAACAATAGCACAAGTTAAAAAAGCCTTCTTTCTAGTGTCTTGTCTAGCCTTCTCAAAGTTCCTGGATGGGTAATAAAAATCTCTATTAATACTTTTATAATGTGGTCTCACTATAAGAAAAAATATGTAGCATTTTAAAGCTAGCTGTCATGTAATGTACAAAATAGTGAATACATTTGTTATTCATTACCTGATACTTTATAGTTATGAATTTTTCATATCCCTGTAGTGTCATCTTACCCCAGCTGCCCTGGCATACATCCTGGTTCAAATCAGGGCCAGCCAAACATAAATAAATAAACGAAGTTGAACAGGTAGCTCTTGGAGGTCCTTTTCTATGACATAGAGAAAAATCTTCATTTTGTTTTCAGAAAGGTTGTAGTCAAGTAAGTATTGTTTTGAGGGATAGTTGGCTAATATTAATAAAAAATTCAAATTTACTCATATTTTAAAACAGTTGTTGGATATTAACTCTAGAAAGCTCAGATTGTCCATAGAACTAAATCATTTTCATAAAGCAATAATAATTAACAAGTCCTTACCTATCCATTCTGCTTGCACATTGAGACATTTCCTTTTGACTTCGAGAAGTCATGGTTTTATTGCCTTGAGAAATGCATTACAGGGGCACCTGGTTGGCTCAGGGTGTTAAGCCTCTGCCTTTGGCTCAGGACATGATCTCAGGGTCCTGGGATCAAGCCCTGCATCAGGCTCTCTGCTCATGCAGGGAGCCTGCTTCCCCCTCTCTCTCTGCCTATCTCTCTACCTACTTGTAATTTCTGTCAAATAAATATATAAAATATTTTAAAAAATAAATTAAAAAAATAAATTACAATACATTTCATAAAATCCTCCCATTGTCATTTAATTTGCAAAATATTCCTATTATAGTATCTCATTCATATTTTAAATATCCTTTTCTAAAAGACAGATTTAGAGGTACGCCTTAAATCAAGATGTGCTAAATTAGCAAATGAAGCATCCTGTGCAATAAGTTGGTTCTGTTTGCACTCCTATTTTTGCCATGATACCAAGACAAATACTATCACGTGCAGGATACACTCAATCAATTTTATGTACACTTTCCAAGGATTTACTGTAATTTGATCATCTATATTCTTGTTCAAGAATAAGTTATCATAACAGGAGAATAAGGATAGATTTTTTTAAGGTTTATTTATTTATTTGCAAGAGGGCAGGGGGAGGGACAATGAAGATGGGAGTCAAGCAACTCCTGTCTGAGCAGGGAGGCTATCCTAGGACCCTGATATCATGACCTGAGGTGAAACCTAGAGGTGGATACTTAATTGACTGAGCTACCCAGGTGCTCTTAGAATAGATTAAAAAAGAAGAAGAAGAAGAAGAAAGAAAATTTGAAGCTTTTTTTCTTTTTATGTAAAATAATCATTGACAAGTCTTCATATTCTAGTTTCTGTTGATAACAAACAACTTGGGAC
Organism: Mustela erminea; assembly: GCF_009829155.1. Lineage (NCBI taxonomy): Eukaryota > Metazoa > Chordata > Mammalia > Carnivora > Mustelidae > Mustela > Mustela erminea. The sequence goes on from NC_045616.1 coordinate 49,160,804, forward strand.
TGCCCATCTCACATGGGATTTTGCCCCATGCCTCTGTAACTGTTCATGTAATGTAGCTGTGTTCAAAGTCAACCGGACTTTTTTTGGAACTAAAGTAACTTACTCTGATATTTTAATCAAAATGGCTTCAGTGTTAAACCAGTGTTGATGCTAAAGTTCCACTGGCTCCTGTGTAGAAATGGGCCTGAAGCCTGTTCTATTAAAGATGATCCAAAGAAGTTTCTTATCTCAACAATTAAATCAGAATCATACAGGCTTTCTCACATTTTAATAACTGCCAGATGGTGGATGAACTAAAATAAAACTATGATTTCAACAAAAGTTTGGGAAAATATTAGCATAGTACAAAAGACTAAGAACACTAAGGAAGTTATTTTCAAACTAGTTTTTCCTTGCTTTAAAAAATGCCACTGGCAAGAATAATGATGCTTCCATAATGTTACTAGAGTGCTATATTTGTAAAGCAGCATGTAAGCCTCATAAAAGGGTAATGAGTTCCTTAAGTGATAGTAAAATAAGCTTTCATGTAGAGATATGCTGAGGTGCTACTGTTCATGGCCAGCAGTGGAGCTGCATTACCTATTTTGTATTGCAATTTTCACTAACGGAAAAAAAAAAAGGAATTACAGTAACGGGAAAAAAAAGGAATTACAGTAATGGTCACATTTTCCTTCCACTGACATAAAAAAGGACTCTAGTGGAGTTCAACTAAGTAGAGAAAATGATAAAATCTTATATAAAATTTATACTTATTTGGCCATTCTTCTTTATATAAGCATGTTGTTTGAATAGAGTAGGAGTAAATTTCTCTAGCTGATCAGAGAATTACCCCCGGTTACCTATTGTCAATTGATTTGGTCTGCTACATTTATCAATTATTGCAGCTTCATAAAATATGCATGGGTTCTTTGACATTCATATTAACACTTGTCTTCTCCCTTATGTGTTTACATGTACAATAATACATGTCAAAAGAAGGAATCACTGAGTATTGAAGTAACTTTTTAAATTTAAATGTATTTAAATTTTTTAAATATATTGCAATTTTTTAATTTTAAAGGTATTAAAAAATTTAAAAGTCTTCCAATTTACCTATTCTTTACAGGAGAAAAATTTTGTGTATCACATAATGGAAATTTCCCAAGAATCAAAATCCCACATTGAATTCTATTGGCTAACTGCCTATAAAATCAAGACAACTATTCCAAACTCTTTCACCATTTTTAATGGGATGGATTTCTTATTCCTTAACAGCAAGAGGAAACAGATGTTTCCAGAATTCAGAAACTTCCAGTTAGTGGCAGGTACATTAAATATCTTACTATTTTGTCATATTAAGTTTGGAAAAGCATGTAGAGTGAGGGAAGAGATTATATCTTAAAGCTTATGTGCATGGTTCTAAAGGATTCAAATGGAAATTATGACTTCTGAAGCAGACATTTAAACACAAATGCTTTTGAATGACAGACTGCAGATAAATATAGATGACTGCGGTGAGGGAAAGCTCTCATTTTGATATCTAAAGGATGTATTTCCCCCCAAAAAAGCACAATCCAAAAGCTAGAGGACCTTCCTATGGTTTCTGAAAAAGCTGAGCCCATTAGCACCAAATTATTCAAGTGCTTTCTTCCAAATATATGAACTTCTGTGTGAGTAAAATCAAGACAAATAAAAGCATCAAAATGCTAAATTCTGTTTACACTGGACGGAGTAAATGTATATTTTTACTATTTGAATCGCATATTTCATTAATAGAGCTAAATGAGAAAACCAGCATGCTCTGTAGTCACTGAAGTGTACAGGGCTGTGCATGTTGAAAAAATAGGAATGTCAAGGTAGTTTTTGAATTCTCAAGTCTAAAACTGAAGTTTGGGTTATCTGCTCAGCTTGAGAGCGAACTAGTTCCTTACCACATAATTTCAGGTCAGAGAATCATGTGTAATATTAAAAAAAAGTGTGCATTTTATGCCAGTTTTCCTATAATTAAAAAAATTTAAATTTTACCAAGGAATGTACACTGAATGGCTATTTCCTTTACCAGAGAGTGACAGAATAAGACATCTATGCTGACCTCTTTCTCAAAAGTCTGGACTTTTTGGGGTGCCTGGGTGGCTCAGTGGGTTAAAGCCTCTGCCTTTGGCTCAGGTCATGATACCAGCAGGGAGCCTGCTTCCCCCTCTCTCTGTCTGCCTGCCTCTCTGTATACTTGTGATCCCTGTCTGTCAAATAAATAAAAATCTTAAAAAAAAAAAAGTCTAGATTTTTTAAAAAATGAAGAAAACTTTTTGGATGCCATCATAATTTTTAATGATATTCATGACAATTTTAACATCTTTTATCAAAAAGCAAATTATAAGCCAATAATCCCCTAATAAATCATAATTTTTAAACACACAAAGGGCAACAAATATGAACACCAAGTTCAAAATAACAAAATTCTAAAACCTAAAAAAATGGAAACAAAACATTGTATAATGAACAAAACACTTTTTAAAAACTGTGAATTAAGTCATATTTGAAAGGTAGATATTAAGATCATAAAAATACAAATGGCTGTGGTGTATAAACAATGAATTTTTGAACACTGAAAAGAAATAAAATGGGAAAATTTAATAAAATAATTTATTAAGTTTATTAAAATTTTAAAAAGGTTGTAAAAATAATCCAGTAAATAATGTAAAAACCAAAGGACACCTTAAGGACAAAATGACTGATTTAATATTTCAGCAATTATCCTCACAAAATAGCAAATATGATGAGGCCCATGTCTCTCATTTTACTGTTATTCATTTACTTATTTAATAGTAATTTATTAAATTACTAATTAGGAAAGAAACCATGTATGAAAAGTAACACACAATGCATGTGTTGGTTAAATACTTTGAAGTATTTGATGGTGTTTCTTCCTGTGATTTTTATTACCCTGTTTCCCCTCCATAGAAGCAACCCTCTTTATCTTCACATATTTGTTGCCTGAGTGTGATTTTCTGAATTTTAAGATGGTCTCCATGACCTTTATCTACTGGTTTTAATCTTGTAATTATATTATGTGACAAAGGAATTTTGTGATTTATATGAAGGTTCCTAGTTAGTTGCCCTTAATGCAGGGAGATTATCAAAATGTGCCTGATCTAATCACACATGCTGTTTAAAAGAACATGGTTTTCTCCAACTGGCAGCAAAAGAGAAAATCAGACCCTGGAAGCTTGAGGTGAATTTCAGATACTGTTGTCCATTGGGAAATGGAAGAGCCATGTGGAAAGAACTTGAGAGAGGTCCCTAGAAACAGAGCAGCCCTGAGTTGCCAGGTAGCAAGAGAATGGGACCTTAATACTATAAATGCATAAAACTGGATTCTTCAACAAGAAGGAGCTTAGAGGAAGATTTTTTCCCAGAGCGTCCAAATAAAAACCCAGGTGGTTCACACCTTGATTTTGACGTTGGAGAGAACCCATGGAGCCCACCTGAACTTTTAACCTACAGAACTATGAGCAAAAAAATGGGCATTGTTATGCTATTAAATTTATGTCAATTTGTTACACTCTAATAAAAAAAAAAAAGAAAGAAAGAAAGGTTGAAGAAACAGCAACAACAAAAAACTAATACATGGAAATGAAGGTGTTAGAGTAAGCCAAGAAAATAAAGTTCAATTTGGAAACTGTAGCCCTTGAGAGGCATAAGCCATAGTAAATACATGATGAGTCAAATGTGGCCTTCCAATAACCCAGTTCTTCCAGCATGAGGAGATCAGAGCAAGTTTCTTATGAGCATGGAAGGAAGGATTTCCAAGGAAAATGGTAATAATTATTACCATATTCAAGAGCTTAGATGTATCATATTCAAGAGCTGAGATGTATCATCATATTTGCTATTTTGTGAGGGTAATTGCTGAAATATTAAATCAGTCATTTTGTCCTTAAGGTGAACCATTATTGGTTTTTTACATTATTTACTGAATTATTTTTACAACTGGATTTTTTGAGAAGGAGATCTGTCACCTTTCCCCTCTCTAAGATTTGGCTAAAATTAGGAACTTAATCATATACAGCTAAGCCACAGATTGGTATTATCTTTCCTAGAAAGAGCCCATGAGGAAGACAGTCAGTATTAAAAAGGTAAATAAATGGGGGTGCCTGGGTGGCTCAGTGGGTTAAAGCCTCTGCCTTCAGCTCAGGTCATGATTGCAGGGTCCTGGGATCAAGCCCCGCATTGGGCCTCTCTGCTCATGCAGGGAGCCTGCTTCCCCCTCTCTCTCTGCCTGCCTCCCTGCCTACTTGTGATCTCTGTCAAATAAGCAAATAAAATCTTTTTTTTTAAAAAGATAAATAAATGATAAATCACAGTAAATAAATTGTAACAGTATTTGTTGATGGCAGGCATGGATATAAAATATTTTTGTTAATTATTCCACTTAAATACAGTAAGATGTCCCCTATTTCACAAATGAAAAACTAAGGTGCAGAGTAGTTATTATACACTTTCCCAAATCCCCATAGCAAATAGCTACAGGACCAAGATTTCTAGTTTCTTGGTTTGTGCCCTTAACCACTAACCCACAGCTTTAAGAGAGGAGGAAAAAAACAGCCAACCAGACAAATAAATATTTTCTTGATGGTTTTAGGCAGAACCAGAGTCTATCACACACCTGTTGTACCTATTCTAGTACAAATAGCTCTCAATGGCATGATGATACAGTGATTCTTCTGTGTCCAAATATGCAACCAATGTAGGATCACAGATGGAAGGCAACACCATTTTTCCAATATACAGTGGAATCAACAAAATGATAAAATTGAGAACTGGACCTAAAGATATTTTAAGATCAGGGAAAAAGACAAGAAATCCCCAAATAATATTACCAACACTGGGACCAAACTCTGCCCCTGTTCCCACCCCACCAACATAAAATAGATCTTCGAACAGATGTCTCATAATAATGTCCTATTTTGATATTGAGATACAATGGTTATTTTATAAATAATAGGATTCTGTCCATTCTTATTAGGTACTTTGCACAGTTACAGATTTTATGTCTTACTTTGCATTTATTATAGATTAAATTTCTGAAAAAATTTCTAAAGATTCAAAAATGATAAATTTTACATTATCTATTTTTTCAATTACATAACTATGGATGAAATAATGGGTATCACCTGATACTGTACCATAGGAGAAATTATCTGGAAAAGTTTAAATAATTATTCAAAGTTTTTCAGAATTGCTTTGGTAGATAATTAAAATTTTAATCTAGTTCCATGCTTCATTTATGAGTTTTATATCTGCATGTTCATTTGAAATTTTATATAATATGTGCCTATATTCATATTTATTTCCTTCTTATTGTCAATCTTATTTTTGTATATCTGTCAGGAAAAAACAAAAAAACAACTCAAAGGACAAGTATATTCTGAGGAGACCAAATAGGAAGTATGCATTACATTCATACTCCTTTTTTAAAAGAGCAGTTAAGAATGAGATCATATATTATCTCCATTTAATGATAAATGATGCCAGAATGTTTCTTACATTTAGTTTTAAAGTGAAACCTAGAAATTGTGGTTAGATCTAAACTTAGCTGTCTCTCTTCAGATTCATCACTTGGTACCATATGCTATGTTTCTGATCACAATTCTCATAATCTGTGGAGTGGCTACAGATGTCTGCTTTTAAATAAGAAGAGTGATCATTTTGTTAAAGGATGGACATGGACCACTTTTTTAAATTTAAGTTGAAAAATTTCTTCCATTTTATAGAGTTTTAAAATATTTTCTATACCTGGCTATTCTATTTCAAGTAGTACTTTTCAAAAATCCATCTGAGATTATACTTTAAAATTTTATTCAGTAGTTACTTTCACTCAATATTAAAAAATATTTAGTTTATATAAATTTATAATTTCCTCTTTCCTGACCACAATTAGATATTGATTAAATCAAAACATTTTCACTCTTTACTCTCAATTATGTAAATCTAATAGTGAATTGAAAATGTAGATTTTATATTTTACATTAATTCCAGGCATTCCTAGAAATTTAATCCCACATGTTAGGAATTATTTTGAATAATTTGATGATTGTTATTGAATAATTTATCCTTCTTATGGATAAAGAACTAATCAGAAATATTAAGTTGGGTCACAGCACTAGCAAATGAGAGATATAGAGCCAAATCCGGGATATCTGATCCACTCAACTAAATTAAAAAAGCTCTGTCTGGGATTTTTAGACCGTGTTATCTCCCACAGTTTTTATTCCCACGTTTTCAAAAACTTTGTTTTCCTTGTTTAACTGCTTTCTTAAAGTTTATCAGACATGAAATTATGCTCTGTATTTAAGAAAAACCCTAAGTGTACACTACTATGTGTCTATGTAGAATCTAATGAATCTTTCCACAGCCTAACATTCAGAATGAATGGTCCATACATCCATTTATATATAAAGGTTTAATGAAAGTAAATGATTTTTTTTTAGTAAATATTATTTCTGAATGTTGCCCTATCTCTAAATACTTCAAATTTTGTCTAATTTTATTGGAGTTCTATATTAGTTATTTATTAATAATTGATTTAGGAAGCACCTGCATGACTCAGTGGGTTAAGCCTCTGCCTTCAGTTCAAGTCATAATCTCAAGGTCCTGAGATGGAGTCCCGCACTGGGCTCTCTGCTCAGCAGGAAGTCGGCTTCCCTCTCTCTCTGCCTGCCTCTCTGCCTACTCTCTCTGTCAAATAAATAAAATCTTTTAAAAAATAATAATAATAATTGATTTAGGATCTCTTTGTTGGCCATATCTTTACTTGACCATTTTTCCTTAGGAATGTATTTCCTTCTGGCAATTTCCAATTCACATTTTTTAAATGGTGCATGAATAGGTAAAAACTGATCCAGATGGCAAATACTACCTGGTTTAGAACATATCTGATATCCAACTCCATGATCAATCAAGAAATATACTAGGTTGCAGTAAAATTTTGTGGTTTCTCTCCTGTACTATTAATATTCTTTGACAATTACTGAAAACTACTACATAGCTAGACATAACAATTACTTAGCATAAATGTAGGCTCTCTGGGACTTCACACAATTCTCCCTAAACAAAATACCATTGATATAGGAAGTTGCTGGATTGACGGAATGTATGGGGCTTAACTGTTTTGTTGTTCATTAATTTATTCTTTCATACATAAAAAATGATTCCTTTAAAAAAAATAATAATAATGGGGCGCCTGGGTGGCTCAGTGGGTTAAAGCTTCTGTCTTTGGCTCAGGTCATGGTCCCAGGGTCTTGGGATCAAGGCCCGCAACGAGCTCTCTGCTCAGTAGGAAGCCTGCTTCCCACTCTCTATGCCTGCCTCTCTGCCTACTTGTGATCTCTGCCTGTCAAATAAATAAATAAAATCTTAAAAAAAAAAAAAAAGCCAATAAGGGAATATTGGTTAGGTACCAGAGCTTCTACTCTACAGGAGTTATGCTACCTGTTACTTATATGAAAAAACACTTGGCATGGTGATCATCATTAGCCTGACTACATCTTTATAATAATAGAACTTTTGCAAGTTCTGATTATTTGTTTATTGCTCACTTACCTTTCTTCTTTACTTATATAAAGAAATAAAGGGCATGTGATTGGTAAATTTGTGATAATCTTATTAATGTATCACCTAGTAAATTAGGACTACATTTACTATGGACTTCTTTTTTACTGCAGAATTGTTTTACTTAGCTGATTAGATAGCAGTTTGGAAAATTCAGTGAACTTTCCTTAGTTGCCATCATACAATGTGTGAGGTTTATTGGTAAAAGGAAAAGCCATTAAACTCAAAACTAACTTACTATTATATTTTACCTGTGAGATTTAGTTTTAGAATCTTCCTTAGATTCTTTAGAATGTAAGATTCTAAAGAGATTTAGTTTTAGAATCTTCCTTAGGTCTTTCATTTTATCAAGACAATAATGATTATGATGATACAAATAATATTTTTTATATTTAAAACAGAACAGTATATAAAGGTATCCAACCCTGCATTAGTAATACATTATGGCAAAAGTGGACATGTCCCAGAAATGTAAAAGTGGTTTAATATTAGGAAATACATCAATGTGATTTTTTAATATTTAATGTAAGGAAAATTATGAGGAAAATATATTCAAAAAAATTCAATATCCATTCATGTTAAAATTCTTAGTTAACTAGTTCAACATATAAGTTTCTCAAATCCTTTAAAGTTATATCTAGATATAAATTATATTGGTGCTATCACTTCAAAATTTAGAAAATAAACCTACTGTTATACCTTCTATTTGATATTAAATGAGGAAGTTCTCAGGTGTAAAGACTGGAGAGTAAGGAATATATTTACACATTTGAAAGTGACATGAATAACATAAACAAACTATAAAAAATTACCAGGGATTTCAGCAGTAATACTGGACACAAAATCTATATATAAAATGTTTTGTATTATTATACACCTGTAACAAAAAACAGCAGGAATACTAACAATAACAAATATTTTGAAGGAAAATAACATGTTTCAGAATGAAAATTCCATGACGAAATCAGCTTCTCCTCATCTGCAGTGTAATTCTAAACAAAATCTCAATCACTATGTGATTGATGTTAAAACAAAAAGGTGGGGGGCCAAGAACATGAAGATAATTTTAAGAACAAAGTGGTGATATCGTATTCCTAACTATGAACTATAATAATTCATGTTATTATGTATTATACATACAATTCTATAATTGTCATTATTTGAATAATATTAAAAATTAGTATTAATTATTATTTTTTGTGATTAAACGATGGAGTATAATCAAATCAGTGGAACGTAATCACGAACCTAGAGACTGACCTACATAACATGGAAATAATATTTATGAAAAATGTTGCTTTATATGTTGGTGGCAAATACTTAGTATTTTTGTTTCTGTAATTATAAGTAAAAAGACTATAACTTAGTGTTGCCCTGATCTGAATATACCAGAGATATATAAAATTAAAATTTCCTTTTTTCCTGTTTTTTAAAAATAGATTAGGAGTTACTGTATTTTTTTAAGTCTTCAATACTTGGTAACAACTGAATAGAACTTATGGGCTTTGTTTATGAAAGTAAACATGAATTATTAAATATTGATTTTATTTGATCAATGACTATAGGTACACTTGGGAATTTTGCTTCTTCTATGCAAAAAAGCTAAATTTTGTTCTAGGAAAATTATGATATTAATCTAAATTCTCCCCTTCCTGGAACAAATGTCTAAAATGTTCTATTTTTCTCAATCTGTGCTTATATCACTTTTGCCATTTATAATAATATTTCTGTCAACTCTATAGATCATCCTAATTTTTTTTTTAACAATTTTTCTATTTCATTCATTTTTTATAAAGAACTTGTTTTTTGCTTTATGGTTCCCTCCAATATATATTTCCTATTTATATCCTTACACTCTGCTCTTTTTTTCTGTCAATACCTCCACTGTATATTTGGGCTTGTTCTATCATAATTATTTTTATTTTTTAGTAATTTTTTCTAGCTTTATTCTTTTCTGATATCAAATTAATTCTATTAATTTTCCTTTAGTCATCACTTAAGTTTCATTCTGTAAGTTTTATATGTCATGATTATATTATTGTTTGCTTCTACACTCCATGAAAATGGATTTTTGCTATGTAAGTTTAGAGGTATGTATTTACAAATATGTGGAATACTTGAAGGTTTTTGTTTTTACTACTGAATATTAAGGTAATTATATTGTAGTCACAGAGAGCTATCTATTTGATATAGATTCTTTGGATTTTATTGATGCTCCCTGTATACAATAGCACGTAATCAAAATACAGCAATATTCTAAGTGCACCTGAAGTTAATGGGTATCTTAATTAGGGTGTTATTCAAATATTCTAAGTCCCATCCAGATATTGATTTCTTGATCTACAAGTACTGACAAAATAATTTAAATCTTCTAATCTGATCATGAGTTTTTCAGTATCTATGTAATTATCTTAATTTTTTTCTATATATTGGTATTATTTAATACATGCATTTTGTGATGCTCTCTCAGATGTATTGTAATTTTAAATTAATTAAGAAGGCTTAATATGGTTTTCCTTTCTTGAAGTACATTTTTTAGATACTAATAGATGCAATAAATTTCATTAGGTCATTATTTGCTTAGTGTTGTTCTTTCTTTTTTACAACCTTACTGTTTTTTAACTCTCTATAAAGAGCAGGTAAACTGAGTTTGGAACATGACAGGGATTTCTGCTCTCACCACTGTTGTTAACATATTTTTTTTTTTTAAAGATTTTATTTATTTATTTGTCAGAGAGAGAGAGAGTGAGAGCAAGCACACCAGACAGAGTGGAAGGCAGAGGCAGAGGGAGAAACAGGCTCCCTGCAGAGCAAGGAGCCTGATGTGGGACTCGATCCCAGGACGCTGGGATCATGACCTGAGCCGAAGGCAGCTGCTTAACCAACTGAGCCACCCAGGCGTCCCCTGTTGTTAACATATTACTAGAAGTCTTAGCTTCAGCAATCAGACAACAAAAAGAAATTAAAAGTATCCGAACTGGCAAGGAAGATGTCAAACTTTCACTCTTCACAGAAGACATGATCTTTATTTAGAAAACCCAAAAGACCACCACAAAATTGCTAGAACTGTTACATTAATTTTAAAAAGTCACAGGATATAAAATTAAGGTACAGAAATCTGGTACATTTCTATAACGTAATAATGAAGTAACGAAAAGCAAAATTAAAGAATCGCTCCGATTTACAACCGCACCAAAAACAGTAAGATACCTAAGACTAACATAACCAAAAAGGTGAAAGATCTGTACTCTGAAAACTATAGAACACTGATGAATGAAATTGAAGAAGACACAAAGAAATGAAAAGACATTTCGTGCTCATGGATAAGAACAAATATTATTAAAATATCTATACTACCCAGAGCAATCTACACATTCAATGCAATCCCTATCAAAAAAAAAAAAAAAAAAACAAAAAAAAACAAAAAAAAACACAACAATTTCACAGAGCTAGAAAAATCTTAAAATCTGTATGGAACCACAGAAGACCCTAAATATCTAAAATAATGTTGAAAAAGAAAAGCAAAGTGGGAGGCATCACAATTCCAGACTTCGAGCTCTATTACAAAGTTGTGATCATCAAAACAGTATGGTACTGGCATAAAAACAGACACATAGATCAAAGGAACTCAACAAAAAAAACCCAAAAATGGACTCTCAACTACATGGTCAACTTATCTTTGACAAAGCAAGAAAGAAAATCCAATGGAATAAAGACAGTCTCTTCAACAAATGGTGTTGGAAGAACTATATAGTGATGCGCAGAAGAATGAAACTGGACCTTTCTTTATACCATACTTTCTTACACCATATACAAAAATAAATTCAAAATGAAAGGGAGACCTAAATGTGAGACAGGAAACCATCAGAATCCTGGAGAAAAACAGAGGCAACAACCTCTTTTACCTCGGCCATACCAACTTTGTAATTCAATACATCTCCTGAGGCAAGAGGCACAGAAGCAAAAACGAACTATTGGAACTACATCAAGATAAAAAGTTTTGGCACAGTGAAGGAAACAATCAACAAAACTAAAAGGCAGCCTATGGAATGAGAGAAGATATTTGCAAAGAATGTATTTAATAACGTGTTAGTATCCAAAGTGTGTAAAGAACTTATAAAACTCAACACTTCCCAAAACCAAATAATCCAGTTTTTTAAAAATGGGCAGAAAACATCAATAGATGTTTTTTTTCAAAGCAAACATACAGATGATTAACAGACACATGAGAAGATGTTCAACATCAGTCATCATCAGGGAAATATAAATCAAAACTAAAATGAGATACTACTGCACATAAGTCGGAACTGCTAAATGAACAACACAGGAAACCACAAGTGTTACTAAGGATGCAGAGAAAGGGAAACACTCTTACACAATAGATAGGAATGCAAACTGGTACAACCACTCTGAAAAACAGTATGGAGGTTCTTCAATAAGTTAAAAATAGAACTACCCCACAATCCAGCAATTGCACTACTAAGTACTTACCCAAAAGATAGAAAAATACTGATTTGAAAGGAATACACGTACCCCAATGTTTATAGCAACATTATCATCAGTGGCCAAATTAAGGCTCTAATCAACTTCTTAATGGTTTCCAAAGAATAGAAAGTTAAAACCTTTAAAGTAATGACTTTGCTTAGTTCATGTCTTTAAAAGAAAAGTAAAAGATTAATTCATACCAAAATATAACTAATGACAAAAATAAAGCTTTCTAGATTTGAAATGAGCATTCTATTACAAGGTATTCTACTGGCAATACACACAACTATTTAGAGATTTCCTTTAAGTGGGAATCTAAGAAACATATTTAGGAGTTTTATAATCTTTCATGCTGAATTCTGCTATAGAATCAGACAGACAAAGTTTAACAGGATTTTCTATTTTAATTTCCTAGTGGAGCTGATTCACAGGAAATAATCTGGAAATTGCCTGGATGATTTTATAAATTTTGAGACTATATTGCACCATCTCTTGCTCTAGAACTTTTTGGCTTTTAGAAGAAATGCAGTCCTTCTTTGAGTGCTTCACTCTGGCCAATTTACCATATGACCTAAAAAAAACTGTCGGTTTTTAGCAGGTACCAGAATAAGGGAAGGCTATGAAACAAGTTCATGCTACTAGATAAGCTACTCTTCCACTTGGGCCAAATGATGCAACTGATCAATCGTTCTTGAAGTGTCATTGTCAGATAGGGATGCTGTTTGTGACTTTGTCATGTGAACCACAGTCCAAGCCCTTAGAATTTTGGGACAAAGTTCTACCTTTCTCCATGGATAACTACTCTCCTTTAAAGAAATAGCTTCTGGCTTACTATTAGATTTTAGTAGAGACAGATGTTTAATGATGGGCCACCAAGTACCATGTGCCTTGAATCTCGCATCATAAACTGGGAGATTCTTTAATTCACTGAGCCATAAAGTTCAGCATCTGCAGCAAGAACCCATCATTAAATGGAAGTGGTATACAAAGATTAGACACATACAGTCCCTGAAGGCACAGCTTACATGAAGAAGTGGCCAAGATTTCTATGGTCCCCTCTCCTGCTAACCTACCTTCTCTCCCCACTCCTAGACATATGGTTGTCTAGGAAGTTCCCTACCATCAACTGAGAGGAAGAGAAATCTCGGGCCTGGCTCACAATGTTTCTGCATAATATGCTGTCATCTTGCAAAAGTCAACAGTAGCAGCACTAGAACCTCTTTTTAGGATACCCTTGAAAGACAGTGGTAAAAGGAAATCTTCTCAGTGGGCAGAAGGTCAAGCAGTGTACCTGGTTGCTTACTTGGGGAAAAAATGACTGTACATATGATTATGGACCAGTTCATGAACAGTGGACACCAGAATGCCTTTGGATTTGAACTGCAACTCTATCTTGAGTATGCTGCCTGCTAGACTACTATGCATATTTTGTATTTTACCAGGTCCCCATAACAGCATGAGCCAATTTCTAAAACTCAATCAATCTCAAACAGTCTCTCTCTTTCATTATATATATATATATGTGTGTCTGCATATATATAAATATAGACACACACATATATGCATATATATACATATAATTTGTTTGAAAGATAATTGGGTATATAAAGCAAAAATAGTAGCAATATATTTTAAACCTTATAACATACATAGAAGTAAAATGTATAACAATAGCAAAGATGATGGAATCAGGAAATGAAAATATACTTCTAAAAGTTTTCTACATTAAGTAAAATATTAGATACTACTATTATAGACTGTGAAAAACTAATGATGAGTATTAAAACCTGAAAATCCCATTTAAGTATTCTACAAATACTTTTAATAGGACAATATAGGATGCAAAAAAAAATACAAAAGAAGCTAAAAAGAAAATAAAAGAATAATAACATGTGGGATGTGGGGCACCTGAGTGATTCAACCAGTTAAGACACTAACTCTTGGTTTCAGCTCAGGCTATGATCTCAGGGTCCTGAAATAGAACCCCACATCAGGCTGTACAATGGGTATGGAGCCTACTTAAGACTTCTCCCCCACCTTTGTATGGTCTCTCTCTCTCTCAAAAGAAAGAAAAAAAAAAAAAAAAGGAGCACATGGGATGAATAGAGAATAGAAAAACAGTATACTTAACCCTGAGAATATTAATATGGCCAATGTAAATCATCCAATTGCTCTATTAAAAGGTAGAGCTTTTCAGAATGAATCAAAGGCAATACCTAACTATATCCTGTCTTTAAAAAACACTATAACCATAAATACACAGAAAGTTTTAAATTCAAACTATGAGAAAACATATAGCATGCAAAATATAAATCACAAGACAGAATGTATTAAGAGTATACAAAGCTGCCTTCAGAGTGAAGAATATCCCAAGGTGTATAGAAGGAAATATCCTGAGGATAAAGGAATCGATTAATGAACACATGTCAAAACTAAATGTTTATGCATGGTAAAAAATATACACACAAATATGTATATATGTAAATGAACATATAGCAAATGTATCAAATATTACAGAGCTAAAAGAAATAGGATGATCTTGTGATTATACTGGAGATTAAACTTTCCTCTCAGTAATTGATACTACATGCAGACAGAAAAAATTTAATAAGAAAATGGAGGACTTGAATTTAAAGTGTAAATAAAATTATACTATAATCAGCAACAATAGAATATACATCATGAATACATAAAAAATTCACCAATATACAACATATCCTGAACCACAAAATAACTCAAAAATTTTTAAACTTTTTAAAAAAATATTTTATTTGAGAGAGCACATGAGAGCAACAGAGACTGAGAGAATGAGTTGGGGAGAAGCAGACTCCCTGTGGAGCAGGGACCCAATGTGGAACTTGATCCCAGAACCCTGGGATCACGACCTGAGCTGAAGGCAGACACTTAACCAACTGAGCCACCCAGGGGACCAACTCAAATTTTTAAAGACTGAAATTGTAGAAATTATTTTGTCTGACTACAATGGAATTACAGGAAAAATAAGCTACAACAAAAACCACTGCAAAGACCTAAATTTGTAAATTGTCATATGTCACAACTCATGGGAGAAGGAGAAATCACATCAAATTCAAAAAGCACTTTATTTTTCTGAAAATATTTTTTTTAAAGATGATTAGGAAAGCATGACTTATGAAATTTCTAGGGCAAAGCTAAAACAATGCTTTGAGGAAGATTTTTAGCTTTCAGTGATTAAATAAAAAATGAATAAATGACAAAAATCTATAATGCAAGAAATTATGTATAATTTTATAACATATAAAATTACCTTGAGGGATTATGTATAAGAGAGAAAATCTTGAAGTAAAAAGACACAAATAGGGGCACCTGGGTGGCTCAGTGGGTTAAAGCCTCTGCCTTCGGCTCAGGTCATGATCCCAGGGTGCTGGGATCGAGCCCTACATCAGGCTCTTCGCTCAGCGGAGAACCTGCTTCCTCCTCTCTCTCTGCCTGCTTCTCTGCCTACTTGTGATCTCTGTCAAATAAATAAATAAAATGTTAAAAAAAAAAGACACAAATAATAAAGACAAGAGCAGGAAAAATAAGACATAGACATGGGGAAAAATAAATGAAATCAAAAGTCAGTTATTTGAAAGAAACAATAAATGAATGAAATTTTAATCTAAAATATAGAAATTACAAAAGTTACCACAATCAAGAACAAAAAGACACTACCCTACATAACGTGTGGATGTTACGATGATATATATAGGATGAGTATAAAAAATAATTATCAATAAATTCAACAATATAAATGGAGCAGAAAAGTGTCTGGAGAGATAAAAGTTACTGAAATGGACAAAAGAATAAACAGAAAATATAGAATACCCCATCACTATTAAAGCCACTGAACTTATAATTTTAGAAACCTACCCATAAATGAAACCCTAGAACCACATGACGTCAGTGGTAAAACCTTTCAAATATTAAAGGAAGAGATTATTCCAAGTTTATACAGATCTGTTCAGGAAACAGAGGAGAAACTTCTCTTCAAGTCATTTTGGAAATCAGCATTACCATCTTGATACATCAATCAGGGAGGACATGCTTGATGCAAAAATGTGACAAGGACATTACTTAAAAAGAAAAATGCACAATTTGGACTTTCAAATACAGATGCAGAAATTTCCAGGAAAAAAAAAAAAAAGGCAAATTGAATAAACAAAAAATCTTTAAAATACGCATCATTCCCAAATGAGTTTTATCGCAAGATCTGCACCCTGAAAATTAGTATCATTCAGAGAACTTTCGAAGGATCAGCAATCCACTCCTTGTCGCCCACTGTATTTTTTCTTAAAAGATTTTATTTATTTTATTTGACAGACAGAGATCACAAGCAGGCAGAGGCAGGCAGAGAGAGAGGAAGGGAAAGCAGGCTCCCTGCTGAGCAGAAAGCCCCATGCAGGGCTTGATCCCAGAACCCTGGGATCACGACCTGAGCCGAAGGCAGAGGTTTTAACCCACTGAACCACCCAGATGCTCCTGCCCACCATATTTTAATAAAGATATTTACTACACAAAGTCTTATAATGTTCATAGCAGCATTATAGTCATAATAGTCAAAAAAAGAAAATAAGTTATTTCTAGCCACAGCTGAGTAAGTTTTGATTTTTATATAATGTAAACTCAAAAAAAGGAGAAAATCTATGAATACATGGATCAATTTGGATCGTTCTGGTCAAGTAAGGCCAGACCAACCAATCAATCAACAGACAAACAAAAACGCTGCTTTCTTTCATTTATTTAAAATTCCAGAATAAGCATAAATACTCTAAGACATCCCAGGTTGACAGCTGATTCTGGGGTTGGGAAGATTGAGGTCCAAGAGTGACAGGAATACTTTTTGGGGTGATACAACTGTTCAGCATTTTGATTGTGACCATGATGGCTACATTGATAGATATATTTGTGAAAACTCATCAAACTATATATATGTAAGATGCGTGCACTTTGTTAACTATACATCAATAAAGCTCATATCAAAAAGAAGAAAAACAATGAAATTAGTTCATTTCTTCTTTTTATTTTGGTAAATCATTAGAAAATATTTAAGGTAAAATTCTTGAATAAATAGAGTACTCACACACTAAAAATCTCTGCATTAAAATCAAACATGGAGAATTGTTTACTATGATTTTATCAATAAAATTCTAAACTCATAATGACTGATATGAAAAAGTTTTACATTTCAAATTCCCTAATATACTGTTTCCCTAACACTAGGTCAACTTTTTCTTTAATATCTGAAACTCTGGAACTAGAGGAATTAATTCTCCAAAGGGGACCTGCATGAATTCTAATGTTTACATAGACTTCACCAGCTCTGATTGGATACCTTAAGTAAAATGATCATAAATTCTCGTTTAGAAGCTTTAGTTAGAAACACTAATGTTTAAAGTCACCTAGATTTTTAATGGCTTTAGAGAAAACTAACCTAGTTTACAAACTGCTGTTTTAAAAGTCAAACATGTAGATGCTTTATTCAGACATGATACATTCTAGAAAAGCACATTGATTTTCTTTTGAAGTTTGACTTTCCAATCCCTACATGAGGCTTATAATATTAATATGTCCAACTGAAATATGTTTTTATGATCTTGCCTACATTAAATAAATATTTATATATAAACTTTAACATGTTTACACACCCATAAATGTATGAACAACATTTAAACATTTAATACAGTCACTCTGAGGAACAGAACCATGATTTATTCTTGTTTTCTTAAGGAGAAATATATACAGTATGTTTCTAGTTGGGAAATAGATTTTAAGTACACCTTCCAAGAGTTCTCAAATGTTACAAATGTAATGATGATATTTAACACAATGTGAAACAGGACAAGCGGAATCTGACCAGCAAAAATCCATGTTAAGTCTAGAAAATTCTAAAAAGATTTTATTGTAATTCTGAAAACAATTATCTTAAGAGGTTTTAATAACAAAAAGGCAATAAATCTATTGCAGTCACTCTAAGGAGTGTTCCCCTTCACCTTATTATTGAACTGTTAAAGTAAAACACCAACACTATGCTGTAAGCTCAGTGACCTCTCCATCAGTTAACACGAAGGCTTTGTGTTCTGAGGCAAGGTCAAAACTCCAAGTCAACAGAAGATCAGAAAGGTCTTGTGGCATAAGTAACATATATCATGTAATTTTCAAAAAGGTTGTGACCCGACTCAATTATAAACAAGACATAAAAATGGATTTTTTATTTGCTTTCAAAATATTGTGCATTCAAATACGGCAACTATAATTTCTTTTCCCTTATGTAGTTCCACTGCATCTCAATTTTCAAAATTTTTATCAGTAAACACTGGCTTCACATAAAGAAAATAGTACATACATTTTAGCAATCATATGCTTAATAAAGGCCTTTTGATCATATATGAACAATTTTCATTTAACTTTGGACAATTGCTATTCATGGTCCCTATTTCTTACAGATAGCATATTGCTAACTTAAAGTATCACAAATTTGCTGAGAATAAAGATCTTCACTATTCAGTGTTCATGCTTCTACTACTCTTGCTTACTTAGAGTGGCTTATTAAAAAATACATATATATTCTCTTTTTCTGTAAGATACATGTCTTACTAACTTATACAAAATTGATTACCCTTCATGATCAATGTAAGAAAAAAGAATCTTCACAGTATTTGTTTTTGGGTATTCTAACAACAGCACAATTTCTTTTCAAGAGCAAAATATTCAGTCCTGGTTTTATGCTTAAGTGAGAAATTACTTACAATAATGCAAAGTATCATTTACAAAGTGATGTTTAAGACCTTAGATGAGTGAGTAAAAAATGGACAAGTTGTGCCTAAGGCGTGCTCTTTCATCCTCTGAAGCAAAATTAGCTAAATTTGAGACTTCACAAAACTCACCTTTATAAATATGAATAGCGTATTTTTTTCATATCATTATTTTGCTTCCTTTCTCAGATGTATCACACATATTATCCTAATAACAATCTAAAAATAGGGTAAAAATTGGCTGGTAAAATTGCCTGTAGGCTGACATTATTGTGAAAGTATAAAGAATGAAATGCTGAATCAGGGGATGTGGGATAGTGTCTTCTAGAAATTAATTTCAGTTGAGACTTTGTGAAACCTTAATCACATAATCCTGACTTACCAAAAATCATTCTTTAGAAAATTTAGTGCTCAAGATAACTTCTGGGAATAAAATTTTATGATAATCTTTAAGAAAGGCAAGGGCAATGTAAGATGCACAAGCTTTTTCTCTCTGAGCCTCAAAAACTTTAATAATGTGGCTTCAGGACTGAGAAAGCAATTTTATTTCCTTATCCACTCAGTGGTGTGGCCTCTGTTCAAACTGCTAGTTAATACCAATTGATGTTTTCTTAATATTACCATTTTGTTCACTGAGAAATGCATTGGCAGTACCAACTTATTTCATACTATTAACTGAAAAATTTAGTTTCCATTTGGTTAGAAGATCAGGCATAAGGTGACCATGGACCATGATAACCTGTTCTATTTATACTATACTGTCACCCAATTTTTCATTGGGAAAAAATAAATTGCATCAAGAATTAAGTCTGTACACATACACAAGTGAGTGATATGCTCAACAAAACCACACTAAAATTGTGATATTTCTATGAGCCTGATAAAATGTTTCTTCAGTCTCAAATCAGGTCTGAACTATAGTGTTAAATGTCAATTTAACAATTTAACTCCTCTTAATTTACTTAATTACAATTCAGTGGTTGACTTTAACAGCTGTTTGGGCATTTTTAAAATGGTTGGCAATTGGGAAGAAATGGTCTTCCCAGAGCAGCCATGTGCATTGAAGAAGGAAGTCTGAATAAAAATTCTTTTGGGGAGGAACCTGGGCAGCTCAGTCGGTTAAGCATCTGCCTTCAGCTCAGTTCATGATCCTGGAGTCCTGGGATTGAGTCTCACATTGGGCTTCCTGCTTGGTGGGGGGTCTGCTTCTCCCTCTGACCCTCCCCACTCTCATGCTCTCCCTTTCTCTCTCTCACTCTCTCTCAAATAAATAAATAAAGTCTTTAAAAAAATATATATTTTGGAGGAAGTAGGATCTCTTTAGTTCAACCAGAGTTATCATAAGCTTCTGAAGATTGAGAACCTTATTGGATACACTTGATTCTTCTTTATTGCCTAGCAGAGTATCTTGCATCTTTGAGATACTCAATATTCTCTGATTTAATTTGATTAGTTTTAGGGGGAATACTTTGTCTGAAATATAATGCAGTACCATTACCTAGTTATAGCATTTGTTGAAGAACATGGTAGGAAGAAATTTTCAAGCAAGCTAGTCA